>NC_054401.1:28917101-29234601 GCF_017976425.1 Toxotes jaculatrix
GAAAGAGGGAGAAGATGGTGCTGCTGGGACAGAGAAAGGAAGCACAAAGGTTTAATGGCAGGCAAGGAAACCTGGCAATGAGAAGGAAGAGACCACTATGAATAATTTAAATCTGTTTTCACACAGCAATCTGTTTCCTCAACTCCGCTGCTGTCATGTGACTGTGTGGTTAGTGGTGGAAAATCGAGTGGATCCAACTCAGACCTCTGTGTGTGTGTGTGTGTGTTTGTGTGTTTGAAATAGGTCTTTGGTCGTTGTTGTTTTATGATCTGACGCCCAGCAGGGCGACATCATTTCTTGGCGTATTCAAAGCTGTTAGAATCACAGTTGAAAAATAAATCTGCTTTATGATGTGATGATCCTGTCATTTTTCTGTCATGTTGCTGGATTGAATTTCATTAACTTGTGTGTCTTGAATTTCAATTTTCTGATCTACAGTAAAAAAAAAAAAAAAAGAAAAGAAAATTTAAAATGACTTCACTCGTTACTAAAGCCATTAGCTATAAACAACTAGCATGTATGGCTGGTTGGAAGTGGCAGTAAAACTTTTTTCCCCTCTCCCCTTCCCCACTCTTCTTCTCCTCCACTAACATCCACACACTGTAACATATGACTGATAGTAGGTAAAAGGCCTCAGTGACAGCTGTCAATTATAAAGGCCTTTGTGTCAGACCATATTCAGGCAATTATGAAAGCACGAAAGACTTAAATGTAACTAGAACTTCATGAGCTTGTAGACATAGACATGGAGATGAAGAATTAATTAAAGATGGAGACAGTAAGTTTCCACCTAAATGTGATGCAAATTTTTGCCAAATTTCCAGAAAATCTGCACAAGAAAATGCAAATCAATGCGTGTCCATCTGCTAATTATTCAGTCGGCTGATATTAACCCACTGCAAGAAGGGGAGCAATGAAATTAATGAATGCAGCTCCAGTCAAAGCTCAAAGGGAAACACTGTGGAAAACACAATGGGAATCTGACACTTCTGTTTCACATATCAGTTTGAGGAAGGTTCCAGTCTCTTCATCGGCTCCACACAGATCTGATGTTTTCATCTCTACTATATAACACCAGCCTTCATCTGTAAACGTGAGGTTACTACACCTCGGACTGTGCTCATGAAAATCACAAACAGAATAGGTGAAACAAAAATGGAGACAAATATACAGGCAAGGTATACTGTACAGCTGATACACAGACATTCAGTAAATAGACAAGGGCTGAAACCATGAAGGAATATAATGATGGAGATTGAATCATTAGAAGATAAATAAGAGTTTGAGAAACAACTAATAGGCAATGATGAAAGCTAAAGAACAATAAGAAGCAGATTCCTAAGTAGGGCATATGAAGGAAGAAAAGACAATGGAGAGTGGAACAATGCAGAGATGAGAACAATAGAATAGAAAAAAGCAGTGATGTAATGGTGATGAACTTTGTGGGCTGTGTTGTACATCCCCCTGAGGGAGCACAAGCCTCTGCTTGATCAGGAAGAACTACTCAGCAAATGAACTGGCCTTCTGGTTAACAAGCGGAGCTCCATGTTCGCAACTAACAGCAGGCAACACAACCTCAGTTCTGCCGCACGGCTAATGTTAGCAGGCAAGCACATTAGGTGTAAAGGCATCTCTGCCTATCATCATGATGCAGTGATGCTGAAGTCAAACAATCACTGACCTACATTAAACAAAACACAACAACTCAATAAGTAGGACTAACAAAACATCCAAGACTGGTGCTGGCTAAGTTATTGGCAACTCCAGTTTACCCCACTTTACTCCAGTTTTAAGTAATACGGACACACAGAAGGGGGAAACCAAAGCTTCTCACTTGTCGTTTCACTTTCAGCTGCCAAATGATGAGTTTTTGATTCACAGTAGGGCAGGATACCTTAACTCCACCTGCACCACCAGTACTGGAGAAGGTCTAGAACTGGCAGTGTGACCATCACTGCAATGCATACAATTATCCCACCTGGCAGCTTACCCAGCTGCTGGCACAACGATGACTGAAAGTTGCTCTGTCCTGATCCTGTGGAATGACTATGGGAGAACCACAACAGTCACTGTGAAATAGGTTGACCAGTCAAAAAAAAATCTGCAGTAGTATGCCCTGATGGAGCTGCCATTCATCTTGGTGTGGAGGGGTATTTAACCTAGTGGACCCTATATATTCAAATTGCTCCTGTGGTCAGAGTCCTGAAAAAATAGCTTAAGGTTTTAAGACAGCAAAAATGATGATTGACCCAGGTAAGCATCTCCACCACCTTCCTGTCTGTCCACATAGGAAACCACTGTTGTGTTTTCCAACCAAGTGACATATTTCTGTAGACTTGAGGTACAGAATGGCTAAGGATCATCTGAACTGGAGTGGGTGTAAGTAAGGTCTGTGTGTCAATATGTCCTGAGATAAGACTGGACCTGATCATACACACTATTGGGCATGTTTTAACTCTGACTAAGGAACTGAAGCCTTATTTTTGGAAAATCAGTAGCCTATTTTTTCTGTTAAATACTTTTTTTTTGAATCAGCAGGTGAGAACATTCTCTTTTGTCTATCAATCGCCCAGAAAGTGAGTTTTTATGATTGATGCAGGAGGTTGAAATGGGACAACTCTGACTTTGAAGCATCCTTGGCTACTTCAATGCCTTTCTTTGTGTCCAGTCAGTTAAATACCTGCTGACTTACTTTACAAGCATGCAGAGGAATAAGGTACAGTAAATCAGGTTTTGCCTAAACAGACAATACTTGGTGGGATCAATTCACTGTGGTTTTGGGTCATTTCTAAAAAAAAATCTTATCCTTTAGGCATTCCAACACATCCCAACACAAACGCATGCGTGCACTACAACATTTGACCTGATTTACATAACTAGTTCATCACAGTGCTGCACACTATTTCTGTTAGTGGCTCTTGCTCTTAACAGTAAAGAGGTCAGATTGAAACTCTTACAGGTTTTTGTAAAAGTAACCAGAGTTGCATGAAAGGAAGTGAAATGACTTTTACACGGATCAAATGACTGCAGCTCTTTTCTGACATGGAACACATACTATTGCTGGTTTCATCTGTCTGTTAAAGTGATATTTTTAGTCATTCAGACAGAGCTGACTTACATTAATGTTAACGTTACAGCTTAAGACAAGACAGCACATTTATAGAAGAAGCCACAATGCTCACAGACAGAGAGAGAAGAGAGGGAGTACAGTGGTGAGTTAAACATTTCACGACAGAGAAGATGAAGGCTGCATTACTGATGGGTTTTAAAATACTTAATAATTTGCATCTGAAGCTTTAATTAATTACAAATTGATACACACATGCAAATAATTATGAAGGCTTCACTTCACTCAGAGGAATCACGTCACCAACGTGAAACAAGCCCTTTCTCAACATGTTTTCATGCACATAAGGTGAAAAATGTCATGTCATCATCTGCCACTCATCTGGGTCCAGGCCCAGGTTGCGGGGGCGACTGCTGCCCAGTCCACAATGCACCGAAATCCAACGGGTGGTGGGCCTGTCGGAGGCAGTGCTGCCCGGAGTGGGGCTCAAACCCACAACCCAGAGAGAGTCTTATGCTCTACCAACTAAGCCAACCAGGTAGCAGTGAAGAATGCATTACAGTGATTTTAGAAAGTGGAACAAGACCACATTTAGTCTCTCAATAATTTTAATCTTGTGCTGCTTAAGTCTTCACATTAATCTGACAGTGTTTGGGGTGGAGGACACAAACCAAGATGGTGGCTTAGTGTTGAAGCTCTGTACAACCTTGCTCTAAACAACTTTAAAACCCTAAGTTAATGATACCAACTGAACTTGGACTATGTTGAAAACAACTACAGTCAAAGACCACAAATCAGCAGCCTTGAGGATGAGGAAGCTACTAGGAGCATGATGGATCTAACAGCACTGCTAACTTAACTAATATTAAACTATATTAACTGATGTGAATTTTGGCCACTGAAGATTTTCTGTTGTGTGATGTTTAAATTGACACTTTTAAACTACTATTAATCACTTAAGATTCACCACTGTTCATCACCAGTTCCACTAGTTGAGCTGCTGATGGTCAACAATGTGTGATGCAGTTTGAAGTTGATTGTTGTAACTCATAGTCGAGTAACAACACAAAGACCTGGCAACTCTACATAGATCTTACCAGTAACACTATGTGGAGATGAATGGCAAGATCATTTCAGATGGGTAAAAACAGTGGTAGGGAAGATTCAGCAACACATTGACATTGGTCCCTACTGTCCATACCCATGTTGTTACGTTGTTACGTTGTTACCAGGCTTACTGAATACCGAGTGGTTCAATTTATGACACCTTCTCCCTGACATGATGGACTTGGAAAGGAGAGAAAACATGAACTTTGGGTGGAAGTGGAGGAGGTTCTGTACCTATGATTATCCCTTGCAATGCAGATGATGTGTTAGAGCTGATGTCTGGTTAACAGTGGACGAGATCAGCTCTGGTGGGTTCCCTCTTCAGTAAAAGTGATCTGGGGGAAGAGGGTGCTGTTATTGTGTGGAGTTTACCAGGTGGGTTAGAGCAGAGCAAGCTTGGGTTGAAGGTGTTAGGAGTGCACCTGGACTCAGAGGGATGGGCTCTGCAAGAATGGGTAGGGGCTTTATCTTCTATAGTCAATAAACTAGCAAGTAATAGTGGAAATGGAGCCTGCACAATGCCAGCTCTCACAAAGCAGCTCTGTAGGGTCCCTGTTTGGTACATCCCAAGACCCAAACAATTACCTCCAGAATAGTCTGTTTATGCATACATACCTGCACCCCCATATTGGAAATTCTGAAGTTCCACTTGGAACATTTTGGCAGTGCAGCAGTTGAGGTCTATCAGCTATAACCTGATGATGGGGGTAGCTCTAGTATGAGTTAGCCCTAGTAGGTTTGCTCATGTGGCTCATGTGGTGTGGCTGCAACACCAATGAGCCAGGCCAGAGATGGAGGATTTGTCCCATGACCTTTAGATCCACTGTGTGGGATCATAAGGGATTCCCCATCAGTGACCGTGAAAATGGACAAACAGATGAAAATTGTATGCCAACATTGCTCATCTGAAGTCAGGCATCACCCAAATGTGTCAGGAAATTGTGGAAGGAAACAAAGACAAACTGGAAGGCAAGTGACTCTCCCTACAAGCAAGCAGCCTTTCACTGGAGATTTAGGCCATGCCAAAGCAATAACTGTTGCTATAGGAGTGTTTATTGCTGTGGTATGTGACCGTACTCAGTTACAGGAGTTTTAAGGATACAAAATTTAAGGACCTGGTCAAAGTGCTTATAATGTGCATTCAAGTGTGTATCTCAGTCAGTCTGTTGTGGCTGCCCTATACAAATGAGCACAAGCTGCAGTTGTTCAGGAATTACCAACTGCACACTCGCACTCGACACTGGTGGATGCACCTCCAGGGCTACAGAGAGCTTCTTAACTGTGATGATCCACTACATCACGCCCAGAGTGAAAAATGAAAGGTCTAGCCCTGCAAACTCACCCTGTTCATGAACAGCACACAAGCATGCACATGGCAGAGAAACTAAAGGAGGCAGTATCAGAGTGGAAACTGGAGAGGCCAGGGACAAGTTTTGCAGTCACAGCAGACAATGCAAAAGTTATTGTTGATGAGGTCCATGGAGAAGGACTAGGGCCACAAATAGGCTGCTTTGCACACATTATTAACATTATCAATGCATCATATATTTGATCAAGGTGAAACAGGTTGAGGGGTGGAGAGCTGATCCATCATCAGTACTGTCCTCCATAACTGTCCAGTCTGTTTTTGATTTTTTGTAAGTCTACATAACATAGTTTGATTGCCATCCTTGTCCTCTGAATATGATCTCAAAAGACTATATGATTAATCAAGAAGGCTTCTGGCAGGCTCACTGAAAGCAGCTATAACTCTCTGGCTTCTGTTCTCCGTCAACTACCTCATCAGAACAAATAACTAAATCCCCTCCTACTGACTGAGGACGACAATAAACAATCAGTGTGACGATACAATCATGACATGATGACTTGACCATGTGGTCTGTGTCCAGGCTCAGCTCGCTCTGACAGAAGGCAACATGAAAACAAAGAACACACACACACACAAACACACACACACACACACACACACACACACACACACACACACACACACACACAACTGAGAGAGTGAAAGAGAGGTTGTGTAGACGCAAGTCTCCCACACACTGCCAGAGTGTGATCATAGAGCTCATTACACGACTGGATGCTTTTCCTATCGATCCACTGGGACAGTGAGGGAGTGAGAGAGAGAGAGAGAGAGAGAGAGAGAGAGAGAGAGAGAGAGAGAGAGAGAGAGAGAGAGAGGGTCGGGGGAGGGTGGTGGGGGGGGTGGGCTACTGAGAATGCAGGAGAGGAGTGCAGGGCTTTCCTGATCCTGGATGACTCATTCAGTGTTACAGGGACTCCCACCCCCACATCTCATCTCACTGAGGCATCACCAGCATTTTAAAACTGAATGAAGGGAAGGATGCACAGACAGATGAATGAGAGGAGAGCTGACCTCATATACACCTGATGGTATTTATACCTGTTCCATGCATTCTGCGGGGCGTTCAGTCAAATATTGATGGCCAAATAAAATACTGACAAAACTGAGGGGAAATCCAGAGAGATACACCTTTTTTTTTTGAGGGGGGTCAACTCAAGACCTTTAGGGCAAAAAAGTTTCAAGGTTTGAACAAAATGAAAAGGCACTGAAAGAGATTTTAGACCTTCACGCAGGGACAAATTAGAGAATAAATATCTTTTTAGATTTCTGATTTCATCCCCTTCAGACCTTTGAAGTAAAGGGAGTCATGGCCCAGTTCAGACTCCTCACACTCATCAACTAAACTCAGACTTTTATCTAGTGAAACACTGATGTTATGGTCATAAAGTAGACTGACCCAGCATGGATATTACAGGAATACGATAAAAACATGAATCACAGTGTTACATATCTGGTCATATGGTCCAGGATAAACCCACATGTCATGTAACATAAGCTGATAAAGTGACAGAGTGAACAGCAGCACACTAACACTGTCCCTCTCTCAGTCCAGCCACCTACCTGCTCTGCCAGCCATGGAACAGGTTGGTGTATTTCTTCAGGACCCCTTCCAGGTGCCGCTTGCTGCGGGATGTTTTGTGGCGTGAGGGGGCCGACCCTGCGTCGCTGTCCCCGGACCTGGACCCCACTTGGTGATGAGTGGGATCCAGGTTGTGCGGCTGGCCCCCTCGCTGCTCCTGCCTCCTGCAGGGGCTCCAAGCGGGGCTCTCCTGACGCGCTGACCGGTTCATGCTGCTGCTGCTGCGGCTTGTGCTTGTGGCTTCTGTCGATCGGTTTCCACCCTGAAGTGAGAACGTTTTCAGGCGGTAAACCAGAGGCATAGAGAGCCAGAGGAGCGAGGTCTGAAGTCGAAGATTAAATGCAGCTTCTTGGCAAAAAAAAGTGGAGCTGCTCTCCAGCCTGCCTCTGACTCTGTTGACAGACTGGAGGGATATTCCGACTAGTTCACTGCGGTGCTCTCTCTCCCTCTCCCTCTGACGTTATTGCGTTTTTATTTTGGAAATCCCGGGTTGGTCACTCCCCCACCAGCCCGGGATACTCCCCCTTCAGCCGGCCACAGGGAGTCAATAATGCAGTAAAACCGTGAACACCATGACAGGCGGAGAGCTCCCAAAGTGTGGGTGGTATTTATGTAATTCCAGTAATAATACGGAGACATCATAACAGACCTGAAGATGTAAGATATGATGTACAGTGTATTATATATGGATAGACCTATTTTAATTTGTACGTATACAAAAAGCTCTTTTTCTCAAACATGCAGGTCTGTATATTTGACTGAGACTGACATGTGGAGTGTTATCAGAACAGAACATCAGAAATACTGCTGATAAAAACATGTGGTGTTTCCTCGTGTTCAATCTGCTGCCCGATTGTTGTGGACTTTTTTTTCTCTCAGAGTAATAGGTATAATGGACTGATGTTTAACTGACGGACTAAATGATTCAATCATATGGTTAATAACTCACGTCAGCTTATAGCTGCCTATTTATTTCATTAATTCTGTCAGAAGAGTTTTGTTTTTTTTTTTTCATTTTTGCAGGTTGAAGCAAGAATATTATAATAACAATAATAATAAAACTAAAAACCTAGGAATTCAACATGTGCATTATTGCAATAAAGATGTTTTTCTTACATCGACATTTGTTTTATTATATGAGATGATGAATTAGTGTGTATACCCATATGCTTTAACCTGGACAGATGTGAGTCAGTGCTACAAATAATCGTGAGACCTGCTCATAGTGGCCTGTTAAAGGGCTTTGGCTTGTCCTATGCGGCAGTGTATCAGTATAAGAATTATATACCATTTCAATTATTCAGAACAAATTATTCTTTCCATAAATCACGTCAGCCTCTTATGTAATCTGGGGGGCCGTCGTCTTCATCAACAAACAAACAAAAAAAAAATACAATTCCCGACTACCTTGTGTACGACGCTTTCGGTGACGTCATCAGCAGGAGACGCGGACAGCGGCTGTCGTTGGTCTGGGAGGTCTGGGGGACAGGATAGTCCGCGGTGTCTCTGTGCAGCGGTGTGTCTGATGAGAAGAACCGGAGAGGGCAGCTAAACGCAGGCAGCATCACCCATGGCCTCACCGCTCAAAGTCTGCATCATCGGCTCCGGGAACTGGTAAGATGATGCTGCAGAGACCTGTGTGGAGGGTCCGCATCTGAATGCACGGCCCCGGGCAGATGTTCTTTTACTGCGTGACTGGGTTCAGGGCTGGGTGTGATGATGATTCAGCCGCGTGTGAGAGCTCAGAGGACAACAGCAGTAATGCCTTGCTCAGTGGCATTTTATTAGAGGGTGGTCTTGAACCAGTACTCTGTAACATGAGGGACTGAACTCGGAAGGCGCGACACCTACTGTAAGAAATATTCTGGCACATTTTAAGACTGAAAGTCTTAAAGACTGTGTGTGTGTGTGTGTGAGTGTGAGTGTGAGTGTGTGTGTGTGTGTGTGTATGTGTATGTAAAGGCGAGCTGACCTCCTGACCTCTGCTTTGTTTTGTTTTCAGGGGCTCAGCCATTGCCAGGATAATTGGAGATAATGCCAGGTCTCTGCAGCGCTTTGCCACCACAGTGAAGATGTGGGTGTTTGAAGAAAACATTAATGGCAGGAAGCTCACGGACATCATCAACACGGAGCATGAAAACATCAAGTACTTGCCTGGATATAAACTGCCTGAGAATGTGGTAAGAGATGCAGTGCTCTTTAACCTACAGTCAGCTATAGTATATTATAGTTATTGCAATGTAGTGAAATGTTGCTGAATCTACAGGTCAGTGACAGTGACTTTTTTTAGCCAGATTTAACCCAAGTGTTAACCCAGATGTTAAGACCAGGTGTTTAACCTCTGGATCATCTAGTCAGAGCTTACTGAGTTTGGATTTGTATGTCTCCTTTGTTTTCTCCACAGGTGGCTGTCCCGAAGCTCTGTGATGCTGCAGAGGGAGCTGACCTGCTGGTGTTTGTGGTCCCTCACCAGTTCATCAGGAAGCTCTGTGACGAGATGGTGAACTGTGTCTCCACCAAAGCTCGGGGAATCACCCTCATCAAGGTAAGAAGGCCTTCTCCCAATCACTGACTCACGCTGGCTGTCTGATTCATGCACATCGACAGCTCCACACGCAGCAGAGATCCACTGTTTTTGAATAGGTATTGGTTTTGAACGTTAGTGGTGGAAATGCCATCTCAGGGGTTCAGCACATGCCTGTCAGGGTCTGAGTTGACATCCAGACATACTGGGTTTTATTTGGTTAAATGTTATTGATTTTCAAGGTATTAGATGAACTTGGTGGATTATTCCTGACCTTGGAAACAGCAGTTAAACAAAACCATTTCATCTCAGTGTCCACTTCCTTAGAGATTCCAGAGCTTTCAGCCACATCACGTGGCCTTCGTCAGCAGATGGAGTTTGCTCAGTTGTCATGAAAATGGTTTAGTTGTCATCACGTGACAGATTTTTGTCAGGTGGTAACAGGTGGTTGTGTTGGGGTGGAGATGGTAACCCCCCTCACCAGAGACCGTCTCCCTCTGGCTGTTGATGTGAGACGGTCTCTGGTGTCAGATCACAGTGCACCGACTCCTGGTCACTGACCTTTGACCCCTTCCCCTACACATTCTCTGTATTGTGTTCTGGTGTTCACTGGCAGTTAGCTGTTGTCTGTCTCTGCGGTTCATTCAGTCTCAGGTCATTGCACCTGATCCAGACACCTGTGTGAAATGCTGCTGTCTTTCTCAGTGAAAGGACTCACATTAGAAACAAAGAGCGAATCTTCACACATACAGGAATAACCATGCAGACTGTGACATCGTCTTATAATGTCTGTCTAACGATTGCACAGTCAGGAGCTGAGGTGGCTGAAAATCTGCTGCATCCTGCTTTTAATAGAGCATATAATCCCTCTCTAACAGAGCAGACTGTCTGCTCCACTCTCAGCTAGTGTGGATGTTTGAGCTGTTATCTACATTTCCACTGCAGCTCAGATGACAGAGATGAAAGCCTCGACAACACTCAACACTTCTGTGTGTGTGTGTAGTGTGTAGTGTGTGTGTGTAGTGTGTGTACATGCTGGAGGAAATAAATCCTCAGCTTTATCCAGGTAAAAAAGGTGATTAAAAACTGTGGATGGGGCCATTATGGAGGGGTGGGGGGGGGTGGGGGGGGGGGGGTGGGGGGGGGGGGGGGCGGGGTTTATGTCATATCAGGCTTTAGGTGCTGCAGGACTGGGACTGAGAGACACTAAGGCTGTGCTTACACTCAGTTTCCCTGGGAATAGAAAGTCAGCAGTAAACTAGGCCACAGCTGCTGCCTGGCTCACAGTTTTGAATGAAACAAATCCTTCAGAATAAAAGCATCATCAGTAAGATATAAAATTGGAGTATAATAAATATATATATAAATTTTAGAGCAGAAACTTCAGCTATTTTATTTCAGAAATATTTTTCTTAGCCTATACTTTTTCTTGCTTCTGTGCATCCTTGAGCAAAGCACAGAACCAGGCTGGACACACAGCGATAACACTGACATTGATGTGATTCTTGGAAACAGACGAAGCACATCTCTCTCTCTACATGTTGGACTGTAACATTTAAATGTACGGTATACTACGAGGTTTGTATGTAAACACAAATGTTTGATACAGTTAAAAACAGCATTTAATGTGTGTGTCAGGTGTGACATCACCTGTCTTTGTTGTCCTCCTGCGTCACTGTGTCTGTGCCTCAGAGACACATGTACGGTAGTCAGGATCTTGAAAGCAGCAGCAGAGGAGGGAGTCAGTGGAAGAAAAGATGAAAGTGTGAAGGATGAGACATTTTCTCTGCTATTTTCTTCATCATCGTCGTGTTGTGCTTTAAATACCTAGCACCATGTGATACCATAGCATCTCCCTCTGTTTCCCTCCACACCTCCTTCCTCACACTCTTACCATCTCTCACCTTCCTCCTGCCATCACACGTTCCTCACACCTCTCTGTGTCTGTGTCTGTCAGGGGATAGATGAGGGTCCTGAGGGCCTGAAGCTCATCTCTGATATCATTCGAGAGAAGATGGGGATTGACGTCAGCGTCCTCATGGGAGCAAACATCGCCAACGAAGTGGCAGCTGAGAAGTTCTGTGAAACCACTATCGGTAAGAAGTTATAATGTATCTGTGTGGTTAAAACAAAATAATAGAATGTTATGTTTAAAATAGCTTATACTATAAATTAGGCTGGTTTGAGTGTTTGTGAAAGTCTCCAGGGATTTTCACACACAACAGTCTTTAGACTTTAACTTGACACCTGCCTTGTATCAACAGGCTGGTGGTGGTGTAATGGTGTGGGGGATGTTATCTTGTTTCACTTTGGGCCTTAATGACCAATCAGTCATGGTCTGAATGTCACGGTCTATTGTCACGGTATTGTTGCTGACCATGTTCATCCCTTCATGGCCACAGTTCACCATCTTCTAATGGCTACTTCCAGCAGGATAATGCTCCATGTCACAAAGTTACAGACTCCAGACCTGGATCCAGTAGAACACCTTTGGGATGTGGTAGAACAGGAGGTTGACAGCATGAAAGATCCAATGAATCATGTGCTGACTGTGTCCTTGGATACTGGGCTGAAAAAGGAAGAGTGTCTATTTGAGGAAGAGGGATTAAAATAAACTGTAGGCTGTGTGATCTTTTGTCTTTGTTGTTTATTTTTGAATAAGCAGTGTCATTCCGTTTGAAGCAGAGTTTCCAGCTATTTTTTTGTTCGTCAGTGTAGCTGGTAAGATTTCAAGATCCTGGACATGAGGCAGACGAGATGTGCTGTGTGTTTTGTGATCAGAATGAGTACACTAATACTGCTAATAATGATAATGATAATAACAAGACAAAGAATAATAATTAATGAGCCTAATAATGGGGGCAGTAGGTGGCCCACAGCCGTAGAGCTGCAGAGAGCAACAGGTGGAGAGAACAGAGATGAGAAGGAACCAAACTACAGGAAAGAGAAGAAGCTGAGTTAGTAACATGTATTAATGGCATATGAATGAGAACAGATGGAGAGAGAGTGTGATGTGTTCTAGTAGGGTAATAGGTACTATGAGCTCCTTGAGATATGATGGTGTCTGACCATTGAGGGCTTTCTAGGTGAGGATCAGGATTTTAAATTCTATTCTGGATTTTACAGGGAGCCAATGCAGAGAAGCTAATACAGGAGTAATCTTTAAATACTTGTTGGGGCAGCCTGATAAAGAATTGCAATAGTGCCACTCCATGTTGCAGTTAAAGGACAAGTCTTGATCTAAAAAATAACTCTGAGGTTGCTTACAGTGGGACACAGACAAAGTGGCTTCAGCTGAGCCACACCGCACTATTCCACTATTCCAGCCAATCAGCAACAGAGGGCATTCGCTCTTGTGCACAGGACAAAGGAAAGAAGAAGAGGGAAGATGGTGGACAAGGGAGCAGGTGATGATACTGATGTTCTCTGTGTGTGTGTGTGTGTGTGTGTGTGTGTGTGTTTTCAGGCAGTAGGATTCTGGAGAACGGCCTGCTGTTCAAAGAGCTGCTTCAGACACCAAACTTCAGGATCACAGTGGTGGATGATGCTGATACAGTGGAGCTGTGTGGAGCTCTGAAGGTACACACACAACGATACAGCCACACTCAACATGAGGCCGAGGACACTAATACACTAATACAAAAATTTAAATTTGAATAAAAAGTGTTTCTGCTGTCCAAACATCAAGTAGATGTACTTTAGGAAGAACAAGTGGTCTACGTTGTCCATGGCCTACTTTACATGATGCATGCCTGACTTACTTACTTGGTTTTTATCCTCCTGAGCTGCTTCATGTTTTCATCTGCTTTCTCCGTTGCTTTAATGGATAATTTAACATGTGGGGCGAGGGACAGCAGCTGAAAATGATCCTTTTGGCTAACACAGGCACAGGGACACTGATTTAAGTACATTTACCCTGAAAAAACAAACAAGCAAACGACACAGTTTGGTTATTAGTCCCTGATACCAGGGTGGTGTCCTGCAGGTGTTAATTCCCATTAGTAATTTTATGAATATTAGTCATTATCCTTGATTATGAAGGCACTGGGCTCACAGCGAGCTTTGTGCTTTTTCAGTGTGGAATGGTCTTTGTCCTGCTGATGTTTTTGTCTGTGGTCTTGCAAATTAAAAAAAAAGACTGTGACAGATCCAGGAGTAGCTGGACCACGCTGTAAAATAACACAGTATCTTACTATACAGTCCACTTTGATGGACGTCAGCCGGACATGTGTTGTTGCTCTCCTAAGCAAATGTTGTGATATGTGCGTTGATTTTCTAATATCAGTGTGCATGCAATTCAAGTACAAACAACGTGCAAAAAAATTGCGTATTTACAATCTAAAAAAGTTAAATTAAAACTTTACAGCACAGTGGATTAACAGGAGTCGTGTGATGTCCTTTACGTCAGCGTATCTGTTCTTTGTTGGGAGCAGAACATTGTCGCGGTGGGTGCAGGCTTCTGCGATGGGTTGCGTTGCGGTGACAACACCAAGGCAGCTGTGATCCGACTGGGGCTGATGGAGATGATCGCCTTCGCGAAACTCTTCTCCAAGAACAACTCTGTTTCCACAGCGACCTTTCTAGAGAGCTGCGGTGTGGCTGACCTCATCACTACGTGCTACGGTGGCCGCAACCGACGGGTGGCCGAGGCGTTTGCAAAAACGGGAAAGGTAGGTGCACCATCACCTCGTGACTGTGTCAGGCAGGACATAGCAGTGAATGTGATGGACCTCCACTCTCCACTGTGACTGTCATACAAAGTCCTAGTTATTTTCAAATTTGAAATGAATAGAACTTCTTTCTGATAAATGGCACGTGTTTGCCATTTGATGAGTCTATATTATCTGCTTACCCCCCCCCTCCCGCCACTCTCAGAGCATTGAGGAGCTGGAGAAGGAGCTGTTGAATGGTCAGAAGCTCCAGGGTCCTGCCACCTCAGCTGAGGTTTACCACATCCTCCAACAGAAGAAACTGGTGGACAAGTGTGTATCCAACAGTCTCTTCATCTGTCTGTAGATAGGCCTCAGTCTGTTACTGCAGTAATGTTCAGTGTGGATGACAGTGCAGACTTAAAGCAATAAAGTTGAACACTTTGGGAGATGCACTTACTTGTTTTCTTGCTAAGGGTGAGATGTTCAGATGGATCCGTCTCATGTGTGTGTTCAGTGCAGAGCAGGGGGAAAGTTGTAGCTGTAGTTTTAGAAAGGTGACATGCTGGAACTACTTCTTAGTGAATAAGAGTTGATCTGTCCACTGTCCACTGGTTACCAGGCTACATCATTAGGAAGACAAAACAATTTTGATTATTGACAAATGATTTCATATATTTATTCATCCAAAATCCGAGCACTGAAACGCTATTTTCACTTTGTCCAGTGTGAGCTGCTTTCTCTCTTTCCCCTGACTGTCTTGTCTGACTCTATCCATCCTCTCTCTTCAGATTCCCGCTCTTCACAGCAGTCTATCAGATTTGTTTTGAGGGGAGGCCGGTCCAAGAGATGATCTCCTGCCTGCAGAGCCACCCAGAGCACATGTGATGACCCGGTGGGTCCCACGGGGGTGGGGTAGGGTATCTACCCTATCTACCCTACTCAGCAAGTAAAACCAATAAGGACAAAAAGAAACCAAAAAAAAAAAAAAGCAGAGCTGCCAGATTTCCAACAGTCTTATTTGTGTACAACAGAGGAAAAGCGTTCTGCTTAATGTGACCTCCTCTGCTCAGGCTGGATTTTCACTCCCATGAGGACAGGTCCAAAACCGAGGTGCAGCTTAACACAGCCTCACAGACAACTTTAGAAATCTCTCACTCCTTATTTACTGTCTGTCATAGTCAGACTGTAGCAGTGATTTACAGCTGATTCCCATCTCGGACCAGAGCCACATAACTTTTGATGGGTTTATATCATGTTGCAGCTGAATTCCACAGGTGAACAGGGCTGTTCCAGGCCCAGCTCTGTGCTGTTGTGTGTTTCTCTGTCTGATGTGCTGTAGTGTTACAACCTTTCTGTCGAATACTCCTGCCTCTGCCTTTTTTCTGGCCGGTTTTTATCACAGAGCTGCCACAGTTCTAGCACAGTGCTCCTCAGACATAAAACACTCTCATACACCACAGGATGCTGGAACAGTCCTCTTCTTATATACTTAAATCAACCAACGCCATCTTGTGGTTAGATAGCACAAATCATCATTCCACTAACATATCCATTTAAAAGACTGGTTTAATACAATTATGTCTTGATATTAGTTATATTAATAAGCTCGTATTCACTATGTTAAAGGACTTATTCATATAATTGTGACCATTCTGTCTGTTAGTCATGCTAAGGTTCACTGCCCATCTCTGCTATAGAGATTTTACCAATATCAGGACGAGTGGTGCAAGCTTCCTGGATCAAAACAAATTTTACATACATCATTTTAAAGCTTTGTCCCAGCAAACTCAGACATCAGCCCCTGAGATTAGATATTGGAGCTAAGTACTTCGGGATCATCTACAGTAACATTTATTACTTTACAGTTTAATATATGACCTAATGTGTTTTAGAGACATGTATTGCTGGTCTTTTCCACCTCAGCTGCTACTTCCAGAACTTTTTCACAGCAGACATGTCAAAGCAGAACAAGCACAGGTGTAATTCATAACATTCATGAATGTGTATTCCATGAGGGAAGCCACTTCCAGGGGTTGTTACTGTACATGCTGGCTGATTGACAGTAAGTCAGAGCGGATGCTGTGAAAAGGATCTTTTGGTGGAGCATCATGCTACTGCCAGTGTTGCTGTTCTCTCTGAAAGGAAGTCAAATGTGCCAAGAAAGACCAGCAGTCAGACAGGCTGGATATAAACCAACAAGTTAGTCAGACTTAACTGAAACAGAAAAGGAAGGCAAACGGTAAAATGTTTACCCAGACTGTCTGTAAAAATCCTTCACAGTCTCCAGACCCACTTCCTGCTCGTGCTGGACTCACCGTGGCTGTGCAGGGAGGGATTATTAACAGCATTTCAATTTGACCTCAGTTCATCTTGGATAAATTATCTGGACTGGATTGTCTGACTGCTCGTGTTTCTTCACCCTTGCTTCAGTGTGGTATTAAATTGGTGAGAATGATATTATCAGAACTAACTACAACAGTTAGACCCATTCCTTCATAAACCACAGCCGTCCTTTAAATGTCACACGACCCGGTCAGTGACTCTATCCCACATCCCTCCTGTCAGATCGAAGTCCAGGGGAATGAATCGGTGACGCTGTAAAGATGCTCTGTGGTGACAGTTATGGTGTGATACATATTTACAGAGTTATTTTTGCTGCACTCTGTAATTCTAGATGTTTTATTTGTGTCTGCTTGTTTCTGTGCCCTTTCCCTGAAGCCCTTGCAAATCATATATATTTCCAGGTTCGTGACCAAATGTTTAAAATGGGACCTGTGTGTTCTTATTGTGACAATACAGTGCGAGTGCTTCAGCGGTTCCTCACTTATCAACAGGCAGGAGCTGTTAATTACTTGACATGACTAAAAACACCAGCCATTACGAGCCTGCCCGCGGACACCAGCATGATAGTGAATCTGTGTCATAAAGATGCACTTTAGTCATGTCCTGCTCAAGACCAGCAGCAATGGATAATGCATTTAGACATTTACGAGAAGATAAGGGCAGTTACTGTGTGTTTCAGTATCTTTATAACTATTTATATGAGTTCATTGCCACTCAGGTGAACGTACAGCAGTATTTAAAAAAATCAGAAGGAAAAAAAACAAGTATCCTAATGTACACTAAAAAATATCCTCACAGTATTCTGCTTTAGACATTAATTCTAGAAATCTTTAACCTCTTAAATGGATTAAATCTGTATGGGTAGATACTGTGTGACTTAACAAACCTACAGTTTGTTAATAATTATAATAATGCCTTTGGGAAAACCAGCATGAGCTCCATGTAAAATATGGGTATGTTTCTGTGAGCTTTTCTCCTTAAGCTGCCTGTTACCGAAGTAAAACTGTCTAATTCTGTCTGATTGCATTACTTGATTACTTTGCAGAGTTGTGTCTGTGATCAATACAAATCCTTGTGCAGTGTTTTGGTGACTGATAAGCCTTGAATTATCTGTTCATCTGTCTCTCAGACCTTGGGTTCAGCCTGAAACAGCGAATTGCTGCCCCCTGTGCCATTTCATTCCAGTGAAAGTTGGTCATCCAGCACATGATCCTAAAAGGTTTTTCCTACTTATTTTGTTTCTGTGTTGTGCAGTCCACTGCACATGTGCAGTAGCGTCTCTCTTTCCCTGAGCCCACAGGTCTGTGTTACAGACTTTAAAATGAGATGACACGTTAAACAGCTTTTCTACACTCTTGGAAAATTTAGCAAATGTTAAACATGGTTTAACAATCCTCAATAAACAGAATAATAAACGACGTTGGTGGTTGAACAGACATCTGTTTTTTAGTAGTGCTATATGGCATTGTATCCATCTCTCTGAATAAACCCATGATTACCAGAGTCAGTGACGGATGCAGTGACTGTTTTCACCACATTTGCCACAAGGGGAAACAGTGACACAGTGAGTTTTCACTGCACAGTGGAGAGTCTGGAACAGGGCTGAGATCACTGGATGAACTGATTAGAACTTGGTGGTCAAAACAACCATGAGGTGGTAATTCTAGACAAAGGAGCTCACCAACACCATCTAATGTGGACAGAACGAAACTCAGATTTTCTTCAAATTGGCAGCTTTCATTTCTCTTACATGTGTTTTGTGTAATCGTGTTTCATGGAGGTCAGAGTCCGTCCTAACAGAAACAAACAGGTTTGTGTTATTCTGTTATGATTTTAACTAAACTTGAATTTTTGACTTTGGTAACTCCTACTGGTGGTATCAAACATGACATGCTGACAGCAAAGCACACCAATACTTACCCCCACCCCCTCTACCACAATGAACACACACACACATTTACACACACACACAGATCTGACCTGGTGAAACACTGAATAATATTTAAAATACTATAATTACAAACAAACTCTACACATTGTGGCTTTTAGTGTCAAAGGTTTTCACCATGTGATGGAGAACTAATGTTACTTGAGTCTGATTTTGCCTTTTATTTTTTGGAATGTAACATCATGGTGTTTTGTTGCTGTTAATCAGTGCTGTTCTGTTTAAATAAAACTGATGTTTCCCTGAATGTGATTGCTTGATTATGAGAATTCATTACCCTTAAGTACAAGAAATTAGTAATGCAACCTAGAAAGATTCCGTTGTAGTCTTGCCTGGCACTGGCACAAATGCAGCCACAACCACCACACAGCCCAGCCATGTCACACTTAAAATCACTGGCTGCTGCCACTGGTATGTATGCTTTATATCTCCCGAGACACACAGACAGGTCACCATAGGCATTTTTAGTGCATTCATGTATGCAAATCTGAAATCTGAATACAGATTTGGAGTTTTTCGACAACAATGGCCCCACACATAACTACTGATTTCCACTACTTTCCAAAACAGATGATCCACAACATTCAAACTCATCTCAGGCTATGATTGGTCAGCTGTGTAGAGGTAAGAAAGCAGCCAGGGTTTGAGCTTTTCTCTCCAGCTCTTTTCATTCCTGATACAACTATTTCTGTCAGCTGAGTGTAACACCATGAACGTCTTCTGCACTGTTATCACTGTATTTAAATAATATCCCTCTCTGACGGAATAGTTTGAGCTGGTGTGTCTGTGAAACAAAGTTGCTTGCTTTGAGGAGTTGGGTACGAGTGAGTGAGTTGTACGTTTTGTTTTAAGCTTGTTTTTGTGTTAGCCAAAATTTGCGCCCCTTACCATCAATTCAGCCAAACTGAAACACGCGTCAAACTCATTAATTTTCTCCTTCCACCTGGACTCTACACGAGGATTTAACAGTCCATGTAATTCTACCAATGACCTGTGGAGGGCAGCAACACGCCTATGGAGCGTCTGCCAACAGAAGAAGAAGAAGCAGCTAACCTAGCGGCGCCACGGTGAGGGCAAAGTGCTACTTCACCAGTTTAAAAACCACAAAGTTACACGGAGCTGTTGGGTAAACAGCTGTAGACAGAAACAGCCGACAGCCAAAGCCCCCACACTGCTGACAGCTCGTATACCAGCTAGAGTAGCTGAGTGGAGCCATGTTTTGTTGCTGGCGTTAAGTAGAAGTCACGTAGGACACAGCGCTGAAGCACTAACCTGAATTTCCCGGCGCAGACACACCAACCTCTGTGGGAGGTTCCGTGTTAACCTTTGGTTAGTAAACTGTGGTTGTTTTGTGGAGACTGACTGACGTCGTGTCATGTAAGGAGGCTGTACGCAGCACGCAGAGCTAGCTAACAGAGCAGCTAAAAACAAAGCAGGCTAAGCTGCTTAATCCGTGTGTTTATCAAGGTGTATTTATCACCTTGATCATGGATTTGCTAAGTTAGTTTTTTCCTCCTGGTTGCCTGATTTTTTGGCTTGAATTAGTAATGGACCTGAAAGCTGTGCAGACGCTGAGTGACGCTATGGTGAAATCTTATAACTTTCTTTGATACCAGGGCTGCTGGTGGACTGGCTGCAGAGGCCATGATTTAATTCTCATCTGTTGACAAGCAGCAAAAGCAATGTCTGTCAGCTGCCTCCTGCGATGCATCGTCAGGTAACCCTGCTTTGACGTGTTGTGTGGTGGAGCTGTGAGCATGGTAGCATCTGTATCTGTGTCAGCTTCAGCTTTAAGCTCAGGCTGACATGAGGATGTGAGATGAAAAGCCAAGTCATTGGGATTTTCAGTGTCTGTACCAAAGGTCATGGCTCTCCGTCCAGTGTTAGCTGTACAGTGATGGACAGACACACTAACTGAGCTCCTCTTTGATGAAACAACCTCAATGACAAAATGTCACCATGTGTGTAACAGGAACACATTGAAGATGGATAACTTTAAAAAAAACAAGAATACTATGAGCATGACCTTTATAATATACAATATAAAACCTAACATTGAAAAAAATACTGTGAGCACAATGCATAATTAGTAACTGCAAAAAGCATCAAAACACTAAATTCATTATTGTTATGAAGTTACTAATAGGGTCTGTTGAGGCTGTGGTTTGAGCTTTATCTGATGCATGGAGACTCTAAAGGACCTCAGTCTCCTCAGCTAGAGTTCACTTTAGTACAGAGCATCTGTGTTGTCAGTGCACTCCCATTTGCTGCTGAGGTAAACACACTGGTACTTGTGTGACTGAACAGCCTTCAAAACTTAGATGTCCACTGGTGTGATCAGGAGATGTTTGTCCCAAGACAATCCATCACCAGCTCCTTGGTCTGTTTAGTTTGCATTGAGCTGGAGCCAGTTCTGCTAGGACCACTTAATAAAGTCATATAAAATCATATACTGTATCTGTAGTAATGTATCAGGAGGTCATTTATCAAATAAAGATGCCAAACATTTGTAGTTTACAGCATCTCCACAGCTTTTCACTCTCTAACTGTTAGAAACTGAAACCCCCTCAGATTTTAAATTGTTGTACAATCACACATTGGTCTCACATTTTTCCGTAAGCTTTTGCAGGTTTTATAAAGTGAAAACCGGAAGAAAAACAAGCAACAGGTTGTGTGACAATACCCCTGAGCACGCCTGACTACAGTTCAATAAGCCAACATTGGAGGAACGTTAGAGGAACAAGGCAGAGCATGAACTTTAAAGCACTGATACTTCATCTTTGTCTTCTCCACTGTGAATGGGATGGCAGTATAAACGTAGTTAACCTCCATATCTTTTCCTCTGCAGGCTAAAGAGGAAACATGTGGTCACACATTTAGCCCAACAGAGGGCTCTGTCAGGGGCAGATGCTGTCAATGCACTCAGACCGTTTTATTTTGCGGTCCATCCTGACTTCTTTGGTCAGCATCCCAGAGAGCGGGTAGGTCTCTTATGTCATGGAAGGGTTAGTGGTTCATAAAGGTTAATAAATATTATTAATCAAACAAATCTGTATTACTTACACTGTTACTATTAACTGATCGGTAGAGATTGACATGAAGTGTTCTAAGGTGATGCTGTAGTTCTGTGTGTGTGTAGAACCAGACCCACACCCACAAAGACAGTGGCACAACCGCAGTATCATCATGACAGACAGAGTTTGTGGAAGAGGCAGCTTCAGCTCACTGTGTAACATGTAGTGGTGTGTGTTACAGGAAGTGAATGAGAATTCATTAAAGAGATTAAACGGCTATTTGGAAAACCTGCAGAAGCCAGGCTCACGCTCAGTTCAGCCAATGAAGCTCACCTTTTATGTCAGGGACACAAAGGACAGCAGCGATATGCAGCCAGATCTCCTCACCTCAGGTACGGTTTTCCATTAATGGTGCTCGCCTTGTTTTTTTTAAGTTTTGTGTTTAGAAATCTAAACTCTCCCGCCTGGTCCTCAGGGTTCCGGTCAGTGAGTTTCACCCTGCACACAAACGATGTCTTGAGCACAGTGATGAATGTCTTAAAGTCCTGCAGCCTGCCTGTGGAGCACATGAAGGGACTGAATGAAAGTGCAGAGAAATCCAAAAGTACACCTGAGGCAGCTGTGCCTTTCTACAGACCTATCAAATGGGATAAAAGCTACTACACCTTCACTGGCTTCAGAGACCCCGAGCAAGAGCTGCAGCAGGCCAGGAGAGTGGAGCCCACTCTCAGGTTAGAAAGACTGGACTTTGGCTGTGTGTCTCAGCTCACAGTTAACAGCTGATGTACGTTCAGTACCTGATGCAGAGCTTTGTTTCCTTTTCTTTGTCAGCTTGTGGTTGAGAAACAATGAGCCTGAGGCGACAAAGAAGCACAATGCTAGTCTTCCTCGGAGAGAAGAGTTGAACAGACTGAAGAAGGAATTGTGTCACAAATTTGATCTGGCTGATATCAGGTACTCTACTGTATGCATACAGGGACTGTTGAGCTTTAATTCAAGGCTGTGTTTGAACCAGTACGAAGCGGTGCACGTATTAACATGGTGATGTGTGGTGCAGGTGGCAGCGCAGCTGGGGAGTGGCCCACAGGTGCTGTCAGCTACAGAGTCTGAGCAGACTGTCTCAGCAGAGCCCAGAGGCCCTGATCAACCTACAAGGTACAGAGTCCCGGTGAGGAGAGCACAGTTGTCTGTAATCTCCCTCTGTCTGTCTGTCTGACCACAGCACGGAGCTCTCTCCTTCATTTGAAGGCCTTACAGCTGAAGGATTCTTGTTTCAGTGGGATCTCCTGGGGTTTGTCTGAATTATCTCCTTGTTTTCTTCGTTTGCATCCTTTCCTTGTGTTTTGACACGCAGGACAGCTGAATCAGATTTGAGTGGACAAACAGGACACTCGTTTAGGAATCTGTATGCAGGAAAACATGGGATGCGTCCACATCTGTCCAGACATCTATAATAAATGTAGTGAAGACTTTGAGGGTCACCATTTATTTTCTGAAATTATGTCGTCACCCTAAAGTTGACCTTTGACCCTTTGGATATAAAATGTCATCATTTTATCCTATTAGAAATTTGTGTGAAATTTTGTCATAATTTATGTTATGAATTTTTGAGTGTTTTGTGAGGTGACAGGGACTTTAACCTTTGACCTTTGACCACCAAATTCTTTTCAGTTCATCCTTGAGTGAACAAATGAACATAAGTGCCAAAACTGGTGACAGTCATGGCTGGCATTATTTTTTTCTGTCATCTGTCCGTCTGTCCGTCTGTCTGTATGTCCTTTTCTTGTGAATGAGATATCAGAAACACATTTTTTTGGCCATAACACAAGAATTCACATGCTAATAATGACAAAATACACTTTTATTAAATTCCTCCAAAGTCTTCTCTGCATATATTATATGAGTCTGGACGGGCACAGGTGTAAACTCCACCCTCAGAGGTCGGTGGAGGAAAACAACTGCCACAAAAGCCTCTTACCCTTCAAGCTTCCTCTGCGAAGCCTCCTCACTCCTCCCAACACAAACAGGGGAACTGAGGCGTCCCTAATGACAGCAGACCACCTCAGGAGACATGAAATAAGCTCAATGAGACATGTCCCTGTCAGCTCAGGCAGACTGGGAGGTCAGAGTACTGTGGATTGGTTCTCTTTCTATGACTGTGTGCTGCCTTAGACCAGTAAAACAGGCTTCAGAAGACTTAAGCGTAAAACTGGTGAACTGCCCCTTTAATCTGTTGCCCCACTTTCTCTGCAGGACACACCGTTGTGTTTGCTGACCAGTCAGGGATGAACGCCTCAGGACATGTAATGCTGGGAACCATGGACGTTCATCATCAGTGGATTAAAGTAATGTGCTTCCAGAGCTCCTGTCACATAGTGGGCCTGTGTGTTTCCTCTTTGTTTTCTGACCCCCTCCTCTGCCCGTGTCTCCAGCTGTTTCAACAGCTGCCCAGCTATCGCAGCCTGCAGCAGCAGACAGACTGGCTGAAGGAGAGGATCAGCCTCCTGCTGGGAGGCACTCAGGTGGTCCACCTGGAGAGGCTGGGACTAGTTCAGCCCATGGCCGAGCACTACAGCACCCTCAGCACCTTCCATAAGACCCTGATGTCCCGACGCCTTCGCCTGCACCCCCGCAGCCTGCAGGGCCTCACCATGTTGTTGGAGAAGTAAGCTGTCACATCTGAGCACCTCAAATACGTGACTATGCCTGCTGTGTACTTCCTGTAAGACCTAACTTGTTGTTGGTGTCAATCGCAGTGACCGCTCTAACCCCAGTCTTCATGAGATGGGACACTTCATCATCCCCACCAACTGTGACCCCCCCAAGCTGCAAGTCTTCCTCCAAAGCCACGCCCCCGAGGCCAGACAGCGCACCCAACGCAAAAACCAGTGAGTCTTAGAGGCTTGGAAACCTCCTGTGACTTGTCTGCATAGCATGTGACCCCATGGGAGGTCCTGACCCCACACCTGGGAACCTGCACTCTAAACACTGTTCTCAGTGGGCTTGTATTACCCAGGATCCTTGTGTTTTTTTTACAGAGCCCTGAAAGGGACAAGGACAAAAACAGTAACAGCCTCAAACCCATGTTTCCTAATGCAGATCCCTGATTGTTGTATGAACAGAAGCACATGCATTTGTTCCTGACCCTTACTTGTCTGTGTGTGTCCAGGCTGCAGGCGGAGGAGGAGGCTGTGGTGAAGCAGTGTCTCCAGAGTCTGTCCCTGAGGAGTCTGTCCAAGGAGCCAAGTGTCAGCTCCAGTCAGATGATCCTGTGCTGCAAACGGCTGCTGGAGCAGCGCTCCCCCCTCATGCAGGGCCTCCACGTCTGCGTCTCTCACTTCTACTCCGTCATGCAGGACGGGGACCTGTGTCTCCCCTGGGACTGGAAGAGCTGAACTTAGAGAAAGTCCGATGTTTTTAGCCGGTTTAATGTTGTTGAAGCAGAAAATAGACGTCTCTAACAGGATGTTTGTCAGGGGTCAGAGGTCACTACAGATTTCTGCTGGTTCTCAAGGGAAAACTTTGTTTAGGGGTTTTATTAAGGCTGACCAGTTTGGACTCATCCAGTAAGATGCACTTTATCCTCCTGCTCAAAAAAAAGCCAAATAGAGGAAGAACTGGATGGTCATTAGAGGCCAGTGCGTCCCATCCTGGGTGGGTGTGGGGTGTCGGGGCAATTCACTAAATATTTCAAAAGAAAGGGAAGAAGAGCAAAAAGCATTTCAGCTACAAATGTTTGCTTCTGTCCTAAAACAGAAAATTTGACCTCTTCAGGAATCAGTAATAGAAGGATGATAAGGGACGGGGGCAGTGCCTGACTGGGAACCAGTGACAGAGGTTCAGGGTTCAGGTGATGAGGGTTGAAAGCTTATCGTGTGACCGTCACTATTTACTGTATTTACTGTTGCTGAGTGAAGTGCACTGAGAAAGAGTTAAACAATGGTTGTGTTCATTGTGTTAAAGGTACAGTCTGTGAGCTCAGTGTCAACTAAAATACTTACTGAACCACCACATTTACTACCCTGGGTTCTAACCTGTTAGGATTCTGATTCACAGACTGACACCAGAAAAGTTTCCTTAAAATAAACTCATTCGTGGAGTGGAATCAGAGGAAAGCAGCTCAAACCGAGGCGTCTTCCGCCCCCCTCCACACACCTGACCAATCACTGCGGCCACAGCTTCCAGAGTGCCAGCGTCCCCAGATCCTACTCTGAAACAGAGACTGTGTGTGATGAAGGGTTGCTTCACTTTTTTTTCACACATTTCAGATGCTGGTGCACAGTCTTGAGTCCAGAGCTGGAGTCCATGGGACTGTGAAGGAATAGTTGATCACATACGCTCCCTGATTCTCACACAGCTCTCAGTAACACCTTATAGAAACACTGCTAGAAACATGTAATCATCTGTCCATAATGGAAGAACGGTGATTGAATAATGGAACAACTTTTTTAATGTAACATGTTATTACATTTTGATTGAGGTACAAAAAAGGTACGAAATAAAGGTTATAACTTATATTGTAATAAAATGTAATGCTTTAAGGTCTTGTGTTTTTTTTCTTCCTAACCAGAACAGCTGTGTGTGGGTGTGTGTGTGAAAACTTCTGCCTCCTCAACATTAAATAGTTGTATGTTGTAAAGAAACCTCAGTTCTTGGATTTGTACCAGAAATCCTTCAATACCAATTTGGTGGTGATGCTGACGCACCATCATGGGCACGGCATGAGGTGGGTGTGGCTTGAGGTGCTACAGACCTTACTGGGCTGAATGATCCCCCTGAACTGCCTCGTCCAAATGACCTGTCAGTCCACATCAAACATACCTCTCTTTAATTTCTAATGAATTATGGAATTATTTTCAGATGGACATCCAGCCTGATCAGAAGGTGTGAATTTACCAGTCCCTGGTGGCCCTCTGTGGTATTACACTTTAAGACACCTCTGCATTGGCCATTTTCAATCTTGTGATTCAGACCTCTACAGCCTACAGCCTAAGTCTACAGCCATTTTTATACAGTCTATGATTTTTATAGAGTCTAAGATTTGTGCAGGTGGGGCCCACACATAATATTTACAATCAGATAATATCACACAATATTTCAATGAGTACCAGAGTGGCAGACAGATGGACAGACAGACATATGAAAGGAAGGATAAGTGATATTATGATGATACATCAAACAGTAAAATGTATGAACTTATACAGTTAAATGTGTTTTAAGTTATGTTTAAAGTCTCACTTATCAACAGTGCAGCTGCAGTAAAGGTAGAAACTATTAGTTAAAGTGTATTTTCAGAGCCCTGACTTGAAGTTGCAGTGTTACCTTTTCTGTATCATTTCCATTTCAAAGTTTCCCTGGAAAGAAATTAAACTGTAGCATTATCCTGACAGAAATGATAATGATTATAAATTGAAATGTTATGATTTATTGTGATGTTTTGCTTGTAAGCCCTTTGTCTTAATTACTGTTTTGTATCTGTATGCTGACTAAAATACAGGTATTGAAGAGTCACCACATACAGTAAATAAAATTTATTTTCATTGTTCAGAGAACAAACAGATTTCTCAGTCAAATGTAAATAAAAAGTCAGCTGGTCTCAGTCCATGGACACTGCTGCAGCTGAAGGTCTTCACTCGTCAGTCAGCAGCCACACCCGCACTTCATATGGCTCCTGATGCTGAGAGGAAGCAGCAGCTTTATAAATATCAAGGCTCCTCGGAGGGGGTGGTGTGGGTGGGTGGGTTGGAGGGGAGCTGTGGAGGCTCATTTGCGCTGAACTTGTGTGAAGGATGAGGGCAGCTGGAAGGGCTGGACGGGTTTCTTGCGGGAGTCTGGCGAGACCCTCTGGACTGCTGTGGGCAGCAGCTGGTTTCGTTTGATGATCTGCAGGGCCAGCTGGGTGTTTCCTGTGGACACACCACACACACATCAGGGGATTATTTCCTCACCCCCTCACTCACACACACCCAACAACTGAAAAGGATTAAAAGCACAACCATCACTCAGATCAGCAGTACTGAAGGTCCCGATTCAAAACTATAAACGTACTAAATTAAAATTATTGATATGATACTAAGGAGACTCCTGAAACTGCCACAATGTGATCTGCTGGAGACAGGACATATCACTCCGCTACAGGAACGTTACAGCAACACTGCCCCAAATCTGTGAGCGAGTGTCTCATGGAGCTCTCACCGTTCTGTAGCTCTAAGTAGACTCCCAGCAGGATAGCTTCAGGTGGAATCTCCTTGGTGTTCACCATAGATGCAGCCTAATAAAGAGACACAGGTCACAACAGGAGGAGCTCTGAATTATTACTTCACTGTGAGCAAAAAATCTTGATGCTCGAGAGCACCTTTGTTGTCTGCATACATCACTGTAAAGTTGTCATGGCAGCAAAGAGCTTTCTCCTGGGCTTTGAAGCTTGTGAACTAAACAGCAGAACGAGCCCACAGCTCCACAGTCTATGTTATAAGGCAGGTGGTGAATTATGGACTGAATGTAAATATGTGTGCGTCATGTCAGTGTGTTCAGATCCCTTACTGCCCTCATGAGGTGTGTGTTGCAGCTGCTGCTGACTGTTCACTTCACTCATGTTCCATCCAAACATGACCTAAAATTTATGTATCTAAGAAAAACAGAGAACTTCACACATTTCCAGGACACGGCTCGAGTCGCTGCTCGCTGTTGCCATGGTTACCTGATGCAGGCACTTGCGGGCCTTGTCGTACTCGCTCCTCAAGCAGTAGGCGCTGCCCAGGTTGAAGAGCATCATGGCCCGAGCTGATGTCACACTGCTGGGGTAACACAGGGGGGTCTGCTTCCCTGCTGCACACACACATGAAGGGAAGTCTTGCTTACTTATTCTTCAGTCCTGGTTTGATGCTCTGATCTCATTTTTGAAACTACTGTACATCACAGATCTGGGATTGTTTCAAGTAAAGATCCTGTATTAAGGTTTAAAGTAGACTCACAGGACTCGACGGGCTCGTCTCCTTTATCAGACCCTGTGGACAAAAACAAAGCAAACTTTAAGGAAACAACTCTACTTTGTACGTTTTGTTGAGTAATGCGTAAAACCCACAGACCTTGGTCTTGTTCGCTGCTCAGCACTCCCATTGACACATCGCTGACATTGTCTGGGTTGAGATGAGCGATGGCGTCAGAGATCCTGTCCAATGAGATGAGGGCTTCAGCGGCGTAGAGGTGACCGAGGAACCTGAAGACGCGGCAGAGGAGGAGGAAGACGTAGCAGACCGTTTAGTGATCAGAGTGGTCATCAGCGGCTGCAGCAGAGAAACGGAGCGGGTGAAGCAGCAGGTGCAGCACTTACTTCAGGGATCCAGACACCTTGGTTTGATGGAGCAGTTTCTCAGCGTGGTTTAAAGCCATGAGGTTGTCTCCCAGTGCTAACGCCACATAGGCGCTACAGGCCAGGATGGAGCACCTACACATTACACAGTTGACGTTACTTGTTACTATTCACCCCTCTGGGTTCTACAGGTTGTTCAATGTTCCTGAATAATGGGAAAATGATGAGAAGAGATGAGAAGCCTCATTACCTGAGATTTTCTACTTCCTGTTTTCTGAGAGGCGATGATGGAGCTGCAGACAGGAACTTATCAGCCTCCTGACCTTTCCCACTGCAAAACACACCCGACAGCATTCATCAGAACACACGTCCAACTCTACACTGCAAATGTGGGCATCTGTGGTTAGGGCTTCTTGACCCCTAACCACAGATGCCCCTTGACAGTGAAGAGCTGATCAGGTGTAAGCTGTTCTGACAGCATGCATGCATGTGGGATGTTCAGCCATATCTGCACACTAACATGCAGCATCTTTAACTTGTATTCCCAGTAATGATTGATGTGGAAACACAGGAGCATGTGCTGTTTGTGTGCATGTGTGTGTGTGTACTGTATATTGTATACCTGCAGGCATCACTGTTCTCGCTGCCACTCTCCGTGCTTCCTGACTGACTGAAGCTCTTGGAGCCGTTCTCTGTCTTGCTCTCCTGTTGCTGGTGTTCAGGCAGCAGCAGCAGAGCGTTCCTCAGGCAGATGGCTGCAAACTCCATACTGGCTACTGGGATAGCAGCTGACTGACCCTCACTGTACAAACACATAAACACACACAGTTGGGACTGATTCTATTCAAAAAGAACAACACACTGATTTAAACACAATTAACTACCAAAAAGATGTGTTATAAATGTCAGACATCATACAGTTACACTTTGGAAATGTATAAAATTATGTACAATATTTGCATGATAAAGATGGTGCAGACATGCCGACATGATTGATCACATCATTCATGCTGCCAACCTCCCAAAGGTGTTCTACTGGATGCAGGTCCAGAAGATAAGCTTTGTGACATGGAGCATTATCCTGCTGGAAGTAGCCATTAAGCCCATGTTAAAACAGGCCACAAATGGAAAGCTGACCAAGCCATTAGCAGGCTGGAATACTGAAAAGTGGCTGGCAGGACACAAAGAGGTAGAACTGGTCTTGGGTGGAGGGAGGGCTCCTATGTAGTGGTCTGAAGCCACAAGAAAATAAAGGAAAGGAAAGAGATGGCCATCTCTGAGGGAGCCATAATGAAGGACGCGCTCTAAAAAGTGAAGGAGGTTATGACAGAGTCAACATCTTAGCAGTCTGTGTTGTTGGTACAGCACCCCCAGAAAAACTCTGCCCTCTGCAATGCTCCGAACCCCAGCCTTCAACACTGGAGGCCTGCAGACCCAAAGCAAACAGATCACCAGTCACCAGTCCTAACACCTGGCAGCAGCTGGAGCATGACAGTTCTCCAGTTCCCCACTGATATCACCACAACAGAGGTCTTCCGCGTTCCCTGTGGAAATCGGCTAAAGTGTAGGAGTGTCAGGGGCCAAGCTAAAGACGGCGGAGAAAGGATTCTTCTGCCTCTAGGTGAGAAGAAGCGACGCCACATGGAGGAGCAAAGGGTCAGATCCTAGGGTCAGCTACGGGGTGGGAGAGAGGGGTCCCTGCCACTGCCCCGCCACCTGGAGATGTTCTGAAACATCAATGACAGGCGGGCTTCCAGCTGGTGACCTGGTAGCCTGGTGGCCACTGTCAGAGGTGTGACAAGCAGGGATGCTCTGCAGGTGTTCCATCTACCTGTGCCACTACTATGTGTGTGAAAATCCCAGGACATCAGCAGTTTCAGAAAAACTAAGACCAGCCCGTCTTTGATGTAAACATTAACTAAAGCTCCTGACCTGTATCAGCAGGATTTTATGCACTGAACTGCTGCCACCTGATTGGCTGGCTGGATAATTACATGAATAAGCAGGTGTACAGATGTTCCTAATAAAGGGCTGGGCTTCTGTATAGTTAAAGTGCCAGGCTAGCTGCTTACCCCAACTTCCAACATCCTTTATGCTAAGCTAGGCTAACAGACCCAGGTGTAAGCTTCAAGTCAATGCACAGACATGACATTGGTATTCATCTCACTCTTGGCATGAGGGCAAATGTTGAACTATTCCTTTGAGGAGAAAAGCAAGATTAGCAGCACCCTTCAGTTACAGTGCCACACACTGACATGCAGAAATGTAAGGTAAATATCTCATATCAGTCGTTTGACTTGTGGAATTCAGGGCTGGAGGATGGACTTGTTGGAATCGACACTGACCTGTAGATAGTATTCTGGGTAGACTGGGATGCCAGAACGATCTTGCGATGGTAGCCCTGCCCGACAACAGATTGAACTATACCTTTTTTACAAGGTAAACCTTTGCTCTCCTGCTCTGAGCCCTGGAAACATAAACACAGACATGAAATTACTTTCTGTTCACCTTTAAGCCATTCAGAAGTGTACAGGAAGGTATCATAAGATCACATTATCATTAGATTCATTCCACTTTAAATGAGAATGACAAAACATTTTCTTAGTGTTTCTTGATCCAGAACATCATCCAGTTTGAAAAAAAATCCAATTAGGGATTGTAATGTCTTCTTTAAAAACAGATAGTAACAAGTTACCTCTAAATTAAGCTAAAAATTAAATTCAGTAAGGCAAGACACTCAAAAAAAATACTCAACCATGAAGCAAAGCTAAGCGTCAGGATCAGGAGGGTTAAGTCATACCCCTTTGTTAGCAGAGATGCAGCACTCTGCGAGCCGTAACCACAGTCGAGGGTTGGAGTGGTAAACCTGCACCGCCTCCATCAGACACTCAAACGCTGCCAGAGGCCTGCCGATGTGCAGCAGCTGAATACCACAGTTATACAGCAGCTCATAGCGCTTGTTAGCTAGTAGAGCACACATGGGGATACCCGTGAACTTCTTAGCTGGAGAATGAAAGTAAGAACAAAAGGAAGACACATTACAATTCGAGAGCCACATGTTAATAATAAATCTTCCTGTTAGTTCAAAGTGAGACAAAAAAATAGGACAGCATGGGTGTGGACTTTGGACTGATAACAATATAGGTGATTGAAACAGGAACACCTTTTCCCTGCTACTCTAGATAATCCACAGACCTTCCTGTCAGCTGTTTGCATGGAACCTAACGTTCCAGTCAAAATGCTGACAGTGAGTAACAGACACACAGAGTCAGTAAGGACACAGTGATGCTGGGAGTAGAGGATATTAAAACAGTTAATCTGACACGAATACAGCTAAGTACTTGATAACATGAATTAGATGGAGTATCACGTGACAGGAGATTCAGTCAGGAGACAGTGCTTGCTGTGACCCACATTGGCCGTTGTTGCCATCTCCTAGCTGTGCGCAGGTGTGGTCGTTCTCCTGAAGTGCCTTCTTGAAGTAGAAAATGCCGAGGTTATGTTTCCCCATTGCAAAGTGAATGCAGCCCAGATTGTTCCAGAACATACATCGAACACATTCACCTGAAGGAGACAAGTCAGGAAACATGCACAGTCCATCACCTAGTACATGCAAATATAATATCAAATGTCACTACTTTAAGGTAGTTATATCTCCAATAAAGACAATTCTTAGAAACAGTATTCAGCCAATAATGATACTTTATCATACAGAGCCAGATCTATCTGTAAGGCTTTTTGACAGCAGGCTTTTCAGAGGAAGCCATCAGTCCTGAGAGGTACAGTAGCTGTCACCTGTCTTGATGGGTCCAGGATGCTCTGCAATGTTGGAGCTGTTCAACAGCTTCACTGCTTTCCGGTAGTTTCCTCTCAGGTACTCAAAATTACTCTTGAGGAAGAGTGAGGGTGCAGACTGATGGAAGGGACAGGGGACAGAGGTCAGTCAGAGCACCAAGATGATTACCAAGCACACTGACGGCATATGCATGTAACGTCACACTGAACGATGTGATGACTCACGTTCCCTGCTGTGTTCATCACGGATTTGATCTCCCTTTTACAGGCCTTGGAGGATTTCATCTGAATGTATGCTCTCACTTTGTACTGTAAAAGAAATGACGGTTAGTCACAGATAAACAAGGTGGAGACTCACACAGAGAAGAACAATGGATGTTAAAATCTACGATGAACACAGCTCTCACCTGGTGCATCTTTGATTTGGCTGCCTCGATCGAGGCTGCGAACTCTGCTTTCTGGTTTGCTCCATCTTTGTTTGCACTGTTGTTCTGCAATCAAGCACAGCCCCCGAACAGTTAACTGCACGGTTTTAAATCGGCCTGGTTCAACTTACTTCTTGATAGAAAAGGTTTGTCTTTATTTTTCTACTTCGTTAGTGATTGACTGCAACAAGACTGTTAAGTAAAATGTATCATAAACCATTTGAAAATACGAGCAGATTGTGTAACACTGTGTCAGGATTGTAGGGTGGTGGGGTACCTCTCCTTTGCCGTTCTTGCTGCTTCCTTGTACAGAGAGTTTATCCAGTACAGCCAGGAGATGGAGGGCCGTCTCTGGCTGGAAGGTGAGCAGGTACAGATCCACCAGCAGGAAGCACACAGCCTGAGCAAACTTCTCTTCTAGGACAAATAACACAATGACTGCATGCCAAACTCAAGACTGACACATGGACCATTATGATATATCAGGATTGTCTGGAATACAGTGGTCTAAAAGTATCATGAATCAAACAAGTCTGTTGATCAACTAAATGATTATCTAATCCGTCAGACCAGCAGCAGACGTCAGTAAACCAATGTAAAGTACCACAACATACCAAATGGTTCCAGAAACTGGTACAGCTTCTCTCCTATGGAGATGGCTTCAGAGTACTGTCGCATGTGATAGTGGATGATGGCTTGGTTATAGTACAGCAAACTGTTTTCAACGTCGTCCAACCCATCAACATCCTCTGCTGATGTGTGAACCTGTAAGAAAAAGACAGAATGTTGGATCGAATCCAGGATATCATGAAGACGCAAAGTCCGCCGCGTGTCTGTCTCGAACTTTTACTAAAATCTAATTCAACATGAACTGAAAGCACGAGAAAAACATGACCCACATTTCAGCAGTTACCTGGTTCTTCATTGCCATGAGGGTCTGCTTCAGAGTCCCTGTGGTAGTCTGACCACTTTTGTAAAACTCGACGACAGCTTTATTCATGGCGATCTTGTAGTCCTCTTTGTTGAGCTCCTGCAGGGCTTCAAGGTGTTTGAGGGACTCCTCATACTTCCCAGCCTGTGAGGAACACAGCAGCCTGTTTCATCAAATTTGCAATGTGCAATCTTTGATTTGCAACATCAGAATTTCTTTTAGCACTAAGGTTGACAAATTACTACTGAGGACATAATGTTTTAAAAACTAATATATTTGTAATTATTATTATGTTTAAAGGCTCAGTAGATTACTAAAACTGCTGGTCACTGTTGTTTATAAAAAATCTAACCTAACACAACAGGAAACAGTGCACTTATTAGGGACTATCTTCAGCGGTGCATAAATCTACATTTGGTGCTCTAGCGCAGCAGGACAGTGTGTGTGGGACTGAGTCAAAAATAAACTACAGAGTGTGAGTGTTCATGGTAATGAATGAACATATCACTCACTGTAACAGCACTGCTCACTAATGTGTTTTTAATGGTTTTTGGAAACAATGGAGCTCTATGGCTCAGAGGAAAAAGATATATCATGGGATCTGTTGACTTTTATTGTGTAAAAGCCAATATATCATGGGATCTGTTGACTTTTACTGTGTAAAAGCCATCAGTATGTCACAGTTGTGGTACCACCATTACCTCATACTGAGCCAGAAAAAAAAACAAACACTTTTTCTAATTTAGTTTCATCCTGCCTCTACTTCAGTCATATTCCACTGACAGAGACGGGTGTTATGACAATCTACATGCTATTAGAAGATGTAACTGAGACAACCGTTACAGATTTTGTCATACTGTTATACTATAGTAGCTCGCACCTCAATATCTCTGGGTGTATTAAGCCATTGTGGGCAATGATGTAAATTAATAAGCAGGACTTTGCAGGTACTTTGATTAATCAGATATATGGTGATAAGGTATATTGGTGCATCAGCCAAAAACAGGAATTCCCATGTGGTTATTTAATCCATAAAAAGCTTTTCAACATTTAAAACTACATTTGCTGTGAAAGAGGATTTTATTCATATTGCAAAACTCCTATCCACGAATACACTACAGAAACAGTCAAAAGCAGCACAATTTTGGATTAGGGATCCCCCAGGCAAGATTTTTTGGGCCTGATTCTGATCCACATGCTTTAATACTGGGTCTCTGGCAATGTGAGTATGAGCCAATACTTATTTCCATAGCAAAAGAAAATTTGCAATATTGACAACAACTATAGCTTCTATACCTGACACGCCTTAAATTTGACTAGGAAAACCTGATTTTCCCTGATAGAGGACGCCGATTTTCAAGCCATGTCTATCAGGTTTCTAATATGTTTTTTTTTTTTACAAGTCCACATATGCATGACAAAAGCCTGAATAGTGAAAGTGCAGAGAAAGAGAGGCTGGATGAAAGGAAAGATCATTATAAAGTGTAATGTGTCCTCACATGTAAAATTTCTGATTGATGGTTTTATGCTGAATTTATCATCATTCAGAAAAGCAATGAGCTTATATATATATATATATGGCTTTTACTGTTTCCATGATGTGTGTACAGTATGTAGTTTTTAAATGGTGGCTGGAGTGACCCTCTCTCTATAAAGTTCAATCGGAAAGCTGTCTTTCTCTAAGTTTTGCATCTACAGCAGCTGAGCCTAGCTTAAGCTCAGACACTGGACCTAGTAGCTTTGATGAGTGTCAAGCACGGCAAAGAACAGCCAAATGTTTCCAGACTGAGCCTGTTAGGAAAGGAAGGAGATGATTTACCAGAAACGCTTCATATGCATTGGCTGCCATTTCTTTCTCTTGGTCTGTCATTCCAGGCGATGATGAGCTGTCATGCTTGGACTCGTTTTGTTCTGATCAAAATGAAAAAGAGAGAAAAAAGTCAAATTTACATAACATAGGTCTTCAACTAAGGCTAAGAGTGCAATGGCAATAAGAATTGTTAACAGACTATGACGTCTCAGCTACACTCAGAAGCCACTTTATTAGATACGTTTTTCTAATACTGGGGAGGCCAATGAAGTTAATTGAACTTACTGTCAACAACTGCCCAGTTTTGGTGAGCCTGTGCCAGCTGTAGCCTCAGATCTCTGTTCTGAGGCTGAGGCACTGTCTCCAATCTGTAAGCTTGAACCAGCCTGCTCATACTCCTCTGACCTCTCTCAAGGTGTTCTTATCCACAGAACTCTCAGACTGTTGTGGTGAAAATCCCGGATCAGCGGTTTATGAGATACTCTGAACAACCGTCTGTCAGCAACAATCACACCACGCTCAAAGTCAGATCACATTTTTTCCCTCCAATCTGATGTTTAGTCTCCACAACAACTGAAAAGCTCTTCACAATGACCGCAGGCTTTAAAACCGTGACTTGCTGTCATATGATTGGCTGATTAGACATTTGCATTAAGAAGCAGGTGTACAAGTGAACCTGTGATAAAGTGACCGCTGAGTGTACACGACGTGACTGGCCTCGGACATAAAACGCTCATTCAGATATCACATTAACTTTACAAAAATTTCTAAACCCCTCTTCATTTAATCCACTTCAACCTATTAATCTGACTGAGGCGAACATCCCCGGCGGAGAGCGGGCTCACGCCGCTAACGCTAACTATTCGGTACTCATTTTTGGCAGATGGGATTAGCGATAAATATTCTTACTGCTCGGTGCTTTCAGCGAAAGATGGCGCTAAGGCCGGAGGTGTAAGGGTATGTTTGGATCTGATGTTCTGCTGATAGGGAAGACACTTCAAGGCAACGTCTCAGAAAGAATTTTCGCCTGAACGTGTCTTCAAGCAAGACGCATCTCGGCTAAGCTAACGTTAACTGGGACAGGCGCTGCGAGGGGGGTCACCACGGTGGCTACAGAGCACAACATAACCGAGCTCATCACGGTGGGAACTGTTGGGGTTCTCTCTATAATATTCTGAGATCTTGACCTTAACCTGAAAAGTGCCTCCAGATAACGTGTGTTATAACCTGGCGCTAAATAAATAAAACTGAATTGAACTGACCATCGAGCGTCACATAACCGATTATCTGCAACATACAATTTCACTAATTCATCTGACAAACTGTATTAAACAGCGCATCTGTTCACGGAGATACAGCAAGCCCAAATGACCATAGCTAGCTACCTAGCTAGCGTTAGCTAACACACTCACCTGCATTTTCTGCCATTTCTGGAGCCTTTTCGGGGACAGTTAGAAACCCTATAGTTGTAATGAGGATTAGATTCGATTAATTTCCGTTGGCCGGCAGAGGAAGCGTTAGAATTATAGACGAATATTTAAATTCCAGTGTTTGACACAGAAGATGTTGTAGCCGAAGTCCGTCTGGTCCGCTCTAAACAGTTTCTTCTTCGCCGGTTGGTGACAATTTTCAGCCAACGCGTGATAACACAACACTGCCCCCCACAGGAAAACACAAGGTATGGTTAGTGATGCGAGAAGAACGTGAACTCCTTCAGCACATCTACAGATCCAGTCATGGAAATCATTTATTGATTCATTACTTACTGTCAGCTCGTATAAAGGCATATTGTCTTTTAAGCCAGGCCTTCAGCGCAAAGTACATCCACTTAAAGTAAAAACAAACAGCACTGGGGGTCAATGATAAATTCTCATTCTTACTGATCTAACCTAGTGGTTTTCTGTCTGAGGATCAGCCCCTGGACTCTGATCCCTGTCCCTAGCGTCCACGCTGCTGCTCCAGTCCGAATTACGCTCACAGATGTTTGTAACTAATGTTTATTTCCAATTTGCAAATGTTCATCGCTGATTAACAACACACTGAATGTGTAAACACTGATATCAAAATATCATGCAAGTAATGACAGTTTTCAAAAAAAAAAAATCTTATATGACATCACAAACAAAATCTACAATCTGCAGGAAAAAACAGCAAACACTATTTTTATTATTTAACGTTAATAATTTATTTTGAAAAAAACAAAGGTTGCCATTTAACATTTTCTTTAACTAAACTTATTAATATTAAAGTTTTGGCTGTATGTCCACCAGCTGGTATATGACCATTAGCCTATTATGACCATCAGCTGGTGAGTTTACCACGCCTCTCGGCTGTTTAACAAAAGTAACTGCGCAAAGCAAGGCCTGAGAGTTAAAAAAAAAAAAAAAAACAGTAATGGATGCTGCTGGGTAATAATTTTATCTCCAGTACAAGTTGGGTGGTTTATACTTTCATTTTCACCTTCAACTGAAGCAAGAGCTCCTTCCTGTTTTATTTTTTTCTTCCTCTTAAATGCTCATACGGTCTTTTGGATGCCATCTCTGCAGCCTCTGACTGCTGATTGGTCCAGTGTTGATTGTTGCCAATCATCATGATGGTGTGTGTGTGCGCGGTGTCAGATTACAGCTGCCATTATCCTTTGCTTCGCTCGCACTTAAGGGTCACTGACGCAATGTGCGCAGTGGTGAGCTGCATGAATCATTCACGCAATTTGCGCATCTCGCTCAAAACGGGGCCCTCTCCGCAAACGTGGGGCCCTACGCACAGTGCGTGTTCTGCGTATAGGGAGGGGCGGGGCTGTTCATCACTACAGTCCAGACCAGAAGTATTTGGTTTTTTGACAGTTAGACATTTATTGTTCTTCAGGGTCTGTACCTAAGCACATTAAATCTGAAATAAAATCATGCATACTTCATTAAAGTGCCAAATCTCAGCTTTAATTTCGTTTATGCCAATATTGAAATAACCGCATGTGATAAATATCAACTGGGCAACTGTGCATCACATGTGCCTCAGAGAATTGAGAGTTGCCGTTTAGATTGAGGAGTAAAGAGGAGACCAGGCAGGTGAGGAAAATAGTACAGAGGTAAACAGGAACGTTGTGTGCTCAGACTCAGCCACATGCATCAAGGTGGAATGTCCTCGGCTGGCTGAGTCAATCATCTGATCTCAGTCTGACTGGGCCTCAGTCTATGTGCTGAAGACCAGATTAAAGGCAGAGATCCCACAACAAACAAGAGCTGAAGAAGGCTGCAGTGAACATCTGGGAGAGCATCTTCAGGAAGGACATAAAGCACCTGCTGATGTCTGTGGGTCAAAGACTTCAGGAAGTCACTGACTGCAAAGCATTTTCCAAAAAATATTTTATTTCAGATTGAATGTGATGAAGCTCAGAGCCTGAGGAACAAAAAATATGGCACTGTCCAGATACTAACAGTCTGGACTAATGTCCATTTTTATGTTTATTCTTTATGATCGGTCACACTAGGTAATGTCAGCTCACTGTAGAGGACAGAGAACAAATCAAAAAACCGAAACTACACATCTCACTCACAGACAGGCTGTGCAGCGAATGTAACTGAACACTCACAAGTGAACCTTGGTGAGAAGAGTCACTGACAACTGTGAGCGCTGCGGGTGGTTTGAGGAGGGGACTGGGTGGTGACGATAGACTGATGCGAAAAGGTGGAAGTGAAAGTGTGGCTGTTAGAAAACAGCCTCAGTCACACAGCAGTCAGAGATGGATAAGTTTAAGACGGTTCTGAACATTGCCAACAAACAAACCAACTTTGGTTTTGGGCTGGTCGCCCTGCTGACAGCAGGAGGGGAGCAGATCTTCTCCTCTGTGGTGTTCCGGTGTCCCTGCAGTGAGCTGAATTTTTTGTACGGTATGGTGTTCCTGTTGGTGCCTGCTCTGGCTCTGCTGCTGCTGGGTTACATCCTGAGTAAGAAGACATGGAAGCTGATGACGGGTCTATGCCAGCACACGGGTGTGCTGTGCCACTGGAGGAAGCTGACTGCCGCTTGCATGGTCCTCTTCCAGATCTCCACTACGGCGCTGGTGGCACCCTCTAGCTGGATTGCTGTGGCTCTGCTCAGCGGGAACTACTACGAGTGTTTGATGACAGGGACCAATGTGAGCGCTTTCAACAAGATTCTGTGTGGACATGGGACCTCTCCGGCTCAGTGTGAGAAGGACCTGTACAGGTTCCCCTGTAAGACAGACAGCAGTGTACCGCAGGCTGACAGAGAGGATGTTCTGCTCACTCTGAGAGCTCAGTCCCAGGTCAGTGCTGATGTGCTTCTTCTCTTTAAACACTACTTTTCCTACAATGGTAGCTCTACTGTAATACATTGATCTGTCAGAGAGTTGTGTAGATGTTTTTTTTAACCTCAGATCCGAGAGGCTTCACAGGCCAGGCTTAGGCCTGGGCCTGGGCCTGGGCCTAGGTCAGGTGTGGTGTGAGATTCACATCTGTCACTTCAAGATTCAAGATCAGGATTCAATTTAATTAACAAAATTACAGATGTGGTCCCTTTATGCTAGTCACACAGACGTTCAATAGATGAATGAATAAATAAATAAATCAGGTCATAAAAATAACATTGTGGTGGTGGAGTGTGGAGGAAGAATGGGTAGCAGGGTGAGCAGGCTGTGGCCGGGGTGGTTTAGAGTTTGTGTGTGATAGTCAGCCTTTCTGTGTGCAACTTTCAGTTTTCAAGTTCATTCTTTTTATTGATGGCACATGTTTTCCACATGTTTGCTGAACCTTGCTGTAGTCAGGGAATCCGCCACACCTTACACACACAGCACTGGCCTGCTGACATGTCCTATAGGTCCTACAGGACTGAAGTTCAAACAGTTTCTGTTATCTCATTAAAATGCAAAGTTGCATAAAACATTGTTTTCTTGTTATTTTATCTACATATTTTATCTTCCTCTCATTTCACCTTTTAATGTGTGACAAATATCCAAGTGTTTAAAATGATTTTAACATCTCCCACGCCTGAAATATAAATCCATACTGTGTGTTAATGGTGACCACAGATTATAGGTTGGCTGCTCATCGCCTCTGTCATGTTGTCCAACCTGCTGCTGATCTGTGTGGCTCGGTGCGCCTCCCCCGTCAGCTACCTGCAGCTTAAGTTCTGGAAGGCATACGCTCAAGAGGAGAGCGACCTTTTTGATTCATTTGCCACGGACCACGCCAAAGAGCTCGCCACGAGGAACCTTAAGAGTTTCTTCAACCAAGCGGTGCCTGACGCCATCGTCACCCCTTCCAACAAGGACTGGGCGAAGATCTCCTCCCTCTACAAGTTTAGCACCAAAAGACAATACTACAGCACCTTGCACCAGTACGTGGAAAAGAGCCAGGAGTCTGAAGGGTTGATGAAGATGACTTCGATCAAGTCAAGCGGGTCTGCTGATGGCAACCCCGCTGTTCTTGATTTTGTAGATGATGGCAGGATGGTGCTGTGAGGAGGTTTTTCAACATCTAAAGATTGTGTCACTGTTCGGTCTGCTGATACATGAATGATACTGATATAGTCAGTGAATTGCACAGTGCAGGCCTAATCCAAAGAGCCGAGGGGCAGTGAGAGGTGAAAGACAGGGGTTACCTCATATCTTGCTCTTAAGGGAGAATGTATTAGCTTAATTATTAAGTAGAGCACCCAGCTTAGCTGTACAGCTACTCCATGACTGTTCAGACTGAACAATCGAATGAACACCACATAACGTGTTTACCATGTCCGTGCAGGGTTAAACAGGAAATGTGTCCCCTTCACACACTGGTTGTAAGAGTTGACCACTTCCTGTGCACTGCTGGTAGGCAGCATACGTACATGCAAACATTCAGCAAAATGAAACTCAGTGATGAAGAGAATGTCTTTCTTTTACACATGCAACATCCTGTGCACACTCAACGTGCATTCAAAAAAGTGAACTGATAAGTTGAATAATGGTGTCATTAACAGCAGATAATGATGTGTGAACAGAGGATGTTACTCAACTGACGGTATAATGCACTCAGAGTATTTCAGAGTAGTCACTCTTGTGGGAATGGAACAGAAAAAAAAAAAACATCAATGGGTTGTCATCACTTCCTCAGTGCTGACTATCTCTGTAGCTGCACCAACGCTCTGTTCTCTGTGGAAACATTTCAGTAGGATGAATGAATGCTCCCATCCTGCATGATTTACTGTATATATGCCTTTCAGCTTTGCACCTTTTGTCTTTCCATTCAGACTTGCCTGAGGAGAAATAAATCAAGTTGTCATACTCATTGTATCATGTAAATGACTGCTTCTCATAAAAGTGAACAGAAAAAGGAAGGTGACACAGTTTCAGTTCCTTTGGTGTTTTTTGTTTATGGTTGCACGCGGTATTCCAGGTCAACAGGCACAGTCTGGTAATCATTAAAAACCAGACCAGCAGGATTTTCATCTCAGTTGTCTCAAAACAGCTGTTAGAGCCGGAGAGGGAAGCATCTAAACAGAGGCGTAAACGTGATCGGGAAAAGGGAAGGGCAGTGAGGATGTCACTGTTTCAGCGGCAGTTGGCAGAATGTTCCTTTGGTGAAGAGTAGATATGGTGAGTAAAGAGGCAGTGAGTGGAAGGGAGTGTCCCTCTGACTGAAGGAGGAGCCTGAAGAGAAGAGAGCCGGCCAAAGGGAGGGGCACAGTAGTGTTTTGTCTTCAGCTGTAAAACGGCAGCAAGCAGAGACTGACTTGCTGTTTTTTTTTTTTAACTTTTCAATCCCTGTTTTTGTCTTTCAGTGTTGTTAATATTTTGTAGACACCATGGATAACTTTCAGACTGTCTTGCGTTTCTTCATGAACCAGAAAGCCACCATCGGCTACAGTTTCATGGCTCTCCTGACTATAGGCGGGGAGCGAGTCTTCTCCATGGTTTCTTTTCAGTGTCCCTGCAACCAAAGTCAGAACTTCGCCTACGGACTGACTTTCCTGCTGGGTCCTGCTGCGGTGCTGTTGGTCTTTGGTCTGTTCTTCAGCACCCGATTATGGAGGCTCTACACTGGCTGCTGTCTCAATCCCATGAAGCTTTGCCCCCGTGGGAACTGCTTTGGCTGCTTCAGCGCGTTCACGAGCATCTTCACCGGGGCTTGTGTGGCTCCTGTAATGTGGCTCTCTGTGGCCCTGCTCAACGGTACCTTTTATGAGTGTGCTGTCAGTGGTCTCAGTGATAACCTGGTGGTGGATCTGTTCTGTAAAAACAAGACCTTGAAGTGCCGGGAGGAACTGGCCCGAGTGCCCTGTGATCGGTCCAAACTGTCAACTGATGAGCGCATGGAACTGCTGCTGATGCTCAGGGCACAGTCACAGGTAAGAGACACACCTGTGTCTGTGTGAGCATTTTTTTAGAACTGCAGTTCAACAAAAACAGAGGACTAGTCTACTCATAGAGTCACACCAATCATGTGAAAACATTTAGGATCTGAGCAAGTTCTGTCATGTCGGAGAAAATAAATCTGATGTTATTGTGATCTCATAAGGGTTATCTCATTTTGCGAGAATAAAAATGAACAGGAGGCCTGTGTCACAGATTCACAAGAAAAAAACACAGGCCTGAGGCTGCTCAGCAGGCAGGGAGGATCTAATGACAGATGCTATTCAGTTGCATTATGGTAAATGTAGGATCCAGTGTTTAGCCCATACCACGGACTGGAAGTCCAGACATGTCAGACTGACATCAGTTTTTACAGCTTTTTAAAAGTATCTCTAAAGTCCCAAAGCTATACTGAAGTGCAATACTCCAGTCTGTATCTATGTGACGTGACCTCAGACTCAGCAGTCATATAAGTCAGGGTGAGGACCGTTGTGTAGGATGTACTCAGTCAATGGACAAAAGACATTATTATCTGGTGTTTCAGTGCAATGTAGTCCATTTAAAGTGACTAAACCAGAGCATGTGGAAGTCCGTGGAAGGGACAAAGGGATTCCCCAGTGACTTAGTAATGCATTTTCATAAATTTGAGGGAGGAGAGACCGATTGAGGCCAAGATATTACAGATTTTTTTTTCCTTTGTGTGAGTGAAGCTACTGGAACACTGAATTCCTGGGGGTGTCAGTTCCTGCACTGCCACTTGACCTTTGAGTCTTTAGATGTTAGATGTTCTGTGTGGAAATCCCCACATCACACCCCCCCCCGCTGATACTGGGTTTCTCAAAATCAAATGTCACACTTTACTATAAAGCATTTCTGATCACATTTTGTGCATTCAATTTACAGTTATTATTCATTTATCAGTTATTATTTAGCCATAGCAAGAATACTATCCTGGAAAAACCTGGAAAAAGATTTATTGTTTTTGGGATTAGCTATTTAAAAAAAAGTTCAAGTTTTAATATATTCAAGAAAAATACAGTAATGCCTCTTGACAGCTCAGCTTCTCGGTGCAGGGGATGTTAAAAGTTTATTTAATTATAATAAATGAGTTTCCCAGAGTCATTTCATAGTGTTGAGTTTGCATCAGTTCATATTATTATTGTATGTCTGCAGATCCTGGGCTGGTGCATCATCATTATCTCTGCCATCGTGGGCCTCCTGGGAACCTGCTACAAAAACTGTCGCTCCAGAGTCAGCTACCTGCAGCTCACTTTCTGGAAACGCTACATTGAGAAAGAGAAAGAGCGCTTTGACGCCTTCGCTGTGGACTATGCCACCAAGCTGGCTGAGAGAAACCTGCAGAGCTTCTTTGAGAACAAGGACCCTGATCCATTTCCCTTCCCCAACCACAGGGCATGGGAGGAGATCTCTGCACACTACACCTTTTCCAGCAGTGAGCAGTATTACAGCACTCTGCAGAAATATGTGGAGAGGAAAGACAGGGACTTCACACCAGAGTGGAGACCTGTCTTGGACTCCAACCATGGAATAGAGATGAGCTAGGGGAAGAGGATGTGGTCTGCCTGCCATTTTGTTGGAGAATAAAATACAGAAATTGAAGGCACAGGCAAACAATGGCGATCACTGTGGTTATTGTAAGTGCATGTTTGAGGGATAACCGTCTCAGGCTGCAGTATGTTACTCCAAAGCATGTGGCTGTTAACAAACTGCAATGGCCCAACCTCCTCTGAGCACATGAAATAATGAAAGGTATAACCACTATTTTATACACACTAATTCTCCCTACATTTTCTAACTTACTTACAAAGTTACAGTAACTTTAAGCCTGTAGTTCTGATTGGGGACACTGAGGTCATGTTCTCTTTATTGTCTCTGGGAATGTAGGGTTTTTAGCGAACTTACTAGTACAATCTGTCTTTTTACTAATCATTCTTTTGGGATGTACAACAGACCACTTGATATTCAATCAGTACACACTAACACAACAATGATTTAAACTGGAAAAGAAACCAGCCAGCAAAGAGAGATGGAGAGAATGTGTGTTCATGTTTCATGCTGAGATTCAGTCTCTTTTGTGTCTTGAAGATGAAATATCTATAAAGTTCCACTGTTGTGATGATCATTTAGTTTGTCTGTTGACAGAAATCCACCACTGCTGTCCAGGTATACAAAAACACTGGAGCTAATATGGTTAGCAACACTGACAAACAAGCTAAGTTGCTTCATTTAAATGCTGGATACTTAACTATTGTACACTCAAATGAGGCCGACTTCCTCTTCCCCACGGCCAGTGTGTGTTTGACCACACACACTGGCTGACATTTAGCAGTGGTTACAGCCCAGAGAGGCTCTATTTCGACGAGGAAGTCCATGAAAAATGAAATAGCCAAGACAACGAAACAAGTGCCTTTTACCACTGCATTTTTGGAAGGCCACAAGAGACCATTCTTTGTGCTACAGGCACAGTCCCCTCAATCCTGGCCCTTGACAGAGCCACCACAGCTTCAGGAATGACCACTCTACAATTTATAAAACCCAAAACACATTAAATTGGACTAGTTATAAGCCAAGATTTAAATAATATATCCCTTCCAGAACTGCATTTATGGCAGCATGGAGTAGGTTTTGAAACAGCATTTAGATCTTCATGTTGGGAAAAGAGACACAGAAAACAGAAAAAATAATAAAATTAACAAATAAAGTATGAACAATCCTCAAACAGCTAGGTTTTAGTCAAAGCTAACCAACATGCCTGCATGTTAATCACCTGGAGTTTGACAGTGAAGGAAGTTTTTATTCTTCACACTAAAAGTATGATGCCCAGGTCCATGTAATTACCCCCCTGACAGATGAGCAGTCTTTCAACATTCCATCCCGTCTCATTCACAGGCAAAGACTTGTGAGCATGATGCCCAGACCTGTAATGGAATAAACACTGTGGTAGTTTAGATCAGTGGTGGGATGTAGCTGATATATATATACTCAAGTACTGTACCTCTGAAAGGATTTGTATTTCCTGTACTTAAACCAACCCATTTTACATAGCTGCATTTTCGAGAAAAGATATTTGACATATTTTGTTAATAGTTACTTCACAGACTGTGATGCTTTGTTTTAAATTACTACTAACAGTATACACACAGTATAACAGTATAACAGTATACAGAAGTAGATGATTACAAGACTAAATTAAAATGATAACATAAATTTGAAAATGTCATTATAACCCATATGTATTATTTGAGTAAAAATTAAAACAGAAATGGAACAATCCAATTATTTTACATACTATTACTTCAGACTATTTTCCTATGGACATTCTTTGACCATGATAAAAATGATAATGGAAAAGCGGTTCAACATTCCATTTTCAAATTTGAAAAATATAAACAATTTCACCCGATTTTCCATTTATGTAAGCATTCCAGTCACAATTCAAATTAAAATGCAATTTTCTATTTGAAAGTGAAAATGAAAACAGATTAATCCATAAAGATAATCATCATTTACACATTAATGCACCAGTGATAATAATCTAATGATGTAATAGTGTTGTAAGGTTGGGTGAAATCTGGTGAAGGTTGTGGGAGTGGAGCTAGAATCCATGGTGTAACAGGAAGGATCTTCAGCAGAACTGGCAAAGAAATGAGGATGCACCTGGAGGACAGGTGAGCAGTGAGTGAAGGACAGAGACAGACTGGGGATACATAAATTTATTTGAGGAACATTTCCATTGCAGGACTTTTACTAGTAACTGAGCATTTTTACATTGTGCTATTAGTGCTTTAACTCCAGTAAAAGATTTGAATACTAATACTTTATTTGTATCCAACATTTGTATATACTTGAAGTTCTATTCCATATGAATTGAACAAGGTTCAAGGATGAAGGCTAAGTGGTTGGTTCGGGTTATTGTTTTCGACCTAGTTTGGACATATAATGTTGGTCTATTTAACTTGCCCACTTCCACTAAAGAAGAGCACTTAGGCAGCACTTAACAGCTAATTACATTAAGCTGACTCTCTGACAGGGCCACTTCACATTCTTCTTGCTCTGCAGACTGCAGCTCCTCAGCAGATTCAGTTAGTATGGTTGAGTTCTTTTACCAGCAACTGGATAGTTATTTGAAAACACATGAGTACTGCGCTAACGATATTTAATCAGTTTAAGAAATTTTATGACCTTGGCCCCACATCTTTTTCTTTGAAATGCCTTTTTATACAGATAATTGCCTGTGGTTTCGCGAAACACTGCAACAAATGGAGAAATGTGTCAGCAAAAGACAGAGGAAGAGATGTGTTAGCCAGCGAACAAAGACATAAACAGGGTTAGGGTTCCAAAATGTTGTCTTTAGGGGAAGGAATGTACACACAGTATTTCTTCAGCCTCTAAGATACACACAGCGTGTTTTGGTGAGCAACACTACAATCATGAATCATTTTCTACACAGGGAGCTGTGAAGTCCAACAACCGACGATACTAACGAACAGTGAGATCACTGGGCTTGAATATGACCCCACAGAGGTAAAATACCTGTGACTCCCCACCAGTCAGTCAGTCAGTCAGATCTGATGAAACCTCTTAGATGAGAGGTGAAACGTCAACATTGATAGCCTCGATAGCACCGGCATCTCTTGCCCTTGTTTCTGCTGTATGAGCACATTTTCTGTTTGACAAAAGATATGTGAATTATTAGCCGAATGTAAAGGGAAATTAGTCCTGAATTCTAGTCTGATGTCAGTTTTAGATTTTCACCTCCAATTTCATCTTTAGGTACAAATGCTCAATCCACATCTGTCTATCTATAGATCTGATATTTCCTTCTTTGTTTTTCTCATTTATTTAACTGTGATGCTCTTTTTTACTAGAACTACCATGAACACACAACACTGCTTCTGTCACTAGTATAATATCATAGTGGAAAATTTATGGAAGCTCTAAACTGATCTCTACAGCACATGAATGGGTTTGCTCACTTCTATCCCAGTAAATCATTAAAAAAAAACATCCATTAAAATTTCAACAAAGATATTTATTGGACAATGTTTTCTTTTTGTAAACTGTGCACTGATTCACTTCCTGTGTACTGAAGTCTTTCCTGTGTACCGAAACAGTGCCACCTAGTTACTTGGTCACTCAGTGGCACTGTTGCCTTATTTGTGAATTTATCTTGAATTTTCTTTCTTTCTTTCTTTCTTTTTCTTTGTTTGTTTGTTTGTTTGTTTGTTTGTTTGTTTGTTTGTTTGTTTGTTTGTTTGTTTGTTTCCCACATCAAAAATGGCAGAATAACATGACAAAAGCAAAAACCTGAATAAAACAGAAGAATAAAAAAATGCTCTTGAATTGTTCAATAAAGTTGGTTTGAAAAAAAAAAGAGAAAACAACAGGGAACCCGTGCAGACCCAAACAATGGATGCCAGAAGAGTATTACGTCCCTAAATCAAATTGAACACAGAAGAGAAAAAAACTACAGCGCTGTCAGACTAAACTGCCAGAATCACGATATCATCGATCACCATTAGCCGAGTGCGGTACCCAGCACGAAGCGTGTGTTAGCCGCAGCACAGCGGGGATGATTCTTCTAACCTCCAGATAACCTGCAGTCACCGAAGATGACAGACTACGCTGAAGAGCAAAGGAATGAACTTGAAGCTATAGAGTCCATCTACCCAGACTCTTTCACAGGTTTGAGTTTCATCAGTGTGGACAGGAAAGTGACACGCAGCTAGCTCGCAGGCTAGCAGCTAGACGTCTGCTAGCTGCTTGGTGTTTATTAAAGGATATTCCCAACAAACAGAGGAAGATGTTTCCTCTGGAACCGACTGCTACAGATGTGATGTCGCTGTAACGTAAATGTCAGTCATGCGGCGATTCACGGCCTGTTAGAGAGGGCCGCCTTTCACTGGATCTTATACGGACAGGGAAGCACGCCAAACTCCATTCAGATTACATGCAATTCTTCCCATATTGAAGAGTACCATATGAAATGGATAGGTCTATTACGTAAATTTATCCTAAAACATTTTAGATGCCGGGGGGTAGTCCTATATTCTACATGTATCTAATATATAAAAAGTGTGATTAATTCTCTTAACCTTAGACTACCTTGTATTGCAGCTGCACAGGTCATTGAGCAGCATGTGCCTTTTAATGAGGCATTAAAAGGTGTAACTGTCCTCAGGCAGTGTGTCTAATGACAGTCTGTCTAGTTTGATTCCAGTTGTAAACAAGGCAGTGTGCTCTGTCAGATGTAGTGACCGGCATATGGCAGATTAAGGCAAACCTGTTTATGAAACAGCAAAATGTAGAGTGAAGTTATTAATTCATGTGTGTTTGCAGTGCTGTCAGATGACCCCACCAGCTTCACCATCACTGTCACATCAGATGCAGGGGAAAATGGTGAAAGTGAGTATACTGATGTGTGTGGCTGCAAAATGTATGATGATAATCTGAAATCTGACGAGACACAGCGTGGGTGGATTGACCTGTAGCAGATTGTCATAATGGGAGCGTTCTGTTTTCTTGCTGCAGCTGTGGAAGCAACACTGAAGTTCACATATGTAGAGAAATACCCAGATGAGCCTCCGCTGTGGGAGATCCACTCCCAGGAGAACCTGGAGGACAGTGACATGATGGACATCCTCACCTTACTGCAGCAACAGGTCTGTCCATCTGAACTGAAGATGATCGCAGAAATCGGAAACCAAAACAGAGAAATTCACAGAGCATACTGTATTTTTTTTGCTTTTGATAGTTCCCTCTGTCTTTACGTTGACATGGTATGCTGTTAGTTCTCAGTTAACATTTCAGATCACTTTATTTTAAACCATATTTGCATAAAACATTAGACATTCACACCGAACCAGACACACAACACAAGGAAGACTCCGAGGAACAATCCACATTAGCTTTCCTGCGAAACACAAACACGTCTTGTCCTGCAGCTTTGCTTGTTGAACCAGCAACCAAACAGACATCCACTGGGGGACCGTGTTTTTCTATACATTATATTATTCTTAATAATACAGATTTATTAACAATCAGAAGGTGACAGTACTAATAAGCTGCTGTCTGATGATAACATTCAGAAGGTTAATAATGGATCCATCCATTAGTGAACAGTGTCTCCTGATGTACCAGTGTAATAAGTATGTGAATACGCGGTCACTCTGCAGGCAGAGGAAAATCTGGGCATGGTGATGATTTTCACCCTGGTGACAGCTGTTCAGGAGAAACTCAACGAAATAGTGGACATGATGAAAAACAGACAAGAGGAGGAGAAGCGACGGAAAGAGAAAGAGGCAGAGGAAGCAGAGAAGGTAGGAGGAGGAAGAGTATGCCCTGATCTCCATACTGTGAGAAATCAATATTTGTTCTCTCTGCCTCTCTCTGCCTGACTCTGTCTCACACCCTTGTTTGTGTGTGTGTGTGTGTGTGTGTGTGTGTGTGTGTGTGTGTTTAACAGGTGGCGTTCCAGGGCACAGTGGTAACCATTGAAAACTTCTTGGCGTGGAAAGCCGGGTTTGAGCTGGAGATGTCTGAGCTGAGGAGGAAAAAACAGAAGGAGGAGGAGCAGGCGGGGAAACCCAAACTCACTGGTAATACTGTCACAGAAACAGCTTCCTGTCAAGGCTCACAACTTGGACAGTTGATCACATACTTACATCAACATACGAAAATGTCCTCTTTTCCTCACCAGGTAAGCAGCTGTTTGAGAGAGACCACAACCTGGACACATCGGACATTCAGTTCCTTGAAGACGGTAAGGAGTGTTTCTGAGTGGGACAGTTTGAACGTGATGCTGTTGATGTTGTTCTTAAGGCTTTAAAAGTGAAAACATTCATAGACATTTTTGTAGAAATGAAAATAATTTCCTCTGTTTAATTCAGGACAAAACCATCAACATGAAGCAGGTCTGTGGTCCAACCATCCCAGATCATGTCTGACATTGTATCAAGACAACTATCAGTTGTTAAAAGAAAAACAAAGATCTTTGTAAAAAATCTTTACTTCAGAGTGGATCTGTTGGAGATGGATTTGCTTTTAGTACCAGTACTTATTCTAACACACAGCTGCTTTCTTCTTCTGCAGGTGGAAACAACGTTGAAGTGGACGAATCACTGTTCCAGGACATTGAGGACTTGGACTTGGTTGAGGACGACCCAGACTTTGACCCTTTAGAGATGGGCAGTGATGAGGACTAAAGTGGGAGAAGGACAGAGGGCTGCTGAAGACTGACAGGACCATTCTACTCCTCACACATCAAGAAGATCCAACAGCTGCCTTTATTTTTTAAAGACTCTTACAGCAGTTGCAGAGGACACCTTCATAACCACAGCATACACATATACACCTGTTAGTGTCCATTTCTATGCCTGAAAAATTAAATTTACCAGATAAACGTCTGACTCGGCTCTAGTGCTGTTTGACACGAAGGACGTCCCAGTGACAGGCGCCTTATTTGGCCAGGAGAGGGCAGTAAAATATCGAGTACGTCCAGTAATGAAAGAAATGAAAACTCCACATTCAAACTCACATGTAGATCAGAGTAAAGTAGTACTGACAACAAAATTACTATTAATCTGAAGATTAAAAGCGACTCGTTTCAGTTTTATACTGTAGTTTTAGGACAGATGTAAACAGCATTTTTCAGGGGGAAGTTGTTGGAAAGTACATCCACATTAATCACAACTATTTTATAACCATGCACATCACATTTTATAAGCTCATCATGTGATTTATCTGTAAAATCTTAATTATGGCAGAAGGAGCAAAACAAGAACAAGTAGGGCACAAGCTGAAAAACACAACCTTCACATATAGTGACCTGATAAATACTTGAGTGGCTGTAAATATGAATGTGATTTCTAAATACAGAAGGTGACAAGTTAAAGGACAAATCAACATAAAGTGTCTTAGATGCTGAGCCACCATGAGTCTTCAGATCAGCTTCACTGCTCCTTGGCTTTGATTCTCCAAGTCTCTGGGATCTGCTGGAGGAATGAACACCGCTGGTGATGGAGAGAACTGTCTAACATGTCGCTCCAAAATCTCCCATAGGTGTTCAGCTGGGCTGAGATCAGGTGACTGTGAAGGCCACAGCATGTCATCCTGTTCTACAACTTATTTTTCAGATTTTTTTCTTTAATTTGTCACCGTCGGTACTTAACAAGTCATTCCTATAGCCTATGAATATACAGCAGTTCCTGATCCAGCCCAGGCTCTGTGTCCAAATCTCTCTCTATCTGTTCCCAAGGTAACTTTATTTACACCACCTCGGAATTCATTCCAACATATGGTGTCCATAGCATGTACACTATGTTTTGCCAAAAATCACACAATACAATGTCTCGTCTTTGATGCTAAATCACAGGTTTTTTAAATCACTACAACACTCAGCCACAGAGCAGGCTGATGGTGTTCTTTTGAAACTGGGCAGGGTTCATGACAGGAAACAGTGCCATTTCACTTACGGATGAAAGACAGCATCGGCAAGGAGCAAAATCAGACAGACTTCTCAAAGCATCAGTGTTTATTCTTTCAAAACAGTCATGTACTGAATAAAGCACAGTATAGTATTAAAAATGTATCATTTACATCTGTGAACATAAGAAAGAATCTGACCAAGAGTCAAACATCAAGTGCTTGACAGTTTTGTCCTTCCATAGCCAGCTTTCATCATAACGCTCTTCACATGCGGAGATCAGTTCCTGGAAAAACCCTGTTTTTACTAAGACGTAATCAGTGCCATATTATACTGTTACACCACAACATGTTCCAGATGGATTCGTACACTTTAATGTACTCTACATGAAAATATAGCTGGATTTCAATCTACATGAATATACAGTGTTAATGAACAGCTCCTCAGAGTTAAAACAGGTTGTCAGTTGCAGAGGTGGACAAAGTCATTGTCCTGCAAATCCCAAGTTTCAGCCGTAGCTGTGAGGTCTGAAGTCAGTGACTATCTGCGTTTAAAATCAACCTGACCGTGTGTATATATATGTGTGTGTGTGTGTGTGATTTCTGTGTGACTGAATGGTTTTCACGTTGCAGTCTCTTTTAGTTGATCACTCAGGCTCTTTACATGTGAATGTGATAATCTGAGGTATCATCTGTCTGCAGCTCTGCTCTGATAAACTTTACCTCCTGCTCTGCAACATGATTAGCTAAAGCTGAGCTCATTCAAACTACATCTGCCATCAGGGAAACAAAGAGCTGTTACAACATCACTCTGAGTTCTTTGGCGTACGGAGGATATCAGATCATTCCAAGTCACGTGGCTGAAGTCCAAGTAAAGCCACAAGTCACTGGTGTTAAAGTCTAGTTGCTGGTCTTTTTAGATTTTGTCAAGTCATCAGATTCCTGACTTGAGTTTGGACTTAGAGTCCAGGTCATCAAAGTAGTCCTCTGCAGTGTAGCTCACATCTCTATGGAAACACAAACAGTGAGTATGTATGTTTTCACTGTTATGTGACCATCAATACAGACTCACACTATAGTATATATTTAGCAGCCATGGAAGTCATTCCATAGAATATACCATGTTTGAACTCACACACTACAGGTCAGATCAGGTGAACAGGAAGCTTGTTTTTAGGATAATGGATTACCTGACTCATTCTCAGCACATCGATATTAACAGCGGGGTCACGGTTGGATGGTTGTTGGTTGTCATGACTACAAAACAAGGCTTGATACACTGAGATCACAACAGACCATAAGACAGTTCATTCATATTCTGACCCCAAGACAGATTTGCATAGGTTTCTAAAGTGAACTAAAATGAATGGAAACCGATGGAAACACTCAGCAGTAAAGTGAAACGTAGCCTCACAGGCTAAGATATACAAAGACACTCGTATGGCAGAAGGAGAGAGTGATAGATGAGCTTTTCTGTATAGCACAGAAGTCATGAAGTTTGAGGCTGTAACTATCTTCTTCTTCATGCTGTCATGAGAGCCAACAACTTATCACTCAATGTCCCTGATGCCCCAGTAAAACGACAGAGGAAAGTCCTTCATCTCTTTGTAGAAGACCTTGTCAAACCTCTCATTCTGGGCCACAGTGAAGTGATTCTTCCAGTCACCGATGGTGCCTAAACGTTCACAGAACATGGAAGGAAAGAAAAAGGTTGTAGTCATCCATCCTTACACTGCCATGCACCATCAGGATATTCACTGCTTTATGTTTGTGTAGTAACCTCTGCATTACATTTAGATACAGTCACTACAGTTCCATTGCACTGTAGGTGAGTGATGTTGAAAACTCAGGAGGTGTGGATGGGTGGTGCACTAGGTGCTGGAGGGGTCAGAGACCTAGGCTTTGATCCACAGGAGCTGTACATCCAGATCACCTTTACTCATCTCTGGCAGGCTGGTGACCACAGAGGTGGCACATCTGTCTGACTGTCACGTGTTTGAAGTGGAGAACTGGGCATTGCAAAGATGGACGGAAGGGGACGTGCAAAGATGAATAAAATAAAACTGGATCCAGACATGTCTGCAGAGACTGGCTGCTTTGGTTTCACGTGTGCCACATAAACCTCTGTGAAGCAGATCAGTACTGTTACATTATACCCACTATATAACAGTGGGGGGGACCCCATGTATGTTGATAGTGATGAAGCCACAGGGAACTGTCATCAGCTCAGCAGAGCTTTTTAGCATCTTTCAGCCTATTGTTTTGGTTGACTATCACATCGTGCTCTCATCTATGCTGGTTTCCAGCTGTTTTCAGAGGGTTGGGGTCAGGTTCATCAGATTCACCAGGTGGACACAAACCTGACTCCAAATGAATGATCATGTTGCTGTGCGTCTGAAGCAGTGAACGCTCTTACCTTTCCTCATGAATCTTCCCTGGTGGTGGTTGAGCAGGTCGCCTGACACCTGCTCGTAGTTGGCCTGAGGGATCTTCTTCATGTTGCTGAAGGTGCTGTGTTTAACCACATCAGCCAGCTGCTTGTCAGTCAGCTCTTTGCCCAGGAACAAGGAGATCCTCTCCACTGCTGCCAGCAGATCCTGAGCAAAAACACAGCAGCATAAATACAGTGAAGATCTTTTAAAACCACTTTTACACACTGATGCTACAACAAACGTCAGGACAGGGTATGGACATGAAGAGATTGAAATGACTTCAGCTCCTACTTGAATCATTTCTTCATAAGTGATGAACAGCATGTTCATTTCATCCTTGTGTGAGAACCAGGTCTTAATATGATCAAACCAGCTGCACCCAAACACTGCAATGGATAATGCACAATGTCAGCACCACACCGACAGACATTCATCACGAGCTGCACAAGCGACAGAGGGGAACTGCTCTTACCGTCTCCTCTCATGAATTTCTCAAAGAAGTCATTGAAATCCTTCGGAGTTTCCAACATGTTCGCAAGCTTATGGAAGTGGAAGTAAGACACGAGGACATCTTTGGGATTTCTTGCCACGTAGATCACCTGAAGGAGGTAAAATATGGCTGTCAACAAAATATGACTCTATCCAATTTATTATCATGTTTGTTTGTTCATGCCAAAAGCCTTCTGGGGCCTGACATTTTCCGCTCAGTGTTAATGAGATGATTTGGGTGTGTATCATTTTCTGCGGCTACATGGCAGGACGTCACAAGACCAAATACAACAAACAACTACAACAAAAAACTGTGGAACACAGCAGAACAACAACGCAAACCCATACCAGTGAGTATCAGGAGGCTTTTGCTGTCACTGTAGCAACAAAGGCCTCAGACTGACAGACACAGCCCCAACATTGATCCACAACAAGAGACAACTACTGGGGAGGCCTTCATGAACCCTGCTGTGGATCTGCATTTTGAGGGAGTTGTTAAACTGTTCTGCATTATACAGAGAGGTGTTTGTTGTTTAGTCTGCTCTCATTGGCATAAATGGAGTGGACAGTCTATAATCTGTCGTTACAACACAACACAACACAACAGCATCACGATCTCCAACGTGGTCATGAAGCTGAATCAGCGTCTCTCTGAACACTGGAACCTTCATGGAGGAGGACTCATTGTACAGCTGTTTATCAGGCTGCATTCGTTTTAGCTAGTCAGACCTAATAAAGTGAGTGTGTATACACTGAAGGACACACAATCATTGGAAACACACACACTGTTGAAGCCTCATATGAGATTCAGCTGAACAGAACACTTCCCTTTGACTGAAACAGCTTCAGAGCAGGGATCTCTGTGTCCAGTGTGGAGAGGAGGAACAAATGTTATGACAAGAATGCTTTCAACAGACATACGAGCGTATGAGTGTTGTTAAAAGGCAGAACCCTAACCCTGAAAAGATAGGAATCTATGCTTCTCACTAATACTGTCAAGAAAGGAAGCTGACCAGCTTGTGGAGGGGAGGCTGAGCTGAATGTGATCTTTCTGGCAACATTTTACTCTAAGTCTTTGGTATTAATAATCAGTATATGAAGATGTAAGAACTGGTTCCTGGCTGTGATCAGATCTCACATCACATCAGTGGAAGCTACTGTATAAACAGAGAATGAATGACACAGCAGGAATAATTGAAAATATGAGCAGTACAACAACATTTAAAATATTAAAGCATTGATTCAAATGTCCTTATATCTGCTTCCAGCTACATCATTACATGTTTATTTACTGTTGTTTTTCTTTTTTTTCTTTTTGTGTAGATGAAATACACTGGATCAAAGAACTGACCTTGCCCTTCTTCTGGCTCAGAGCGGGAGGCATGAACTTGTACGGCAGATGGGTGACCCTCAGTCTGGGCGACGGGGCCGTGATGAACGCCTGTCTGTTGCCCCTCACCTCAATCCAGGGGATGAGATCAGCGTTGGAGTAGTTGTTGAGTTTACTGATGGCTGTCACATCTCCCTTTGCCTCGAGGAGCAGCAGAATCTGCTGCATCCAGATGGTCCCTGTCAAACAGAGCAGACTGTGTGTGCCATGGCAGCTGTTAGGTCAAACTCAAGTATGAGTACAACTCTCCTCTCTGTGGACCTTCGTCCTGATTTCTCTCTGAGAGTTTTCACAGTACACACCGATCTAACTGATGGATCCACATCGTGCTGTCTGCTGAAATCAGTTTGCAACACACAAAAAGAACAGGGCATTCATGTGGAAATGCAGTACATACTAATGAGCCCTGTTCCTGTCTCTAAGCTGAGAGCTCTCCCACTATGTATGTGATCACCAGGTATGTGATGGAGGAGCCTGCACTGAAGCCTGGCGCCTCCTCCATGTTTCTTCTTTGCCTCTCACCTGATTTCGGGTATGTAAGGACAAACACATCAGAATCTCTGATCTCCAGGTTGTAAATCTGGTCCACATCATCCGGATCATGGATCCCTTTGATCAGATTGAAGCCTTTGTGTAACACCAGTTCATGGTTCTTGGCTTCATTAAAATCCATGACAGCTGCAGCAAAAAAAAAAAAAAAAAAAAAAAAAAAAAAAAAAAAAAAAGACAGGTGTGAGCTTTGCAACTCTGAGCTTTGCTTTCTTATCCGTAAATCACAGCAGAGGTTAGTTCTCATATGAAGCTCGACAGATTCTGTGCGCATTAATAACACGTTTAACCTCAGACTCCAGCATTTATACAGGTGTTCGTTCATCTACCATCATTTACCAGCAGAAATTCAACAAGTGTGTTCAAGTGGAAATGACTCGGCTGCTGCTCTTCATGGACAAGTGCTGAGATCATCAGCCCGCGTGCGTACCTGCTCTGCTCGCGCTCCTGTCCGACGCTTGAAGAACCGACGTCCACGGTATGTTTCAAACGATCCCCCTCAGCCCCGCCGGCGGGATATACCTCATCGGAAACCCGATTGCTGCTATAAATCCGGAGGTCGGAGGTCCCACCTCTTTTCGTTTGCTGAATACTGGATCTGTGCGTCAGGCGCGCGTCTTTACGCACTGAAGGAAAAAAAAAAACAAAAAAAAAAACAGCAGCTCAGCTCACCTCAGCAAATAGAGTGATGACAGAGGAGAGGCGGAGAAGGAAAGAGGGAAGGGGCTCCCAGGAGGTTACTCAGTCAGCGCCGCAGTGTGTCAGGTGATAACTGATCTGATGAACTGTGTCCCAGCTCAAACCGCCGCAGGAGAACTGCTAGAAGAAAAAGCCCCAAGCGCTTATGCAACATAGAAACCAAAACAAGCTTCTGATGTTGCATAAACAGCACTTTTAGTTAGCTTCAGGTGAGTATTTTCCAAAGTATGCACAACATACACACACTCAGCAGAGTACACAGTAAAGAGGCTGAGCCCCAGAGTTTCTCAAACTCTTCTGACTCCACATAAGTCAACGAAAGTCTTCAGGCACCAGGCAGACTGTCCTGTCCTGTCAGATTTTGCAGCACTGAATGTCCACTGCAGTGATTCATTATCACACTATCTCTTCCTGACCTTTTGTCACTGGTGCTGGCCAAGCCTCAAATCTCAAATCCTGGATCCAGTATTTCCCATGATGCAAACTGATAGCCTTGTTCATTAGACCTTTCACGCCCGATCCATCTGTCAAACGGCTCACCCCCAGTTTGTGAGTCAGATCTGTCAATTAAATACATTTATTGAATTAACTGTTTTAAATCAGCTATACGTTTGTGGTCTCCCAGTCCGAGCTGAATGGACTAGCTCCTCCACAGAAGACATCACACCTGTTTTTACTGGCCCAGTGGTGCTTAACGCCTTATCTCAATTTCCTTTTTGAAAAATGGTGGAGTGTCCCTTTAATTAATGGACATAATTTGTTGTGTAGAGACTTTTTAAGATACTAAATCTCTACAAGCAGAACTGAGTTAAACACAAATCATAAGACAAGAAAGTAGAGGCACATCTGGCAGCAGTGTCAGCTCTGAACATCTGGACACTGACATTTTTCCACATTCTTTACAAATCTGTTAAATCTCTCTGCAGCTGTACGGGGACTACGAGGGAGCAACAAATCATGTCAAGTCCAACTACAGATTCTGGACTAGACTGCATGTCCACAAACCTCCCACACTTCTGTCAGCTCATAGGGCCCAGTGTTTGAAGACCACAGTCATAACACATTGCCCATTTTTAGGACTGTCCTCACACTGAGGGACACGCAGGCAAGTTTTTTCCTATCGCTGCCTCGGTTGGTAGTTTTGAGTCAACTTGTCTCAGCAGTTCTGATCATGAATGAACATTTAGCAAACACCAACCATGCAGCGGTGTTAGTTTGTCCTCTGGGACCATTGCAGCAGATGGTCTCTTTCTTATCTAATGGTAAACTGAATAATTTCGCTTTTGCTTTAGCCTCGTCGATGAAACACTGCAGGACACTCTGAGCGGCTGATGGACCTCTGTCTATATTTAGCTTACAATCACTCATCACACCTTGGTTACTCAGAGAGGACTCTGTTCACCTTCTCACAGGACTCCTAAAACAGATGGGATGTGAGGAATGGTTTGTGTGTGTGTGGGAGTAGATCACTCCTGCAGTCCAATATTTGATATTGTCCATTTGCTCTCAGTTTAGCTCAGAGTGCAGATACTCAGTTGTTGACATCCTGTTGCATCATCACTTAAACAGCGTGATGTTTGTAGAAGGACTTGAGTGGACAGCATGGAGAGCAAATAGTAGTTTATTCAAAACATTTAAAAAGTGCAAACTATAAAATGCAATAGCAAATGACACACGCACAGCTCCTGAGGTGAGGAATCAGATGTTCAGAAGGACAACAAAGAGAGACAGAGGAGAAAAAGAAGTGCGTCTCTTCTCATGGGATCCTTTCAGCACATAATGTCCTGGAGTTCAAGATGCTTCTCTGCAAAGACAACAACAATAACATGCGCTGATACACACATCAAGATAAAGAGCATTTTATTGAACACTTAAACACACAGTCTGCAAACTTCAATAAACTTCTAACTCAGGCTTTGTGTGATCCAAGTCAACACTGGATAACCCAGAGGAAGAATGAACTAAACCTGAAGGAATGTCAACACTGGAGGTTTAATCATGTTCAGTCAACAAAAGTAAATCAAACAGACACACACACACACGTTTCTGTTCCATTCAGCTCACCTGTTTGTCCCCAGGAGACAACACACCCCGTACCGCCACCACCTGGTACTGTTTGTGCTTCAGGCTGCCGGGGAACTTCCTTACATGGCGGACGGCTGTGGCGATGGTGTCCCTGCTCAGCAGCTTCCTGGTGTCTGCTGCTGACGAGCCAGGATCCAGAACCAGGAGGCACAGGCTCCCATTCTTCTTCTGCTCCAAGCCCACTATGGAGCGGCTGTGACCTGAAGGACGACAAGGGAGGGACCAGGGAGAGGTGGCCCATTAAAACACAACAGTGAGTCACTGTTACTCTGGGTGACATGTTCCTTCATCACCATCAACACATACACACACACACACACACACACAAACACAAACACAAACACAGAGAGTCCTGTTGCCAACCACACACACTACAGCACCCAATGTGGATTAATCCACTGCTGAAAATAGTCCCTAACAAATGCAGCATTTGAGCAGCTGTTTGAGGAAACGACTGAACCTTTTTTAACATGATCGACAGTTTACAACTGTGCTGTTGTGTGAGGCTGCACCGAGGCACACAGAGGAAAATGCTAAAGTCAGCATGCTAACACGCTCACAATGACAATGCTGACTTTAATCTTGCTCATACATGTTGCTGTTCCTCAAGCTTCACCACTACTATGCATACTCCAACACAGAGTCTTGGAGAGAACCCAAAAGTCTCTTTGATCTGAGCTTTTTAGTCACTGTGGTGGAGGCTCAGTACATTTGACTCATGGAATCTGGGACAGTGTCTAGAATGAAGGAAGATTATTAGTTATTGGAAGATTCATCTGTTTTTCTCTTGAGACTCGTATTTGTTGAGTCGACTAGTAGACGAGTTGTCCTCAATGACTTCCTGTGAAGAGGGGGGTCATTTTAAAAAGTCACAGCAATGAGCACATGAGTTTATTATTAACAGCAGCAAATACTTTGGAACACAAGGACTTTGCAAATGTTCTGTTTTAGGCTCTACTCTCACCCTAATCTTAGACCAGGCTTAAACCCAGTTTTAATCCTAACCCCAGCCAGGAGATGGTACAAGATGGTACAGAGGTTAGGGTCAGGGGCTTCCTCACAAAGATATAAGTAAGTGTGTATGTGTGTGCGTAGTGATGTTTGATTTCCTTTTGTCGACTGAACATGATCAATCTCCAGTGTGTGAAGTACTTTAGGTTTAGTTCATTCTTCCTTTGAGTCATCCAGCATCAACGTGGTCACAGGTCACTCATCACACAAAGACCTCGTCTAAAGATCTTTACCGTCCTTGAATTAGGAGTTTATTGAAGTTTGCAGTATCAGTTTGATGATCATCAAACTGTTTAAAGTACATTTCTGGCATTTTTGTCCATGTCAAAACATGTCCACTGAAACTGCTTGTCTTTGCCACTGTGTCTGACAGCATTATGGAGAGGATCCCTGCAGAGCTTCTTCCGTTCTCTGTGGTCACATCCCTGTCAGTGCAGGGGGGGAGTGTTTTCTGATTCACACACCCAGTCTTATCAGGAGTAATAATAATAATTATCAGTAATAACGACCATCATCATTCCTTGCCAGCGACAGGTACAGAGGGTATAAATGGGCTAGAAGGGCTAAGTCTTTCCTATCTTTTACAATAATGACAACAAAATACTTGGGCTAAATTCCCTGAGCCCACAGGCCACTGACGTGACCACTGACAGCAGATGCACTGGCAGTACTACAGTGACTGACTGTGACAGTGGCAGCATGAAAGAGGTAGATTGTTTACTTATCTATTTATTTACTTACTTTTCTTCATTTGTGTTACTTGGTTTCCACCAAAGGACTTGGCGAACCTTTCTGTTTCCAGAGGAGACAGGGCTTAGACCCCAACAAAAGAAGTGTGGACCTAAAACATTCATCCGACAAAATCAGGACACATGAATGCAGCACAGGCCATGTTGGAAAGAGCGTAAACCTGTTGTCTTTTTGAGCGTTAAGACCTGGTTTTAGGGTTATACTTGGGCTTAGAGTTAGGGGCTAGGGAGTGTATCATGTCAATAAGTGTCCTCACAACGACACAAGTGTGTGTGTGTGTGTGTGTGTGTGTGAGAAAGACAGATACAGGGAGAGCTTTTTGCTACAGCGTCAGCTTTCGATGGGTGTAATGCTTCTGTTAGCCCCACCCTCCACCAGCCGTCACTGGACATCAAGTGTCTCTCTGATGTCTCCTAATGAGGACTGGCATTAAAACCTGTTTACTCCTATAATAGGTAAACGTAACTTTGACTTTCTTACACAACACACACGTTGACATCAACATAGCCCAGATAATGTGAGCTTGATGACATCATTTAGTCTATAATTACGAATATCATTATTTTATAACCTCACTGACAGTTTGTACATACTATTGTCTTATTGAGTGATTGTTTTACTGTTATCCTGCCTTGTCGCTGTGTTCACTGACACCAGGTCAACGAACTAACTTTAGTTCATAACACTGGCTCCAGTCAGCAGCAGGTCTCTCTGCTCTGAGAACAAACTGTATGTTTCTTCAGGAAACAGTTCTCTGGCGTACGTGCTGTGCGACTGTCGTCCCAGTCAATGTGGTTACTGTAAACACGGTGGTCTGTGAGGTGCAGTGTACGGACAGGAGTGTTTTTATGTCCCAGCATGTCCCTGTCCTTTGTTTGTTAAGCCGCGCTTTCTGTGCTCCAGCTCTGTGACATTGTTCCACTCCTCCGCGGACAACTCTCTCAAACGTCTCATTCGCATTTTCACAGTTGTCTTCCTCTTCCTCCCGCAAGGTTTCACAGTGTGACTTCTGTTACGTGTTAACATGTGTATCTCTGCAGAGATCCTTTCCATAATGTTGCCAGAAAACAAATGAAATAAACAATCTGAACCTATCAGTGGCGAAAACAAGCAGCTGTAGTGGACGTACTCTGCCGTGGACAAATGCCCCTTTGGATTACACTGCAGCTGTTTCACACCTGCTGGTTTTCTGGCTCTTGCTCAATATTGGACGGACCCCAAACATTTTTGTCCCTATTAATCATTTAGACCCAGAGAAAAATGTGTGTTAAAAATACCGGAATTATTCTTTAAAGAATTCATTCTTCAATTCTCCTCAGAGATGGGAACATCTTTTTTACAACCCACAGATGTGGACAAACACGAGTGAAAAATGTAAGCACTAGTCTTGGCTTTACACACACTGGAGGAACCCGACTTGCAGAAATTTGATTAGAGACACGTGACATCAATGTAAACAGGAAACCTGACCTCTGCTATCAAGTGAAGAGATTCAAGAAATGTGCTCAAACCTGAGTCCATGGCTATTAAAGCGCTTCCCCAGGCTCCTGAAAACCTTTTTAAAAGGATCTATAAGTGTTTGCAAAAGAGCCAGAGTGGAGAGGAGAGGCTCACTAGCTAACTGATAGTTCTGCATCATTGTTTTTATTAACTCTAATTTTCATGCAGCTGGATAAAAAAAAAAAAAAAAAAGACAATAAAAAAACAAACAAAAACCCACATCCATTTAGTTGGAAAGCTGATGAGAGACAAAGAAAAGCAAAAGAACGGTCAAAACCGAAGCGGCAAGATCAGTGGGATCTTTTCATTAGACTCTCCTGGCATCTTTCTCTCTCCACAGCTCCGCTTTGTAGAACCACCTCGACCCAGGGGTCCACTTTCTCTGTCCTCGTTGAGCTTTTGGAACAGCAGCACTTGTGTGAGTAAATAAGCTGAGACTCTTTTGTCAACATGGAAAGTCTGAACATCTACAGCTCCACAGGAGCTGACCAAGCTACAGTAGAGGTACCAAGGCTGGAAAACACCTGTTCTGTCAATCTATAGATCTGTGTCAACCAATCAGCTCAGGCCTGACTGAGAGCATCATCCAGTTAAAGCAACATGTATGAGTGGGTGTACCTTGGTGCTGCAGGTAAAGCGGGGCCAGGGAAGTCTGGATGACTCTGGGGGGCAGTCTGCTGCTCCTGTTGGACTGACAGTAGTACTGCTTCACCCAGTCAAACAGCCGGGGGTGGGTGTCACCTGGGCCCGTTGGCTGGTGGAAGTCGATGATGTTGGCACTGAAAGACACACAGAGTACCGGCCTTAGTGTCACATTTATCCAGTCCAGATTCATAAGGATTTAGAGTCGCGGGTTAAATGTGACCAGAAGGAGACTCTGGTGGTCTGAGGACAGTTTTGAGATTCCCAGCAGCTGTTACTGAATGTCTGTCTTCAACAGGTTTTTGTGTCTTAATTTTCATTCAATTCAATTCAATTCAATTCAATTTTATTTATATAGCGCCTTCCACAATCAAAATTGTCTCAAAGCGCTTTACAGAGACCCAGAGCCTGACCCCAGAGCAAGCACTTAAGGCGACAGTGGCAAGGAAAACTCCCTTTTAACAGGAAGAAACCTTGAGCAGAACCTGGCTCAGATGGGGGACCCTCCTGCCGATGGCCGGGCTGGGTGAAAGGAGGAAAAGGAGGAAGATAGGACAGCTAGGAATGGAGGAGAGGGGGAGAAGGACATGCAGCATAATACAGACAATGTGGGTCAGTATTTACATTACAGTTAGTGAACAGTTATTGGATAATGTGTGCTCAGCAGATTAGAATTATGAAACAGAGCACGGAGGCAAAAAGCTGTCATGACTGGTAATTATTTACATTACAGTTTGCAAAGAATATTAATCAAATATTTATCTGTAGCAGAACGGAACATTAAACGTGTTAGAAATAGATCATTGTAAACAATAAACAGCAGCAGGTGGGTGGAGCCAGGACCACAGAACATGCAGCTCCGGAGCCAGAGATACCTGCAGAAAGGTACAGAGAAAGAGAGACCAGAGAGAAACAAACACAGGACTACGGGACAGAGAGGACACAGAGTTAATGACATGTAATAAAGGCTAATAAATTTGAGAGTGGGTCTGAGGAGAGAAAGAGAAAGAAGAAGAAGTGCGCAGTAAATCATGGGATGTCCCCCAGCAGCCTAGGCCTATAGCAGCATAACTAGGGGATGATTCAGTTGCCTGAGCCAGCCCTACTAAGGGCTATATCCTTAACTGTAACAGTGTCTATAGAGATAATTGTGACTAACTATAAGTTTAATAAATAACTAGGACTGTAACTACAACTAATTATAAGCTTTATCAAACAAAACATTCCTCTCAGCTGTGATAACATCTGCTATCCTCAGGTCAGATTTCAAAAAGAAAACTCAACAGACAAGTTGTTAGCAAACCTGTAGTTTAACCATAGTATTCATTCAATGATTTAGAACTGATTTGTTCTAGCTCCCACAGTCATATGGACATGCAGTGAGATGCAGTGGATTATAATGGCTGTGTTTACTGGTGTTTATGGGGCAGATACTGTAACTGATTAGTTCACAGCCCTCTTATCACCATGCTGCTGGCGCTCCTGTTCCACACTGTGGCCCTTACACATCAGAACTCAAGGCGGAAGTAAATGTTGCAATTATGACCTATGTTATAAAAACTGAGTTCCATTTTAAAGCAGCCTCAGGAAAGCCCACTGTGTAGCTTACACATCGTGTGACAGATTGTACGACAGATACTATCTCCTTGTACTGTTCCTTTCTGTGCTTCATTCATTCTTTCAGCCTCTAAATCATCAGGTTCAGGGAGAGTTCACTGGCTCACCCTTAAACTGATCCTGCTCTGGTCTCATTCAATATTCAGAAAGAATCTGTTCACATTTTCACATTTTTCAGGTGAACCTTGTGAATGTCTCACATTTACATGTATTACTGTGTACATCAGAGTGCTTCCAGGAGCAGTAAAGAAGATATGACCCTGCTGGGCTTTACAGAAACATCTACTTATGGAATAATGTCTATGCTGCAAACTGTTAAAACTATTAGTCTATAGTGCTGCTGCTTCCTTTTCACATTTGATTCCTCCCTGATTCTCCCTGATTCAGTAGAGTGAGAGCTAAATGACAAATGAGCAAAAGCAAAATGAAAAAAAGGAAAACTGGTGTCAAACTCCAAGCTAATCCAAGCCAACTGACACAATGTCCTAAAATCTGAGAGGCTGTAACTGATTGAAAAGTTACTGCAATGATTTACTGATTATCATTGCCATTCTGTCTATCTCTGCTTCTTCCAGTTTTATTTAACTTTAATTTGCTGCTTTTCCCGGCTTCATATCATAAATTGAACACTTCAGGTTTTGGCATCCCTCTGACTCTGGAAACCTACGATGGAGATTTTGTTTTGAAATTTTACAGGCTAATTGAAGAATTCAACAAAAAGTTTAAATGTGCCCTGTGGAGTTTTTGACTGCTAATATTTTAAGGAGCTGCTCCCCATGCTGTTTGTTTATGCAATACACATTCCTGCAGATGGGTTTTGTGTTTCAGAGGAAGGACATGCATTCATTACTATGCATGCAGCTTTAATATATTCATCAGTAATCATAAAACCATTATGTGGTGCTTTGCTCTGACAAATAAATAAATATAATACGAATACAGAAAAGCTGGTCTGGAAATGATGTAACCCTTCGTATGTCGGTCACTCCTACTGCCTGAATCTTCATGTCACATGATGCGGCACATTAATCAAACAGAGTCTAGTGCTGCTCACCTGATTCCCAGAGAGGTGAGCAGGGTGTAGATCTCCGTGGCTCCAATCCAGGCTCGTGTTCCCTGCAGCCGCTGGTTGAAGTGGGATGCACCTTGTGGATCCAGTCCTCCTTTCCAAGCCTCCTCGATCATACTCTGCACCCGAGGGATACTGGGCACGGTCTTCTCTGGAGAAGGACAGCATCATGTAAATGGAGAGAACTGAAATGTCTTTGGGTGCAGACACGGAGGCAACAAAGCTCAACGGCCTTAGGAAAACTGTCAGTGCTTTACTCACCCTCAGTCTTTTAATGTTAGTTATGTGCCATTGTCTTCTCAGTGTATCATGTGATCAGATCTTTCAAGGGAAGAATCAATCCTGAAATAGTCTGACATATCATGGACATTGCTGTACCATGCTCTTCTGTTGGTGAATCTCTGCTATTTCTTTAATACATTCCAGTTGTTTTACAAGACTGACGCTGGGTGATGTGTGTGTGTGTGTGTGTGTCATGCTGAGATAGTTTCAGTACAGCTACAGTCATTGTGATGACTGAAACACTTTGTGCAATCAAGTCTTGCTGTCATTTTGCACCTGCTGTATAAACAGTCCTACAGGACAAAAAGCACTGGAGACCAGGGAGAGATATTAATCTCTACAACAACAACAACTGTGTCACTGGAGCAGAACGAGGACAAGACATAGTGTGCTTAGAGTAAAGAGCACACAGAGACACACCTCGAGTTTCATGCCTAGTTTTAGAAAAAAACAGTCACTGAGCTTCCTTCTCGGTTGTCAAAACTAAAACTGAAATAAACACTGAGGGAAGTCAGTACATACATACATATATATATTTGATTTCTACAAATAATATCAGCTCTACAGGAGAACGATGGAATGTAGAGCACAGTCCATTACAGTGTAGATGAGGACGGTCTGATGTGTATGATGATGCTTATACTGTGGAAATTTACCAAAGGAAACAGAGAGAGTTTGTGTTTAAATCCTCATCCATTTGTAGAAAGTCATTCAACAGTGGATCACAGACAGAACACTGATCCTGCTGCTCTGCTCTGGACATAAACGAATGAATTCTGTGACTCCAGCTCCGTGTTTGGCTCCTAAACTGCAGCAACAAAGGTTCTGACTGTGACAGTGACCGAAGCCCATGGGTACTGTAGTGTTTGGAGCCATCTGCCAAAACGATTGGAAAAAAACATCATTTTAAAGAAGTAAAAGCTGGAATGACTCAGACTCACGGTCAAAACATAAACCTGTAGTTTAGTTATAGTATGCAGGAGACTCCTGTACTTCTACGCTGACAGAACTACCCAGATATTCTCTGATATTAACCTCAGCTGCACAGAGAAGCAGGCACTCATCTGAAACAAGCTTATATTATCTCAGCAGAGCACTGAGAACACTCTCTCTCTGTTCAACATTCACTAATTATTTCTGCTTCTTCATGGCAAGGAGCAGAAAGTTCTGATTTCAGGTCAGATATGTTGCAGTGTGGTTTGCACCTTGTAAGGAGGAAGAATAAGTGTCTATTCTGTGTAGAGAGGAGATGAGCATCTGGAAGTTTCTGTATCCACAGCCCCAGCCTTTATCCCCCGCTGAGGAGCAGTAGTGGTCGGTGTCAGCACTCAGCCACACATGAGCAGAGTCCCTGCATTCAGTCTGGTAGTATTCATACAATGCTCTGACCACACCTAGACAGAAAGGAGAAACAAGTGCATGTTAAACAGGTTCAGCCCAGTATACTCCAGCAGCAGCAGTGTTAGAGACACAGAGCTCAACCAGAGGCCATCAGATCTGACCTGATATACAGAAAAGGTGCTGCCAGCTGAAAGTTATCACATCAGTAAGCCTCATTTACTTGTTTGATTTTATGAGATCCTTATCATAGATCTTGTTATTACAGGATATTACAATATAATTACAAGATATAATTACAAGATACAAACATCATAATTAGCCAGTGACGCTTCAGTAGAGAAGAGACAGATTCCAGACTGTCAGGAGGAACAATACCAACTCAATAGGTATCCACTGACTGACTGATACCTCTGCAGCAGTGAGAAAGCTGTCATTGAGATCACTTTTGAAACAAAGAGCAATCTTGCATGAAATGTGACTTTAAATAAATGAGACTACATTTAGACTCAAAGGAATTTTACTAAACTAAAATTACGACATAAGAATTGTAAGATTTGAATTAAAATGTCTTTTCATGAGTAAGTAATGTTTAATATGATGACTCAAATATAGAGCCAGTCCCAGCTGACACCAGGCAAAAGGTGAGGTACACACCCTGAACAAGTCGCCAGTCATGGGGAGAACATGCAGCATGTGGGGTGACAATGCTAACTACTGCAGATGTCTAGCCCATGTAATCATGGGGGATGTAACCCGTTCAGTACAAACAGGGATGGAGGTCTGGACTGAAGGTAGAGATTGTAATCCTAAAAGCCTGGATCATAAAAACCAACTTCTCAATCAAGAGCTGACTTCCACAAATGACTTTTGTCATGTTGTGATCATCATTTGAGTCCATGGTCCTCCTCAATCTGTACAACTTCAAATAAAACTGACTGCATCAGCATCATGACTGAGTAGATTTCCTTACAGTTCAGTATAACCACTAGAAACAGTTGAAATACTCTCCCTCAACAGACTAAAAAGCACTATGGTGGGAGAAAGTCCCTTCAGGTAGCAGCGAGAAGATGATGGACGAGAGTCTGAGTAGCAGATCCAGGAGTCTGAAGGTTTAGCAGACACAAAAATACCACAGAAAGGTTTCTAATATTAACAAGTTATTACAGTGATTATTAGAAACTCTCAATGCAACGATATAACGCTGGGGTTATTCTTCACCCGTGTGCATATTCCGGTTAAAGAATACGGGGGACTCCGATGACGTTTTCTAAGCGTTTTAATAATGAACAGTCAGGTACACTCGTAGCCGAGCCAGAGAACCAGGAGGAAAAAACACACTGAGCTTACTCCTTATGTTTCTCTTCAAAAACTCTCTCTCGCCCAGACATAGCTGTCCCCTAACAGCCTGATCTAATAACACGTGAACTAAAAATGCCTGACCAAATATCACAACTGGAATCAAGTCATAAACAAATCCTAACATACTCTAGTAATATGTATAGTCTATTAGGGAATTTAGAACAGTGATAATCTTTTTCTCCTCTGTCTGGACAATCACCTGGTCAACACTAAAAATACTTTACTCACATCACTAAGCCTTCTACTGGGAATGTGCATATGATTGGTCAACACAGTGGATGCCAAATGGTGTCCAGAAAAAAAAAAAACAAACAAAAAAAAAAAACAAAACAGCTGAACAGTTTGCCGGGAATCTGTGCCTTTGTCATCGCATCAGGGCATGAGCTGTGCCAACACAGTGGTCTAACTGTAATAAAAAGGAGGGGGCAGTTCTGAACACAGAAGTCTCAGGTTTTTAGTCAATGGCCCAGTCGCATAACCAGACAAAAATAAATAAATAAAATGCAGGTAAAAGCAAATATTTGATCCTTGGATCGGAAATATCTCTGAAGATACAACCTACTGCTCGGTAAAGTCTAAGAGATAATGTTTTCTAACACTTCCACTGGAGGGGAGGGGCTCTTGTGGCTTAGGGGTTCAGGCACCAACCGTGAACCGCAATGTCCCTGGTTTGCGTCCAGTTGAGGACCTTTACTGCATCTATCTCCTGGAGCTATCTAAGATATCCATGAATTTTACCCCAACAATACATCACAGACCAACAGCTAGCCTACCTTGACCACAGAACACTGCTCCCTCTGCACGCGTCACTCATTGAGCTGTTAGATCATTTGATTAACAGAGCTGACAGTAGTTTGGATAAGAACACTGAACAAAGCCTGTCTGATTAGAGGAATTAATATAGGGCATGTATTTCAGCATCTTATCCCCACAAACAGACAAAGACAGAGATTAAACTAAAAGAACATTTTGTGAGAGGTGAGGGAATGCTGCAGAACTGGTTGAGAATAAAGACGTGGACTTAAACAGGGAGTTGACAGACGCTGGGAATCTGAAAGACAGGCAGGAACATAAACTCAACAGTCCTAATGTTTTGTTTTAATGAGGCATGACCAGTCATCCTATTTCAGGGTTTCGAACTGGCAATATGATGCGTGGAAACATACAGTGCTTTCAGAAAGTTTTCAGACCCCCTCCCTTTGTTCATATGCTGTTATGCTGCAGCCTAAAATCATTTAAATTCATTTTTTCCACCACCAGTCTACACTTACTATTCATAAAAACAAAGTCAAAGCAGAATTCTAGAAAATTATTCATCTTATTGATTAAAAGTCTAAGTCAAATTTTAAACATCGCAACCATATCTTGCCACTGATAACAAAAGTGATCAAAATAGTTCCAAATTACCGAAGCGCAGTTATACTTCATACGGGTCTGGGATCTGTGATGGTTCTACGAACTCTAATTTCTGCACTATGCAGCAGTACTGTGCTAAACTGATTTGCTTCACTTTACTGTCCCACACTGTAGGAAATCTGGCTCAGGCCTCCAACCATGCTGCATTCAAAACAGTCCACATAAAGAGAAAATAAGACAGACAGAGGGAACAAGAAAGACCACGTAACAACAGTCTCTCGAAGTATATGCTGGTCGATGGTGATTTTTGGAGTATCTAAGGCTTTCAGTCTGCCATCTTGTCCATGCACCCTGGATCCCCAGCCTACTGCTTTGGACTGTGGTAGCTCATCTTCCCTTGCTCTGATCTCTCTCTTTAGGAGGGGTCTTCTTTCAGAAGCACTGGTTCCTTTCCAGGACAGGTGTTGTGAGCTCCCAAGTCCCTGTCGACCCTGGCATAATAGCCTGACAATGTCTTTGCGCCTGAGTGTGCCCTCTGCTTGTGCTACTGCTTCTGGTGCAAACTTCCTTTGTGTCCTGACCTTGATTCCAACTTTGTTGACTTTTTCAACCTTTGAGTCCTGGAAGGTTAATTAGTCTGGTCTTGGCAACTTTGTACTCCTCATACAACTTATGTTAACCGTAGTTGTAACTTTGAGGATTTGCTGTCCAACTCTAGATTTGTGAGGCTTTGCGGCACACCAAGCTGCCTCCTTGGGTACATACTAATGGTACATTCCATAGACTACACTGCACTTAGTTCTATGTCATATAGTGTTAGTGGTCAAATGAGAGGTGGTAGCCATCCATGTTGGCAAATCTAAACTCCCTATATCCCTAGTGGCCTGTCAATATTCCTTAGGCCTTCGTACACCTGTTGCAGCACCTTCAGTTGTTATTTCGGTCTCATGCCACTTCCAAAGGAGATTGAAGGGGTTCCCCCTGCACCATGTTTTTCTGCTGATCAGAGACCTGGACTTCTGAGGTTTAAATGTCATCCTGGCCCATGTGGTTGCTTCTTCCAGTGCTATTAAGATCTAGTTTTGATGTGTGTGGCGGATGTGATAGATCATCCATGACAGTCAGATGACCTTCACATAATTGTTTAAAACTCTTAGAGACTTCTTAGCTGGGACCATGTCCGTCACAGAGTTCATAGAATTCCAGTTTTTTGGTGTTCACTGAGGAGCACTGAGTTTCAAATTTCTCTCTTTCCTCCAAACCATCCCTAAATTTTGATTATGTCTCTATGAATATTCCTCATTTCCACAAGGTCTCCGCTCTTAAATGCAATTTTTTTTAAAACTATGCACCTTCTAATTTCTTTGGAAATATGGTGTTTCTTGTTCGGGTACTTAGTTATTTTCTTTTGAATTAGGGTATTGTCTCTTCAGAATTTAATATAGTCAGTAATGGTGTCTGTTGCCTGGCTGTGAAAGAGATCCCAGTTTTACTTGTGATTTACTGCTTTTAAGCAGGGTCTTGTGCAAAGGAAAAACACTGTGGTCAGAGTTGGCTAGTAGGGGTTAAGCTTTGGATGTGTAAGTGTCTTGCCACAACATTTATCAAGAATTCTGTTTCCGCGAGTTTTACAGTCCACATACTGCCTCAATCCAAATAGCGCAACCCCAAGCTTGCAATGGTTAAACAATGAAACAAGGCGCTTCTTGAGTGTGTAGCCATTGTCTGTGCACACAGCCAAAAATTAAGGAGGCTGTCTTTGCAAATTCAGCCATTCACATTCATACAGTGGACTGGGGTCAGAGATCTAACCACTGACCTCCTGAGCCACTCTTGCCAGAGTTGAAATTCCTGGTGGAGAGGAGCCTTCCAAAGCAACAGGCCAGTTGGGTACATTCCCCTGTAGCCAGGTTTCAGTAAGTCAAAGCAGGCACGAGCTCTTGTAGGCGTTTAGTCGCAGCTTGTCAACTCTTCTATTCAGGGAACAGGCATTGCAGAGAATCATGGAAGGTAGAGGTGGCCTGTTTGCTCGTCAGCATACACTGATGTCTCACCCCTCCACGCTTTCCTCTCTTTCATGGTTATACTCTCAAGTGGCATTGTCTTTTAAGTTCCCAGACAATTAAACTCAGAGGTAGTACTTCCTCATCACGTACACAATTGATTAAACTTCTCAAGCATAAAAAGCTAAAAACGCAACACATTTAGCACACAAAAACAAAACAAACAAAATACTAATGAGACCACATTATGGCAGCCAGGGTTGAGCAGCACCACCAGAATAATGGTTCTGTAGTACAATACGAGCTCCCTCTGAACAGGTCATGTCATTCTATCTTCTCAAGTTGTAGAAAATGTTGTAGAAGGTGCAGAGCAACGCAGATTCTGACCTCAGAATGAAACAGTGAACAGACTCTTTACCCTTGCAAGGTTACTGAAGGGGTCATGGGAGTTTGTTCATCAAGTCAATATGCGTTTTGCGGAAAACTGTGTCCCTTGGGTGGCCTTGTGGGGGGTACTGCATGTACCCCCCATTACAACGTGCCATCCAATCCTTAAATAACCGGAGTGAGAGCTGTGTTCCAGTTAGTGTTGGCCTCCACCAGGGTTATCCCTTTTCACCAATCCTGTTTGTGATTGTCATGGACAGGATCTCAAAGCGCAGGCGGGGGGGGGGGGGGGGGGGGGGGGGAGTACGTCCGGTTTGGGGAGCTCAGAATGTGCAAAGCTCACTTGACGGTTTGCAGCTGAGTGTGAAGCTGCTGAAAACCGTCCCTTTGGGTTGGGAGCGAATGTTTAAGTATCTCAAGGTCTATTTCCCTAACCGTCAGAATGTACAACCTCCTTTTTTTTTTTTATAATAACAGGAAGTAAATTAGATAGTTAGTGCTTAAATGAAGCCAAAAACCAGTAGTGAACTTTGGCAAATAAATGAATGCTGTTAAGTCATTTTGACCCACCTTAGAATCACATTCAAGATCAGGTCTTTTCTTTCAGCCTCTCACCTGGAGGAAGTCATTAATCACATCCACCCACTGTCACTATTTTGGACACTTTAGGCTCCTGATATATTTTTTATTTTTTATCAAGGTGTCATCTCCCTTTATCAGCTCCCTCATACTTTCAGAGAAACAAGTATTAGCTTATCAATTGTTTACAAAGACTCACTCCTGCAAACACTCGTGAACATCCTCATCCCACTCAGCTGGAAACTTGAGGTCAGAGACCAGAGTTATGGCTGCCCTCCCATCAAACTAAAAGTCATATGAGGACACATCTTTGTGGTTATAGAAACGTTAGTAAAGTCCATCTATCATTCCAGTCTGTTAATTCACTGTTAAACTGTGTCTTCATGTATTTAATTTTCTGTGTAGTACTTTGGATGAACGATGCTGTTATGAAACATGTATTGTTAAACTATTCAATTCAATTTTATTTATATAGCGCCTTCCACAATGAAAACTGTTTCAAAGCGCTTTACAGAGACCCAGAGCCTGACCCCAGATCAGCACTTACGGCGACAGTGGCAAGGAAAAACTCTATGTCGCCTTAAATCATAATGATTAACTGAAAACTAAGGGTTGGGCAATAAGGTGTCATGTACTGTGAGACAACTGGATATGCCATCAGATGTTAATGAAGCATGTTACTTGTTGCTGCTATTGCTTGTTTGTAGGTACAGTGGAAGAAAACCCAACTGTGGAAAAAGGGAGTAACACCTGGATATTTTAGAAAAAGGCAAAAAAATCAAGTAAATTTTATTTATAAAGCGCAAAATCATAACAGATGTTCTCTGGGCACTTTTCATATGGAGCAGGTCTAGACTGTAGCAGGAGGAAAGAACATAGCACAATGCAAATTCCACAACAAAACTGAAATCTGGGGAAATGTTAACCTTTTTCCTACTGTGTTATTAAAGAGTTAAAAGGGGAGAGCAGTCACACATTAAATTACAGTGCACAGATCTTATTCTTGAATGACTGGTCATGTTTCATCCACCTCATCTGTATGTTATAACTACTTGACTTCATGATGTTAGAATTTTTCCTCCTCCACAGCTGAGCACATGAGAAAGGTGTGTTTGTTTTCCACTCCAGCATACCTGCTTTAAGCTCTAAGAACTTTTCACCCACTTCTACACAAGTGTACACCCAGTTGTTGACTTGTCTTTATAATTATGTATGAATTTACAATATTAAATACAACGAATTAGAAGACTAAATAATAATTAAAGGAATAAATCCCTGCAGTGTGGCTGTAGCTTGCCTTGCAGGAGGCTCATCTATAAACTCACTCTTTAATATTTTCCTCTACACATCAAAAACGTTTGTTAATAAGTGATACTTTATTTTACAGTAAGAACCAGGTGTACATACTGTAACACAACATGTTTTACTCTTTAATGGCACAGTAAGAACAAGAGTGATAACTTTTCCCTAAAAGTCAGTTTTGTTTCCCAGGACCGTAGCGCGTACCGGTTGTTACTCCCATTTCCCTGTCGTCGTGTTTTCTTCCACTGTATCTACATTTAAGTACAAGCAGGAACCCGTCAGTATTTTACTAGCACCTGATTCATTTCACTAAAATACACAGTAAATTGTGGGCTGAATTACAGTGTTACCTTAATGCTTTTCTTAGTTCCACTGTAAGACAGATTAATGAGCAATGGGAGGAGAAAAATAGAGGAGCGGCAGATTTCTATATTCAGACTTCAAATGACCTCAGTAGAACACGTGGCTGTATCAGCGACATATTGAATACTGAATAAAACTACATTTCATTTTTAGAGGCTTTATAATGAAGTCACCTGTGTTATTATGAGTATTACAACATTAGGCTATGAATCAGTTGTTAACATAGTGTATAATAAGCACAAGATGTCAGTGGTAGGGACACAGGGATGACTGTGATGAATGTGGAGTGGACTAAACCTATGGAAATGTTGTTGTATCCTCTAAACCAGCAGTCTGTCTGTGCTGCTTCTGAGGAAGTATGGTTGTAAGACAAGCCCAAACATACCCTGAGTTCTGGTTCTGCCATCATCAACCCCCGAGGCCAAAGACTCCATCATCTCTGCCCTCTTACAGTGAAACTCTGCAGGGGCCATGAGGCCCCTGGCCACGGCTCTCTCCATGGTCCTCTCCATCTGTTTGCGGTAGCCCCCTCTGCCGTCCAGACCGAACTGCCTCTGCACAGTCAACATACCACACAGGTCACGTTGATGGACTGCAGTCTTGTGAAAGCGCAAGACTGGAAGTTCACACATACCAACCATGTGCTCCTGCGTCACATGCAACACGGAGTGGAAGCACAAGCTTCAGACAGTACACACATGACCGTGGAAAAATTTGGAGAATATATGGCTGCTCACACAAAACCTCACTCAGCATCAACACTGGGTCTGGAAACAGGGATGCTGATCAGTCCTTAATTACATCAACTCCACACACACACACAGCACTGCACTGTGTCTACAGGGGTGTGTTCACACTGCATCACACTGTCCATTAAATTATCCAGGATGCATATTAGTGACAGGTGTCACTAACAGGCCGAACTGACAGGACAAAGACAGAACACCTAAAACTAAACCAGAACCTTCTGTTGGGTGGACACATTTGATTTGCTTTGATTGTATCAAACTTTATAATATCTCCACTGTCTCAGGGAGAATCCAGAGTCCTGCAGATTTCATTGTAAGTGGATCAAATTGTCATTTTTTTACCCACTAATCTACACTCAATGATCCATTATGACAATGTGAAAACATTTTTATAGAAAGTTTTGCAAATTTATTAAAACCCAAAAAACTGACATCTCTGACTGGACCACTGAAGTCCCTCCAGTCTCTTGTCTTGGCTGTTTGGTTCAGGTCATTGTTGTACAGAAAGGTGAACGATCATCACCCCATTCTCAGGTCCTGGACCCTGCATCAGGTTGTCTTCAAGGACCTCTCTGTATTTGGGCTTTCACATGACTTTCACTCAGAGCGTCTTCCCTCAAGCTTCTCCACCATCAAGGTCTGACTGATGGAGAGCTGCTGAGATGGTCGTCCTCCTGAAGCTGTGTTACAGTTACCGTTGAAATGAGAGATTTCAGTTTTGATTTTTCATTAAAAAAAAAAAAAAAAAATCAAAAAACATGTTTTCACTTTGTCATTGTGGCTTATTGAGTACAGACTGAAGGAGAAAACAATACCAATTTTCTGTACTGCTTATTCTTTTGAAGGTTGAATGTTAACCTTACCCTTAGGGTCACAGATTTAATATGAAATTAAGCCAAAAATCTATCAGTATCTAACACTTGTGCACTGCACAGCAAGTGTTCTGCAGTGTAGAATCCAGACCTGCAGCTTCTTGAACTCCTCCTTTTCCTGCTGGGCCTCCTCCTGCCTCCTGCTCTGCTCCTCCTCCTGCTGCAGCTGTTGGGCCAGCTTCAGGTCTGAGCCAGGATTCCCTGCAAGCAGCACAGGTAAACCAAAGGCTTAGGAAGGTATAAGCTCAGAGTGCACCACATCAGACAGGTGCATCAGACTGTACAGAAGATTTTTAAAATACAATAGCAGAGAAGTAATGAAGATATGCCCACCTGCACAGTTCACAGCTGCTCCGTGGTTGAAATGCAGTTCCACGTGTTCCTGAATGGACAAGCTGTCTTTGCAGACGACGGAGCAAACTGGGCACTCAAATCTCTTCTCTCCTACAAAACAGATGGGAAACTCCATGTAAGTCCAGTTATGGCAAACTTATTCTATACGAGGGTTGAAGACTGAGACACACACGCTAACAGTCTTTTTTTCTCGTTCAGTCTGTGTCATCTTTCAAGTTCCATTGACAATGAGGAAAATTCCACTGGGTGCTCAGTGAACCCCTGCACACTAACACTTAGCATGGACATTAGTCACTGATAAACCCATGTGGATCCACTGAGTGTGATTCAGATGCTTCAAAAACAGGGCGATATCCATTAAACCAACCACTCTGACTCTGTTCTTTGTGCTTCTTTTTGTTTGCTAGTGTTACAGGATCCAAACCACATTTCACAACAATCCATCTGGATCACAGCGGCAGAGCAAAAGACAGACTGACATTGCCAGAGACTCCAGTGCGGACCCTAAACAAACAACAGGCATGAATAAAGATACATCAGGCACATATACAGTGCTGCTTGAAAGTTTGTGAACCCCTTGAATAATTTATGTTTTTCTGTTGTTTTACAATGATTTCCATATTTTATCATCAGCAGTTTTTATATATGAAATGTCAGGTTTATGTATATCAATTCCATGTACTTGTTTTGAGGGAACTGTGTCAGTAGCCAGTAGACTACATGAAACATGGAATCAGAGTATGTGCAAAAGTAAGTGAACCCCAGCTGCATTGGTAAAATCAAGTCAGTAATAGACACAGGTGAAACACACATGGGTGCTCAAGTAATCAATTAAGCAGACCAATCAAATGAGACATCCTTAGGAAAGGTTTTGTGCAGCACTGATTAAAAGAGAGAGGAAACCAACCAAAGCACTGTCGTGTCAAGGCCTGAAGCATACAGATCAACAATGCCAAGAAGAAAGGAGATGTCAGAGGACATCAGGAAGAAGGTGGTGACGGCTCACCAGTCTGGGGAAAGCTGCAAGAGGGCACTCAGCATCACCGCAATTCTGCCCAGAAATGGGCAACCATCAAAACTTTCACCACGAAGCACCAGAAAAATAATAAATCAGGTAAAGGCCAACTCACACATTACCTCTAGAGAGTTACAGACCTCTCTGGCAGCATCTGGGATAAATGTACATGCGTCTACAATCAGGCAAAAATAGACATGAATAGACATGGCATTCATGGGAGAGTTGCCAGAAGGAAGCCTCCACTCTCAAGAAAGAACAAAGTTGCCCATTTAAACTTTGCTTGACAGCACTTGGACAAACCAGAGGCCTTCTGGAAGTCCATTCTCTGGGCAGATAGAGTCCAAAATTGAATTATTTGACCACAATCACAGGCGCCATGTCTGGAGAAAAGTCAACACTGCATATCAATAAAAGAACCTCCTCCCAACAGTGAAGCATGGTGGTGGAAATGTGAAGGTCTGGGCCTGCTTTTCTGCCTCAGGACCTGGATGACTCCATATTATCCAGGGAACCATGAATCCCAGACCTATCAACAAATTCTTGACCAGAGTCTCCTGCCATCAGTCAGGGAGTTGACAGAGATGGATTATACAACAAGACAACGACACAAAGCATTCCAGCAAAAATGACCAAGGAATGGCTTAAGAGGAAGAAGATTGGCACTCTGGATTGGCCTAGTCAAAGTCCGGACCTCAATCCCATAGAAATGCTGTGGCAAGATCTGAAGTGGGCAGTACATGCCAGATGTCCCTCCAACCTGTCTCAACTGGCTGAGTTCTGCAAGGAGGAGTGGGCAAAAATCCCCATAAGGAGATGTGAGACACCGGTTAGTGGTTACAGAAGACGTTTGGTTGAAGTAACGGCTGCAAAAGGGGGTGCCACAAGCTACTAACTAAAAGGGTTCACATACTTTTGCACATAGCACATCTTCAGTTTTTTGAGAGATAAATTTCTTCCTGGGGAAATTACTCTTTGCATTTTACCCACACCAAGTGAACGAAACACACACACACACACAAGCATGCACATGCACTAGAGACGCTGGGGGCAGCGAGCTGCCTACTGAGGTGCTGTTCCAAAGTCCAAAGCCACACTCAACTTGCTGCGCACAGCTGCCCCCAAGGTTTTTTTTTTTTTTTTTTTTTTTTACAAAAACAATGACCATGTTTGGTCGGTTCACAAACTTTCAAGCAGCACTGTATGTGGCCTAGGGTGTTGTCTGTTGTCTGAACTCTTCTGATCTCAGCTGATCTCAGCTGACTGGGCTGGTATTTGTAGAACTTGTTCTTGTTGCTTGAGATATTTGACTAGATCCTACAGATTAGCTGTACATTCTGCACATGGCAGCAGAGATGTAGATCTCAGAGGCAGAACAGTTACCTTCAGCTGAGCACTGTTCCTGCAGATGTAACTCGACATGCTCCTGCAGGACGAAACAGCTGCTGCAGACCAGCGCACACATGGGGCAGGAGAAGAGTTTCTCTGTAACAAATACAAGACAATTCAAGTCAATGCTGACTTTAAAAATTTGAGATGAAGTTTGAAAAAGTTGAATCACCTTTACTTGGTAAGGACAACCGCTTCTGTTTGGCTTTGTGGTGTTCATATTCACTTCCATTACTGTCCTCATTACTGTGCCTGACAGACTCCTGTTTGGTTTCAGTACTCGGCGAAGTCAAAGTCAAAGTGACGGGTGCTGTTTCTCTAGGTGATGAACACCTACTTTTTAATGTACTGTTCTGTTTAGGTCGAACAGAGTCTGTGGTGACGCCAGAGGCACCGGTGGCTGTCGCTTCACCAGCTGTGCCACAGCTGTCCCCAGCTGAGCAGGACTGAGAGCTTTGGGGCTTCTTGCTCTCAGTTACACCGGTGTTTGTTCCAGCAGAGCAGCCTGAACTGGACGTGTAGTGAGCTGTATCCTGTGCTGCGTGCTGCTTCTCTGGATGCGCTGAGCTGATGTGGAAGCAGAGTTCATCATAAGACACTCCAGACAAGGAACAGAACGGGCAGAGCATTTCATTTTCCAGGTGGCTGAGAAGGAGATGAGTCTTCATGTCCTCCTCCAGCATTATCTCCTCACCACAGATTTCACAGGTCAGCATGGCTGCAGCCTACAGATACAGACAAGTTACTTTTACTTTCCTACAAAATGGCTTATTGTCACACATCAGAGTATCAAAAGAACTGTGTTGATAGGTGCACTGTATTAACACAAAGTTACTGTATTGTTGTTTATTTTAGGAGAGCTTGACACACTGGTGCATTTGACTCCAGCTGCTTGAGTATTGACACAAATCATATGGTAGCACAGAAGAACAAGGTTTCTTGTCCTTGTCAGCAGTGACTCCTGCTGGCTGTTCTTGGGGCCTGCATAGAGTGGTGCGAACCTGCTGAGGAAGCTCCTGAAAAGTAGCAGCTGAGGCAACAACGCAGGTCTGACAAGCTGAGTTATTTTGTTCAATGAAAAAAAAAAAGTGGATTAATTGGCCGTTTAACAAACTGAAAATAGTATTGTTTTGGTGACACCGTGTGCCAGAAGTCAGTTACCATTACCATGCCTCATCTAATTACAGCATGATTTATACCCAAATACAGCAGTGCTAGACTTCTAAGACAAAATACAAAATAATATTCTAATAAAATATAACGAAAAGTTGACAGAACATCATGTCCTCCATTAGAATGGCCACCTTTAGTGCTTTTCGATCACAAAGGTCGTTGCAGGTAAATGTTCCACATGAGCCGACGGTCTACTATTAGAACACAAAGGAGACATATGTTTACTGGTGAATTTATTGGTATATATGGATTAAAGTTAGTTTAACGGGTCTCTGCTCTCTCTCTCTGTACGTGCCGAAACAAAGACTGGTGTTTACTCAGAGGTCAGTAAATGTTACGAAGTGTGTAACGTTGCCATTTGACAAACTACGGTAAATACGCAGATTTTTGAATGGAATTTGGCATATGAGGTGGATAATCAAAGCACCAAGCACCCATGGGCGCTGTAGAATGTGTTATTGTTATAGTAGTGTCGCATCGATTCATTCAACGTTACATGAACACATGTATTTGCCACAGTGAGACTCACACCCAGGTCAAATGATAAGATGAAACTCTACTCACGGTCAGCACAGTGAACTCGGTGTTCAAACGGGAGCCGGTGTGTTTTGCTTTCCTTTCTTTAGCTTCGAAACCTGCAGGCTGCGGTTTCTACAAATTCAGGCTTATGGCGCCACCACAACACGATCAGACTTCCGTCCCAAACTTTCATAATAAAATAACTGACAATAAGAACCACAAAAAATCCAACTGTCAGTGAAAAAAAAGTGTTGAATCTGAACGCTTAATGTGATATAATATTTTAGCAGAACTTCAGCCGATGACAGAAACGTGTGGGCTGAAAGGAGTGTATGTTGTGGCGCTGCAGAAATCACTTCATGTCGACATGTTAGAAGTCGTGCTTTAAATGGAGTTTCTGGTGAACAGGCTTGTGTTGGAGACGGGCCTCACGACAATGAAAACAAGAAGTAGTAGCGACATACAGAGGTGTATCTGTAACAGAGCGCACTTAGTGTACTTTGTATTTGGGAGCGTGTTAAACCTCTATTGTTTGAAGAGAGTTTTGCTGAGAGGAATCTCTCTTTTGCAGGATTAGTGCAAACTCTTAGTTTGAAGGAGGCAGTCGGATTCACCGTGGTTTTCTTTTCCTAAGTCCTTCTGAATTCTACTTCACGATTTTCCTTGACCTCATGAAGTCAAGTAAAGGTGAAGGACGAGCAGTTGTGAAAGGACATTTTTTGACCATACGGTGCAGTAACCGTTCTAACCCGGGCCGACCTCACACAGCTGACGGAAGTGACGTGAGCTGTTGTTGACGCGAGGGGCTTGCTGGGAGAGTTTTAGCAGGACGCCATTTTGCTCCTGTAAACGGAGGGAGAGTAGCGGAGGTTGTAACGATTAAACACCGGTGCACATTTTCAGGTACGTTAGATCTCCAGTGGGTAAGACTCAGTGTAATGTCAGTGTGCTGTGGAAGCGGATGTGGTTGTCAGTACTGCTAAATACATCCGAGATATGTGACACAACGCAGTGTTAGCTGAGGAGCTAACCGTGAAGCTAGCTGAGTAACTGACCAGGAACAGCCCAAATCTACATTATTGTGTTGCTCGGATAGGTGTTGGTAAAGTTCACTAAACAAAGTCCTGCTGGATGATTGGCCTCAGCTGTGTGCGTTTAGTCCGTGGCTGAACAAGCTCGGTCCAGGGCAGCCTTGACTGTTAGCATGTACAGCCAGCTGGTTGCTGGAGGGAGTTGGACATGACCTCCTTTCAAATGCGGGGAGGCGGCTGCTGTAACGCTGCTTAACACGGCCTGCACCGCAGACGTCTCACACCGGTGTTAGTTTAAGGCCAGAGATGCAGCTGTCCATCACTGTTTACGACCCTGATCCCTCCTCAGGTGACTAGAGAGTGCGCATAAACATGTTGTGGTCTGCACCTTCACCACCCAGGGTGTAAAATCACTCAGTGTTTAGGGATATAAACACGCCAAATCCTCAGCGTTTGGAAACCGATTCGCGGTGCAGATGTAGATTAGAGACACTTAAAGTATTGGCTAATTTCCAAGTTGGTGTCTGTCAAAATTCCCGAATTGCTACTTAGGAAGAAAGAGAACATAGCACATTGCAGGTTCCCGTCATAGGACTCATAAGAAGACTAACAATTATAGCAGTAAAGCTAATGGTAAGACAAATGATAGGACTCATGATGGTACTTGAGACTAATAATGGGGGCAGTAGATGGCCGACAGCTGCAGATGCAGACCATACAGCTCTGGAGTCAGATGAACCTGCAGAGGGAGACAAGGAAGCACAAAACTCTTGTGTGCACCTAACCGAAAACTGCAGATGGAAAGTAGCTAGTTGCTAAATCTGAAACAAATAGCTTCTTATCTCGTTTGAAAGAAATGTATTTTTTAGTGTAGGAGCAAACAGAGTTTTGCTGTAAAGAAAAACGCATATTTAGTCAACCAACATATCCTGTGTAAATACAGGTTTAGTTAATTACAGTGATGGTTGATATTTACGTTTTGGCTTCTAGAACAGAATGCTGTGACAGAGTCACACATCCTCAACGTATACATGAGCAAATGTTTGTCTTTAACCCTGACTCTTAAGACACGATGGCGAGTCCAGGGAAAGACAGCTACAGGATGAAGAGCTACAAGAACAAAGCCTTGAATCCTCAGGAGATGCGTCGAAGGAGAGAGGAGGAAGGAATCCAGCTACGCAAGCAGAAAAGAGAGGAGCAGGTAAACAGCTTTTCACATTGAACCTCCTGATTAAAACCCTTTAATACATGAATGGCTCTATTTTAAGTGCAACAGCAAACGCAAACCTCTAACCCAACGCAAAGTGCTAAAGGGCTGGCTTAGGTGTATGGATCAGAGGGTGTGGTGGTTAACAAGTACACTCTTAGCGAGTCACATCAGCGGTGTCATCGCTGTGAAACGGCTGTGCCAACCACAGTGAAGCATGACAACAACATCAGATGAGGACAGGCAGCAGAAGCCGATAGTGTGTGTGTGTTTTTCTAAAGAAGTCGGTAGTATTTATATAGCACTTGTCTAGATAACATAGTCTGGTGCTGCTGACGTCAGTAATTGTGTCCTAAAAGTGTGTCGCATCATCAATGCTTTGTTGTGAATTTCAAAAATAAAACGTGAAAAAATCCACTGATATTTGAAAAAAAAATGGAAAAGAGGCTGTGACAGGGTCTGAATGAGCTTCAGTGGTTTACTGTCTCCTGATAAACAACAGAGTACACAGTTATAACAGAGAGTAGAGGTGTGTGGTTTTTCTGTAGCAGCCCAGTGTCATGTGCATGTAATGTAATAAAGGTAAACACAGTGATCCGTGCGTTCCATGTCTCTGCTCTCTGGTGCAGCACTTCTCCAATCAGGCTGCAGACTTATCAGTGTGTGCCGCTGCCTTCAGAGGCTGTGCAGTATTCTGTACAGTATAAAGCAGCTGTGGTTCTGAGACACCTTTTCTCAGCACTACATCTAAGACACATTTTCCACCGAAATATCAACATATCTCCTTGTACTGCCTGATTTGAACAAACCTTCTACCTGTGCACCGTGTGCTCTGGGCTGGGCACCAGAATACCACACAGGCAGGCAAATGTAAAGGTCATGAAATGACCAAACTGTTGGAGCTGTTTGGTCATTTCACAGATTATCTCAAAACACAAACAGTGGGGAAATTTCAAGTTTGGGGGATTTGGGTCCCTCCAACATTTAGGCGTCAAATCTTTAGTATTTGTGTAATCGATAATTATTATAACAGTACATCAGACAGATCTCTGTCGTCTCCAGTTTTCAGGGCCTTAAATGGTCTCAGTTACAATGAAACCTCTGTGTGTCCTTCTTGTATACATCTGTTATCACTATGTGCAATATGTCCTTACATTCACCATGTGAAATATTTCTATATGTGCAATATCACCATGTGAAACATCACATACTGGAAGTGACGGTGTGCCTATATTAGGCACCTAATTTTCTTAAGAACTTCTTAGTATTTTAAGTGTACTATCTTGTTCTTCTTTTGTATTTATTTCTTGGTTATTCTATTTTATTTCTTATTTTATTGTATTATTTAAACCTTTTAGTAAGTTTGACTCAGGGGGGAGATGCACAAGAATTCCAATGCACATGTACATCAATGTATCTGTGCAAATGGAAAATAAAACTCAGTTCTATTCTATTGTCAATGTGTTGGTATGTGTAACAGCAGGTTAATCATGTGACCATAACTCTGTGCCCACAGCTGTTCAAGAGGAGAAATGTATGTGTACCAAATGAGGAATCAATGCTGGAATGTCCAATCCAGGATCCAGACATCAGCTCCACAGTACCTGTTGCAGGTGTAAGTGTTAGTTTACTGTGTTCTGTCTTTAAATGTGTTTGTCTGATCTGGTATTTATAGCTGGAGCCCCAATATCACCCTAATCTATCTTGATTTGATGTTGATTTTTTTTTTTTTGTGCAGGATGGGGTGATAACTCCAGATATGATTCAGATGATCTTCTCTGAAGACCCAGACCAGCAGCTGATTGCTACACAGAAATTCAGGAAATTACTCTCCAAAGGTTTGTGTTGCATTATTTAAATTATTTATTTATTTATTTTTTAAATTTTAATTACTTTATTGATCCCTCCTGGGAATGAAATTACTCTCTGCATTTTACCCACACCAAGTGAACGAAAACACACACCTGGGAATCCTAATATTTATCCAAATTATTTGATTTGAAATTCAAGTAATAATCTCCAGCAGCTTTACTGGCACTGACTTTTAAAATCACTACATGCCACAGCAGTGACCACTAAAGATTTAAATGTAAGTCATTAAAAACAAATATAAAAAATAATTCACATGTGTTTGAGTAATAAATTACTAGACAATGTTCAGAGTGGAATCACTGAACTCTGTAATGGTTTGTGTCCATGTCATATTTAAGTTAGCTTTATATCCACATTCAGTAAGAGATGAGGTCTGATCTGTTCTTCTGCACAGAGCCCAACCCCCCCATAGACGAGGTCATTTCCACTCCTGGTGTTGTGAATCGTTTCGTGGACTTCCTGAAGAGGAGTGAAAACTGCACACTGCAGGTGAGAGCTCGGCTATCAGATGAAACCTTCTGTGTTCACCGTGTGAAGTGAGCAGTTGTCTAGACTTAACCTGTACCAGTCACAGTAATGAATGTGTTAAATTTCTGCCATGTGTGTATTGTGTGTGTGTGTGTGTGTGTTTCCGACAGTTTGAGGCAGCCTGGGCACTGACCAACATCGCCTCCGGTACCTTCCTGCACACCAAGGTAGTGATTGAAACTGGAGCTGTTCCCATTTTCATTGAGCTGCTGAACTCTGAGTACGAGGACGTCCAGGAACAGGTGAGAGGCCACGAGATAATATATTAAATATGGGATAAGTCTTATTATAGACTATAAAATGGCAGAAGCCATTGGAAACAAAAACAGAACATGGGACAATGGATGTCCTTTTAGCTGTGAGACACTACATTCCTGAGTGTGAGTGTGTCTGACTGTGTGTTGTGTTTCAGGCGGTGTGGGCGCTGGGGAACATAGCAGGAGATAACGCAGAGTGCAGAGACTACGTGCTCAACTGTGGCATCCTGCCGTCTCTACAACAGTGAGTGTCTTGCCTCTGTCTCTCTGAATGTGTCAGACATCACAGTATAGACATTACAACATCTGGGTCCTGTGTTGTTGTCGTGTCCAGGCTGCTCGCTAAATCCAACCGCCTCACAACAACCCGCAATGCAGTGTGGGCTCTGTCAAACCTGTGCCGAGGGAAAAACCCGCCTCCGGATTTTGCCAAGGTGAGTCGTCTTGTCACGACTAAAGTGGAATACTGGAGCCCTTATTTCTGCTTTCAGCCTGAATTCTTATATTGTTCATCTACCTCTGGTGCTAAGCTGTCCCCCCTGTCTTTGCTGTCTCTCTTGTGTGTCAGGTGTCTCCTTGTCTCAGCGTGCTGTCCAGGCTTCTGTTCAGCAGTGATCCAGATGTGCTGGCTGATGCTTGCTGGGCTCTGTCCTACCTTTCTGATGGCCCCAATGAAAAGATCCAGACGGTCATCGACTCCGGGGTCTGTCGCAGACTGGTGGAGCTGCTCATGTAAGAAACGGACAGGTCCATGTTATAGGAGATGGCTCTATGGACCATGCTAACTCTGCACTTTCCAGCCCCATCGTTGACATTTAGGGAAACAAATATATCGGGCAAGCGGTACAAGCCTACAAAAGCTTTAACGAAAAAAAAAAAAAAAACCCTGATTGTTACATGAATCGTTTCAAACACTTGTCTCTGAGTCTGACTCACAGTAAACACAGAGAGCAGCTGCCTGGGATGGCTGCTGTGGTTCAGCGTTCAGGCTTTTTCTTTCAGCGACCGTCGTGATTCTAAATGTTAGATTGTGGTGGTTCAAGGACAAAGCACAACCAGCGAATGCTGATCAAACCTGCAAATTCATTTATTGTAACTTAAGTCACCTTTCCTCAGAAGACACTATAACCACAATGACGGTCAGCCTCACACATATAAAAACAAACTGGTGTGTTTAGCTGCCATGCTGAGCTGGATGTGGGTCCCTCTGTCATCAGCCATAACATAAGCTGTTCCAGACGGCTGATTTCGGAGTTTACTTTGGTTCAGGCTCAGAGACAAATGTTGGTGGTTCCCCTTGTGGTTCCCCTGAATTTCCACAGCAGGCCAGGTGAGTATGAAGTTGGCACCGCCCATAAAGCTGCATAAATAATACTGGTATATATTCTTTAATTGAATAGTGTCAGTTTTTCAATATTTTAGCGTGAAACCTGTCAAATTCTACAAAGCTGAATATTAGCACATCACTCTCACCTCAGCACTGTTCACCGTGTGAATGTTTCTTTGTGTTTTTCTAGGCACAGTGACTATAAGGTTGTTTCTCCTGCTTTACGTGCAGTGGGCAACATTGTAACAGGAGATGACATCCAGACTCAGGTAGAGACTCAGTTACTCACAGTAGACACTGATTCCCTCATTTTATTTCTTCACGGATTTATTTGCATTTACACCTGGCATTAAAATGTGTGCTGCGTGATCATATTGCAGCCAGATAACATTTGACCACATGAAAGTACAGGTGTAAATGCACCTAAGGTGCCTTGAGGACAGTTTGTGATCCAGCCAAAGCCCCTCTTGTCCAGCTTTATCTCTGAGTGCAAGTGCGTGTCTCTTCTGGATAACATCCACCACAGTCTTCTGCAAGTAAAATCAAGTTTGATGGCGCATACGTGGGTTTGACACCCAGTCTTCATCTGTAAAGGTTCACTGTCCTCTTTACTGATGACTGCCATCTTTTTCTGTTCTTCTTCTGTCATTTTTGTTTTTGTTTCTTGTTTTTTTTTTTTTTTTGGACCCATGCAAACGAGAGGAGGATGTGATGTGAGCTGGACAGAGCAATCAGATCTTAGTGTGGACACTGGAGACACATATTAATACCAGGTGTAAATGTAATCTGGTTAAAAATCATATGTAAATCCAATCTGGATATGAGACGTGTTTTGATGGTGTAAACAGAGTGAGCTTTCTGATGTCTGTTCACATGTTTGTCCTCTCAGGTAATCTTGAACTGTTCAGCACTGCCATGTTTACTCCACCTCCTCAGCAGTCCCAAAGAGTCCATCAAGAAGGAGGCGTGCTGGACTGTGTCCAACATCACAGCAGGAAACAGAGCTCAGATTCAGGTACAGGCTGGCCTCACCTGGATTTATTGTGTCACGTCTGATGAAGGGCTGCTGACAACTCTCTTCTTCTTCCTGTCAGAATGTGATTGATGCCAACATCTTCCCTGTACTGATTGAGATCCTTCAGAAGGCCGAGTTCCGCACGAGGAAGGAGGCAGCGTGGGCCATTACTAACGCCACCTCTGGGGGCACTCCTGCACAGATAAGGTGCCTTTACCAGGCTTTGACACTGTGTCAGAGTCTGGTTCCCCTTCCTGAAGGAATTTGACATTTCTCTCATGTATAACAGGGTTATTTGATCATGATGTCTCCCTGTGTGAACAGGTATCTGGTGTCTCTGAACGCTATCAAACCCATGTGCGACCTGCTGACAGTGATGGACTCTAAGATTGTGCAGGTGTCTCTGAATGGCCTGGAGAACATCCTCAGACTTGGAGAACAGGAGGCCAAACAGAAAGGAACGGGCATCAACCCATACTGTGCTCTCATTGAGGAAGCTTATGGTACAACCCTGCAGTACATCACACGAGTAACTGTACAAAATACCAAAGTACATCACCACAGCACCACACCAACACCTTCACTGCCTTCTCAGATTTTTTTCTTTTTTGCTGATTCACTCTGTGAGCCAATGATTCTGCACAGTCATAGGTTTTAGAATCGGATAATCTCTGGTTGAGACATGTACTAATGAAGCAATCCAGCAGCTGATAAAGAAGGTTTTATATTTTAATGGAAACAGCTGACTGTCCTAAGAATGTTCCTTAGGAACAAACCAAACTGTTTGCTCTGATGAACAAAAGAACATTGGACAAATCAAACCAAAACTCAGAACAAACTTAGCTGCTCTCTGGTCCCGAACCATGAATATAAACTGGCAGAGTATATGTCCTTACTGTCAGAGACACAAAGCCGAGACAGATACTGACCAAATACAGACTCGGTGACCATAGTAGTTTTTATTTTACTTGATGATTCTGTTCTTTCTCATCTCATCTCATCTCATTCTTGTCAATAAAGCATCCTGGATTGAAACTGAAGAAACTGAATGTAATGAACTGTTTTTGTGTGCACATCCCTGCAGGCTTGGACAAGATCGAATTCCTGCAGAGCCATGAGAACCAGGAGATCTACCAGAAGGCCTTCGACCTGATTGAACACTACTTCGGCGTGGAGGAGGAGGACGCCAGCCTGGCTCCACAGGTGGACCAGAGTCAAGGCCAGTTTGTCTTCCAGCAACAGGAAGGACCCATGGAGGGTTTCCAGCTTTAACCCCACCTCAGCTCCGCAGCCCCTTCTTCCTGGTCTCTGAGCCCCGGCCTGCCGGCCTGCCAACTCTCCTGAGACCTCACCTCGTCTCTGCTGGGCCAGCTCCACCAGCTCCTCCCCACTCCTCCACTTCTACTATGCCTTCACAGCAACACATACTCTGGAGAGACACAGAGATTTGTGAATATGGAGACGGACAGTGAGAGCTCATTTGGCTCCTTGACACTGTTTGAGACTGCGGGAGCCCTAATGGAGGGCTTAGCGTTTGCTGGTTTCCATCCCACTGATGCGATGTCTATGCCATGGAAAGCCAATTCATGTTAAAGAAGAATTCTCTTTTATTTCTTTAGTGCTACAGTATGATGTTCCTCTGACTTCCTGTGATATTTTTTTATCATTCGAAATGAAGTTCATAATATTTATGTTACAATTAGAAACTCCAAATCAGCATCCATATCCCTTTTTGAATGTGAAACTACCTCTTCAGTCTTCAGAAAGAAAGGAACCGGAAGAGGGAAAGAAAAGCCCTAAATGAACAGATATAAAGCATCAGACTGATTCTTTTTTTTTTATTATGGCTAAAATCTAATCTTGAATGAAATCCTTGGTGTTGATATTCGGGGTGTCGTAGCTGACCTGTCAGCAGTCGGTAGGCAGGTTAGCGGATGTAAATACAGTACTACTGTACGTCCTGGTGATGCCATACTTTAAGTCTGAAGCAGCTGCCATGTGCTCTCCGGGGTTCTTTCTCCTCTCCTGTCCTGTTCTGAAAGGACTTCACAAGCAACTGGAGACTCAAGGTCTTTTATTTATTTGTCTTCTGAGAGCTGTGGAGAGAGCTCCTGTTCTCCACGCTCACCTCTGACCCAAGCCGACTGCTTCCTGGATTACGTAACCAGCCCTGCCGGCTTGAGTTAGTTTGGAATCTGTAACAGTGTTGGCTGTTCACTGGTGTTTTTGCTGCTTGTTTTAAATGGTCTTTATTTCAGAGAGCAGTATCTGAGCAGGACAGGCGCCGTCGATGTTACATGATGCAGTGTGTGCTACAATCTTGCTAGTTAAATGAGATGTTCTGGTTTCTAGTTTGTCGCTCTGAACTAGCAGTATGATATATCTTAAATTATTTTTCTGCCTGCAATCATTTGCTTGATGTGATGGGATTAGTCGACCGACGTGGAAGGTTTTGTATATTATATATACATGTAAGAAAGGTGTAATATGCAATTAAGTTTCTTGGTTGATATGCAGTTGTAGTATTTCCAATCCTTCACTGCTTCTCCTTGATGCACCCTGGACAGTTTGTTTTACTTTGAGGTGGTTTGTCTCCTCTGAACCCTCTGATTCTTTTCTTTTCTTTTCTTTTTTTTTTCATGTTCTCATTTTGTGGTTGAAGTCTTAAGATGGAAGCACAGTGGTTTTTGGTTTTTGTCCCACCCCCCTGAACCATGATTTGACAGTTCTTCAATACGTGCACATTTTGAGTACAGCAACAGTAACTGGTGGAAGACCGAACATGAAATGAATCTATATTTATGTGAAATGGAAAATATTTGTAATGCAGAAATTACATCAAGCACACTCAATGGTGTATAGTTTTCTAATATTTCTGGTTTGTATGATTGTATATCTTTTTTTTTTTCTTTTTTTTTAGGTTTGGTAGTGTTTTTTTGTTTTCTCCTGTTTGGGAATTCATTTGCTGTGTTATTGTGGCTCTCAGTAGAAATGCTCCAGCAGCCCGTGTATAAGAGTGGATCACTGTATTCAGCCACGGTCTGTGGTTTCCTAACACTGACTGGATCACAGGGGTCTGACTGTGAAGCTGGCTCAGGCTGTCTGTGCTGATGCCTGGCTCTTCTTCTGTGTGGGGATGCACACTTACATTGTGTAACAAGAATTAATAAATTGATCTGTTGTCTACAAACCATACACACTTGGATCACTCTTTCTTTCTTTTTTTTTTCTTTTTTTTTTTGTTGCTTTACTGCTGAGTTGCGTTGACAGATAATTCTCCTCTGTTGTCAGAGTGCATCTACTCTTTACTCCACTACATTTATTTGACAGCTATATTCTTAACACTGAAGAACCTAAGATGTTTGAAGGAGTTTTTTTTAAACTGTAGTGTTGCCTCTGCTTCTAGAAATAATACATCTGAATACAGGATGCCAGGAAATGAAACGCAATGAATGAATGAAATGGAAGAGAAAGGAATGAAATGTGTCCAACGCACACAGACTTTATGTTTTTTTTTTAATAACAAATCTTTCAGAGGAAGAATGAATGAATCATTTCTGGATGAGAGAAATAACCAAGAGAAACCAGTTCAGGGAGAGACTCAGCAAGTGAGTCACTTTGGCCTGGAACTCTTTACCTGTGGCTGTGATTTTCTAGGGACAGGTGTGTATTCTCACCCACTATGTTTTATGCAAAGTCAAAATCTCATTGGCTCTTAGGACCATGTCAAAGACAAAGAAAAAAACATGTAATAGTAATGTTGTTGACACAGGTTCACCAACACTGGACAGATGAAGACTGGAGAAACACAGCCTGGTCTGATGGATCTGGATTTCTGTTATAACCAGACAGTTCAGTCTATTCAGGGCCCAAATGCAAGACTGAAGTAAGATTAACACAGTTTTGTTGTATGCAGGACTGGTGTGGATCAGAGTCTTTAGTTGTGGCAGGCAGAGGCAGGACAGCAGGTGCTGCAGGAGTCAGGTTGGGCCTGAGATCCAGAGAAGCAGGGCAGGCAGGTGAACAGATGAGCAGGAACAACACAGAGTGTGGTGAGGATGGGTTGGTGAGTGTAAGTTCCACACAGGTAAGTTTTTTCACAAAATAACTTACTTTGTAACGTAACTACGACTGAGGGAGGTCAGACAAAGAGGCGAAGAGTGGAATGATGAACTGATTCTTAAGAGCCACAGACTGGAGGTGGGGTGATGACATGATAGCTGTCAGGTGCACAGGTGAATTGATGGGAATGAGTAGGTCACCACGCTCCGGCCTGAGCACACACACACACACACACACACACACACACACACACACACACACACACACAGGACACACACACAGGTGTCTTCTGAACAGGTGCAGAAGACAGATGGGGACAAACAACACACACCAGGGAGGGGAACACAAAGGAGGCACAAAGGGTAGGAGAAGGACAATCTGCCTACTCCTGACAATTTCTGCTGAGGCTGCAGATGGTATGCTCAGAATATGGCATCAGCAGCATGAATCCATGGTCCCAACCTGCCTTGTGTCAACAGTCCAGGCTGGTGGTGGTGGTGTGATGGTGTGGGGGATGTTATCTTGGTTCACTTTGGGCCTTAATACCAATCAGTCATGGTCTGAATGTCACAGTCTGAGTATTGTTGCTGACCATGTTCATCCCTTCATGGCCACAGTTCACCATCTTCTAATGGCTACTTCCAGTAGGATAATGCTCCATGTCAAAAAGCTAAAATTGTCTCAGATTGGTTTCATGAACATGACAGTGAGTTCACTGAACTTCAGTGGCCTCCCCAGTCTCCCAGGAGGGGTGGTCACTGCTTAATGTATGAATATAAGTATGAGCCTACGAACCTATGTCAAATAGTACAAGCAGTTAAGGTGGCTGCTGTTCATAAAAACACCAACGATCTTCAGGCATTTTAGGATGTTTGAAACCCAACTCCAGACACGTCTGCAAACGTCATATGAAACAATAGAAAAGCTGTAAGGCCGTTCATTGTTACATGTCATTATATCCTCGAGTGTCGATTACAATAGATTACAAGTGGAATTTCAGCTCGCTCATGTTCCATCACAATGTGCCATTCTCTCCTTCGGAGCAGGCTGCAGTTTACATTCCTCACAGCTGTGACAGAGTTTCAGGTTTCTGTTGAGCTCTTAGACTCATATTCTGTCTGCAGTCATTAAATAATGATCCTTTTCGGTACAACAAATGAAGAGAGACCCAGTGTCACGTCAGCTGTCCAGGTCTCGCAACCCTACTTTCTCTTACTCGGAAACACACATCCAGTAAAAGAACAAGGATATTGACACACTACAAAGGATTTAAGCAAAGCTGTGGCGTCAACTAATGTTTTAAAGTTGCGGTGGTTCCCCTGTCACCTCCTGTCTTCTTATTTTATGTTGCACAACCAGACAGACAAGTTCAGAGGAGGGACTTTCAGAGTGAAACTCAATGACAAGCAGCGCCTGAGGCTGGTTCCCCTCTCACCCTAACAAGCTGACCACAGTCATTTTCAATTAATAGATTAATTGTGTTAAATGTCATTTGAATTTGCATAGTGGATGAACTGGCATATTAAAATAATGACTTTGTTTGATCTACCAACATGACATGACACAAGATGACCTGTGTGTACATATATGTGGAAGCAGACAAACAGATAAGTGGATGAAGGTACACTGTGGTTTCACAGCAGTTTGCGGAGCTGTCAAAACAGAGTCATCAAGCTGAAGACACAACCATGACAATGGGACACTAATTCACAGGCTTCCAAAGTGACTAAAAGGTAAAGCCCTTTGGATCCAAGTTCAAAACTCCCTTTTAACAGGAAGAAACCTTGAGCAGCACCTGGATCATATGGGTGAAAAGAGGAAAAGGAGGAAGATAGGATACAAACAGGGTTGGAAGTGGGCAATGTTTGAGGTCCAGCATTCAGATTACAGAACAGTTAGTGGATACTGTGTGCTCAGCAGATTACAGTTATGATAGGAAACAGAGCACAGAAGCAAAAAGCTGTCATGACTGGTTATTATTTACATTACAGTTGGCATAGAATATTAATCCAAAATGTATCTGTAGCAGAGTGGAACATTAAGCACAGGTGTGGAGCCAGAGATACCTGCAGAAAGGTACAGAGAAAGTAGCTGTAATTAATCTACTTCTTAAAAAGCAGACTCTTGATGCAGGTGTTTTAGTCAACTACAGACCTATATCTAACCTTCCCTTTCTCTCTAAGATCCTGGAGAAAGCTGTTTCTAATCAGCTGTGTGACTTTCAACAGAACAATAATTTATTAAAGGATTTTCAGTCAGGAATCAGAGTGAATCATAGCTCAGAGACTGTTACAGATGACCTACTAAGTGCACCAGACAAAAGACTTGCCTCTGTATTTGTCTTGTTAGATCTTGGTGCTTCCCTCAATGGTCAAACACCATCATATCCTAAGGAGCTCATACTTCCCGATTATCCCATTAGAACACTGTGCTCCCAGAATACAGGCTTTCTTGTGGTTCCTAGAGTGGGTGACAAATCCTTCAGCCCTCATGATCCTTCACTATGGAACCATCTACCAGTTTATGAACTAAAATTAAGTCACTCATGAAAGTGACTGCTAATCTTGGTGCTGTCATGCTTCTCCTGAAGGTATTAAATGGAAATGCACTGCAACAATGGATGTGAGAGTGTCAAAATGCAGACTGTGAGCAGCTTGCTGTACACTCTGTTCTGGGCTTGAAAATCATACCACATGACTTCTGAGCCACATGAAGTTCTGTCATAACATCTTTGCCATCTTTACATCTTCAGCAGTTCTCAAACATAGGTGTGTCAAGAACAGCAGCCTTAGAAACATTTGCCAGTCCTGATTTGTCATTAGACTGTTTCTCTCCCATAGACCTTGCTGAGCTGACTTCAATAGTTTCTAAATCTAAACCTTCAACATGTCTTTTGGATCCTATCCCAACCAGACTTCTTAAAGATGTGTTGCCTTTGATTGGCACTCACACATTAGACCAGATAAATCTCTCTTTGGTAACAGAATATGTTCCACAGGCTTTTAAGGTTGCAGCTTTACTTAAAAAGCCTTCTCTTGACCCTGGCACTTTAGCAAACTACAGACCTATATCTAATCTCCCCTTTACTTCTAAAATACTTGAAAAGGTTGTTGCAACTCAATTGTGTGACCATCTACATAGGAACAGTTTGTTTGAAGTTTTTCAGTCAGGATTTAGAGTTCATCATAGCACAGAGACAGCACTGGTGAAAGTTAAGAACATTAGGGTTAGGGTTAACAATGTCTCATAGCCTCAGACAATGGTCTTGTCCACTATACTTGTCCTGCTAGATCTTAGTGCTGCATTTGACACTATTGATCATAGAATCCTATTGGAAAGATTGGAGCATGTTATTGGGATTAAAGGAACAGCACTAGGCTGGTTTAAATCATATCTATCAGATAGATACCAGTTTGTTCATGTTAATGATGATTCCTCCATTTATACCAGAGTTAGTCATGGAGTTCCACAGGGTTCTGTACTTGGAGCAATATTGTTCACCTTATACATGCTTCCCCTAGGCCAGAGGTCTTCAACAGGGGGTCCTTGACCCCTAGGGGGTCCACCGAGGTACTGCAGGGAGGTCATTTTTGGTTAAATATATGTAGTTTTTATTTTTTGCCCTCATTAGATTTTTTTTCTTTAGTGTGTGTGGAGTGTGTTCATGAATCAGTGAAAACAATAAAGAGAATGAAAATATTGTCCATATTTTTTATTTTATTTTAACAAAATTACAGAACAGAGTTCATACATAGATCAATAAATTAGTCGGTTCGCTGGCCCAGCTGCATTATCCATATGTAAGAGTAACAATATTTTTTCAATGGGATTTTCTGGCATTTGGGATATAGCCAGAAAAGAAGCGGGATGAATCTAAGAACCTGTGCATGACGTTATGAACACCCTGACGGACATCCCAAGAGAAATCAGCCTTTAAATCCATTTTAAAGACTATTTGATTTAATGTTTTCGTGTCTTTTGTTTTGTTAAATGTGTTATACCTAGAAGTTACATGTTTTTATGCTCCAAAAACAAATTTCCAGCCTGGCGAACAACAATGTAATTAAGTAATTAATTAATTTGAAATGAAATTACCACAGGGACCTCCATTTACACTGTGTCCTAATTATAGTTCATTTCTAATTTTTAGTGGTTAAATTTAATAATTCTGAGATTTTCTCAGACCCCTCCAAAGCCTCAGGAGTAATATTCCATCCTGATGCTGCTGTGCTTGTGTCTGGCTGGAGCTGACATGTCTGGTTCCTTGTTTATGTAAATTTGGGCTTGTTTTATTTTTAGGATATTCATTGTCAAATGCAACATTATGAGAAAATACTTCTTACTTCTGAAAAAAAAAAAAACAGAACCACACAGAGATCTTGTAAAATGTATAATTCAGTAAAAAAAAGATTTCTGAGAACCCGTTTTAAATAAAGACGAAGTTACATGCTGGTGCTTCTTCGGATGCAGTGTCGGTTGAATGAACCTCTGTTCAAACTTGTGCAGCTGGTCCCGGCTCGGCAGTTTGTCTCCACAGCCGGTTTGAGAGGATTAGCTGCATGTACAGAGAAGGACAAAGCACTGATGACTGACTGCTGACTGCTGGACTGCTGCACTGACACAGACACAGAGGAAGAATTCGTGGTATTGTTGGAATAATCATACAGATGCTTCCTGAACGCGCTCTTGGTGTTTTGTTCCTTTTTGAAAAGGATTACATAGCACTTTGGGAAGAAATGGCAGCTGAGGATGCCATAGTTGGAGATGAGGATGACCACCATCTCCACAGCCGACAGGTATTCTCCTGAAGTGGTGACGTAGACTGGAACAAAGAGCATCCAGGAGATTAGGTAGAGCAGCATGCTGAAAGTGATGAACTTTGCCTCATTGTAGTGCTGTGGAAGTCTGCGTCCTTTGAAGGCGCAGATGAAACACACGAAAGCTAGGACAGCTATGTAGCCCAACATCACCCCGAAGGCTAGGTACGAGCCCTCGTGACATTCCTCCAGCAGAGTGGTTGCTTGCCTGTTGATGTAATTATATGGGCTTTGGAGGACCAGCCAGCAGGTGCACGTAACTGCCTGCAAGGCCACACAGATGCTGACGATGACATAAGGCTGGTAGAGTCTCCGCAGAACCTCCTGCAGCTCAGGGTTGAACTGGAAGGCCAGCAGGATCTGCAGGGTCTTGACCAGTATGCAGGAGACACACAGAGTGAAGCTGATGCCAAAGAGCACCTGCCGAGCCTTACATTGGAGAGCGCTCGGCCGACCCACAAACAGCACGGCGCTGATGTAACTGAATACCAGAGAGAACAGGATGATCTGGCTCAGGGGCCCTCCGGCAGCCTTCACTACAGGAGTGTCACGCTGATGTAAAAACAGAGCCGACACGAGAAAAACCAGGACGATGCCAAGAGCAGCAAAGACCAGTAGCACCACAGCGAAGCCGTCCTGCCACGAGAAGTAAAGCAGGGTTTTGGGGGTGCAGGTGGAGCTGCCGCTGGCGGACCACTCAGTGTCTGTGTCACAGCTCAGACACTGGTCCATGTCTGCAGGGGTGAAAGAGCACAAGCACAGACACAACAGTCACATGCAGGACCTGACCTGACTGCACAGAGAATTCCAAGCCTCACACAACACAAGCCTAAAGGCTGTTACACCTTTGTTAACACAGCAAAGGTGTAACAGCCTCTGCATATACAGATGTGTTCAGAGGTATATTCAGGCAATGGTGTCTTACCTGTATTATTAGAGTAGTAGTTCTCAGTGCAATTGATGCACTCATAACAACAGGTGTGTTGACCCTCAGCTGTTTTCTTGAACTCTCCAGGGACGCAGCTATTGGAGCATTTTGAGATGATGTTCTGAGGAAATGGAGAGATCATGATTGTAAACCATGATTCATTCCTCTGTTTCACTGTTTTGTGGCTCGTTTTTCTTGCATTTCTTAAATTAAATGTATTGTATTTTTACTGTATCCAACACAACTTATTCTTTTTTGAAGACTCATACTCGATGTGTGTATTTGAAGTGAAAAATGCTTAAGTCAGCTGCAGTAGCCTGCATGTTTTCAATAAACACACGCTGCAGCATTTGTGTGCGTCTCTGTTGTTGGGGAGTTTGTAGGTGCAACAACTCAGTTTTGGCTTTCAGAAATAAAGAACAATGACATCAAATAATAGGCTTTATCTTACATTAAATTCATCTCAGGGCAGTGCCCTTAAAAAAGGAAAGGATAGTCAATTCACTGATTCAGTCTGAAAACATACTAGCCATCCAATAACCTGACAATAAACAGACATAACAAGAAAAGTTTGGGGTGAGGGTTAGGGTCAGAGGCTAAAGAGCTGTGGCTGCCCCTGCAGGGTGTAGAACAAGAGGAAAAGGCAAGGGAGGCCTGGTGACATCGTGGGTCCTGCTCCACACTGCGACCAATGGTACTGGGTGAAGGTGAAGGATCCTGGGAAGCTGAGCTCAGTGGCCCTTGTTTGTCTTTGGAACAAAGGAGCATGTGGTCTCACCCACCAGACTGAGTGGGCTGAAGCCCTTCACTGTATCTAAAATGACCTAAGGGCAGCAGAATGAGAGCCTACCTTCAGATCCCAGAACTGCTGGGTGCTGCTGTGGTTGGTGTGGGTGAAGATGTTGGTGTGTGGGTGATACTCAGCCACAACATCATGGACATAGAGGTTCCCTTTCTCTGACCGCCACAAAGACACATCATAGCCCAGGTTGATGTCTCCTCTGTTGTCAAACCTGTAGCTCTTTCCTCTAAGTTTAAACTCCTGCATCCACAGAGCTTTCAGCACCTACAGGACATGAGACATTTCAGTTTGTTAACCACACTATATGGACTTGATAAGGACAAACAGCCTTTTTGCAGAGACACAGGTGTTGATAAGTTCCTCTGCCGTGGTGGCTGCAGGGAAACCAGAGACCTCTCTCCTCTAGGCAGTGGAGACGGGTGGGTAGAAGAAGAAGAAGGCTTTGTGGGAAGTATTGTCTTGATATAAAAAAACAACTCAGTTGTTCCACAGGTGTGACAAACAGGTTACCAGTTATCTGAACCTTGTGTTCAAGTATACCAAGGTGTCATATTTAATGTGACAATGACCCCAACAGCCAACACTTAAATCTCTGCTTTTATCTGAATCTAACCTTACCGGTAATCCCAGCTGCCTGTAAACCTAAACACTTATCCTCTCCCTCAAATTAATCCATGTGGACCCTATAAATACAACACAAGAGCAAACACACACACACACAAACTGGAATGGAAATACCTCCCAGGGTTGCACTGTGCCTGGTGTTTTGCAGTCTCTGCTCCTGCAGACAGATTCTACAGCCTGAGCAATGGCGCTCACAGCCATCTCAATACTGAAGACTGTGTCAGCATCAGTATTTTCTCTAAGGGTCTTCACAGCTTCAGATTCCAGCTCAGTGTCTCCAGAGCCTTTATGGGCATTTAGCTGCATGTAGAACTCCTGCAAGAAGGGGTTGTTCCTTATGTACTCAGGTCCAGCTGCCTCCAGCCTGCTCAGGTACTCAAGGAATGATGACAAGTCTCCACTCTTGAAGGTGAAGCCCACAATGTATCCTATGTCCTTCAGAGTTAAGTTTCCTTTCACAGAGCTGGAGGAGGACCAGCTGTCACTGGCCACCCAGACTCTTCTCATTGTCTCCACGCTGTGTCCTGCTCTCAGTATCTGATCCCTAAGCTCCTGGTAAAGGTACATCATGTGAGTTGGCTTGGCAAAGGACACAATAACCTGTACCTTGGGATTGTTGAAGATGGTTTTGGCAGTCTGCGTGATAGCTGAGGAGACATCCTGACTGGACACAGACTGAGGGAGAATTGATTTGAAGGCCACACAGATCCCCTTTTCAGAGGCCTGGGACACAAAGTGGTCAAGAGCTGATCGGCCATAATCTCCATCTGTGGTAACTACTCCCACCCAGTTCCAGCCGTAGCTGCTGAGCAGACTGACCATGGCGGCTGTCTGATGCTTGTCATTAGGGATGGTCCTCATGAAGGCAGGGAATCGGCTCTTATCACTCAGAATGACAGCGGTTGATGCATAACTGATCTGGAGAAAAGAAAACAATTGTATTATTTTCAAAGATGTGATATTTCTGGCTGAATGGGCAAGTACATAAAAACATGGAAAACACCTGGTGGTATAAGGGTAAAGGTGCCAACCATGAGCTACTGCATCCCCGGTTTGTCACAGTACCAGTACCAGTCTGGACTCCAGGGCTTGCAAAGTAAGTTCTGTTCTGTACTTTGGGTCTACAAGAAAAACCTATTATCACATTTGTTGTTGGCCCATCATTTTCCTGCCAACTGTCCATTACTGGCTGTCAACAAAATGCCCCCCAAAACATTAACGTGTACAATAGTCTAAAGCCTGCATACAACAATGACTCATGATGGTGGCCATGATAATGCCATGGCAGTGAGCACCTGTAGATCTGTGGATGTGTGTGTACACTGCTTTGGTTGATGTAGCCCTCAGATTTCACACTGGAGAGTGGGCGACTCTGGAGCCACACATCACACCTGAGCCATCTCCCCTCCCCTCATGATGGTTCCTTCTCTAAACACCATAAATGCACAAAGTGTCGGATGGACTAGCTGATCTACATCCCTGTCCTGTGGCTCTTTGTGTTTGTAAAAATCATTCAGAGGAGTTGTTTGTACATCTATAAAAATAAGTACATTTTCTACATGTTATGTGTCTTTATGCTATTACCAACATAAATGTGTACAGCACAGCTTCATCACAGGGTCTAAGGTGCTGAGAGGATGTGGAGGTGCCACACCTTGAAACTGTCCTCACCTGTGATATCTGATGGCACAGTCAATCACGCATCAGCTGACAGTTAATGATGGTAAATGATGTGGCTGATGTTTATCCGCTGCCACTGCAAACCTGTTTATCTGCTTCAGTTTCCAGTAACAGTCAACACCGTGTCCATCAGTCTAGCCACAGCAGCCGGACTCCCACCTGCTCCCACAAAGAGTCAACAGAATTTTCCTGTTTTTTCACAACTTACTTGAGGAATCATCTTGAGAGTCAGTTGCCTGGCGATGGCAACTGATATTTCAGAGTGAGTGGCACCTATGACAGCCATGACTGGCTGGCCACTGGTAGAGGTGTTGCTTCCTGCGTGGCAGTCGGGCTGCTGGATGAAGTCAGCTGTGGCTCTCAGAGCTGTGCTGACATCAGAGCAGGAGTCCAGGATCCGGTAACCCAGAGTGATGTTAGCAGCAGTCAGCGGAGGGGATTTATTCAGGAGCTCTATATAATTGATCATAGCCAGAGCCCTTGTCAGGCCTCTTTCTTGAAACCTGTGTGAAAAGTACAGTGTCACCATCTGTTAGTTCAAATAACAGATACAGTCGATGTGTGACAGACTGGAGAACAGATAAGAAACATCAAGGAGGGACAAGAAGGAGCAAGCCAAGTAAGTACTGTTTCGGATTAAAAAAAAAAAAAAAAAAGTCACAAATAAAAATCAGTTCAAAACACAAAGCTGTTTTTTTTTTTGTCAAAACTCTACATGTGAGAGTGAAGCTGAATTATTTATAGTATCCCACAGCCGGTCCTTCAGGGTGTGTTTGCCAAAACCACTAAATACACTGTAGACACAAGGAGGAATTGTTTTCTTGTCTCTGTGTCTTGTCTCTCTGTGTTTTGTCTCTGTGTATCTTGTCTCTGTGTGTAAATGTTCCCACTAGTTTCTTTTTCTAAGGCAAAATCACATCTTGAAGAGAATAACAACAGTGACGGACTCTATCTGAGTACAGTTACTCAAGTATTGTACTTATGTGTAGTGTTGTACTTTAGCGGAGTATTTCCATTTTATCCCATTTTATCTCTATTTTTTCTATTTTTCATTGAACAGATTGTGCTTTTTATGTCACTGCAATTAACTGATGGAAACAGCTTGTAATTACTGTTCAAATTAGGATTTTACAAACACACATATCATCACTTTAAAAAAAAAGCAGTTCCAAGCTTTGTCACAGATTAACCAACAGTATAAAGCATGTGAAAGATCAGTTATATGAATGATCATGGTTTGAATTAATTATCTTAACTCAAGGTTTGTGACTTTTTCCAAAACCCACATTTGATGTTCTTTATCTCTGCTCAGCTCAAACTCCAGCCTCTGCTGAAAAGTGTATGATGTGGTAAAAAGTTAATGTTATTCTGTCAACATTTACAAAAATGGTTCACTTAGCATGAGCTTTAACCAGCTACAGCACCAACAGTAAACACACTTACTCATTCATCAGATTTGTCACAGGCGCTCCTTCACTGACAGGGACTATATATCTTTAATGTAATAAAACCTATTAGCATTTGATTATATTCTTTCTCACACTTTTCTTTACCAGTTTATGATTGTCCCTAATATTATATACATTATGAATACTATGCCCATGTTGTTTTAGTTTTTCTGTGTTCTTCTCAAGTGATTTGTTAACTTCATGTTGTAGTGTAATTATTCATATATACAACAATATAACAGTTACATTTGACTACTTTTATACCTTTTATAGTTTAAATAGAATTGTAATATTTAGATTTATGTATTTAAATTTGTAATTTAAAATTCTGAGTGCAGGAGTATTTTTAACTTGCGCTATTATAACTTTTATCGGTGTAAAGGCTCTGATCCCTTTTTTCCGCCTCTAAAGAATATTGAACATGATGTTGTTTTGATCCTGTTGTTGCTTTGTTTACTCACAGGACTGAACTGTCCTTAAGATTCTTGAGAAAAAAGATTGTCTGTTTACCATTGACCACATTAGTCTGAAGGATTGAATGGTCTCACCTGATACATGGCCGTGGCTGGGGTGCAAAGGATATGTTGTCTTTGTTTACGTCTTCATGAATGGAAAAGATTCCTCCGATGATGATATCTCCTGTGGCCGTAGCTCCCAGCCCTCTGGGATCCGTCTCAGTAGCATGTCCAGATTCCAGAATGATAAGGAAAAACATAATCTGAAAAGACATTACAAGAGGAACCCAGGCCATATCCCTGTCCCCTCTGCTGTCCCTCTCTGCTTCTCTCAGCTCTCTCTCACTCTCTCCCCTCTCTCACTGGCCTCTCTGAGGTTTTTCACCTCTGGCACAGTGATACTCTCCTTTTTAAGCATCTTCACGAGACCAAAAGAAAATTCTCTCTTGCTTCCTCCTTCACACTTCACTGGTCTCATATTCTCCCCTGCAGCCCTGCCCACTTCTTCATGACTGACAGCAGGTGAGTCACGGTTCTACAGAAGCAGCTTTCGTCATAACAACACAAAAAAAGTTTAACATATTAAATAATATGTAAATGAAGACTGTAGTTAGCTCTTTTACTGTATAATTATAGTCATACACAGATACAGGGCTTGATCAACCCTGGCTGGGCTGCCTGGGATAAGAAGTCTGATTGTTGAAAGACCTAAGACACTCAAAGACGCCAGAAAACATCACTGATGATATGTCCAGGTGTATCACAGGATGATGTATGCTAAAAGCTTTCATGTGGCCAGAGACACACAACAGGGCAGTGAGGTTTAGCAGCTCTTCTTGCATCTTCTGAAAGGAAGACTCCACAGCAAGCCACAGATCAACCTAAATGGACTAAAGGATACTGACATATTGACACATGGCAATGGAAATACCACTAGCATGAAACACATTTGCAGCAAAGTGTGCAATAACCTGCCTGGCCTGAAGATCCACCAGGCAGAGAGGAAATGCGTGCAGACGGTGCATGTGTCACAGTGTTCAGGATTTACCCCTGGATGAGACACAGAGCCAGGCCCTGAGTCAGAGTACAGCTCTCTGAACCTTCAAGTGATGTAAGCCCCAGATGGAGAGAGCAGTGAAACACCCCTACATCATGAACCAACAGAGTGAGCAAGATCCACCAGCTCAGGAGGGAGCTGAAGAACCTGAGGGAGGAGGCCTACCAGGTATGTTTAAGGCCTGGCTATACCAACATGGCATCTTCCCTCAGATTCTCTGACTCCTCTTGGTCTATGAGGTCCCAATCTCCACAGTTGAAAGCTTTGAGAGGAAGGTGAGCAGGCTTTTATGGAAGTGGCTGGGACTGCCTCAGAGCCTGAGCAGCATTGCACTTTACAGGCCAAACAACAAGCTGAAATTCCCCACCAGCAGCCTGAATGAAGAAGTCACCGTGACGCATCAGTGACTAAGGAGGTGCTGAAATACTGAGAATCCTGTCATGCAAAAGTCTCCTAGTCTCTGAGGTCAGGACAGGATAGGAACTTTATTGTCGCTTGCACAGAAGTACAGGCGAAATTTCGTTAAGGAGTATAGCCTCCGGGCCGCAGCAAAATGTTTGCGCCACCACACGCTTTCCTGAAAGTTAATTTGCAAGTTGCAATACATACATTTGACACACAGTCACATCATACATTATGACTTTTGTACACAGTACACGTGGAAACATGCTGGAATTTTTTCATGGACACATAGGGAGGGGGGGGGTTACAAAAGATAAGGTGCGGAGGCAGACGGACAGAAGTGGAGGGCAGCAGAGGCTATGGATGATGCTGAGTTGCAGCTAAGGCACTGTTGGGTGCAGTGGAAGGACTGGCGTGGATAAGAGCACTAGACCTAGCTACAATAAGGCACAGAGGAAGGAGAGAGGGTCGTTTGAAAGCTCAGAGAGGGGGTGGGGGGCCATATCAGACACCACCTGCTGTGGGACTAGCTACTGATTAGCCTGAAGCATCTGATGAGCCCAGAGCTAGTAACCAATAGTTAGTTAGTAGTGGTCTGAGCATCCTGTCCAACAGGTTGTAGGGACTGTGTTTCAGGCGAAGTGAAACAGAGGCCCTCGTCATGCATGTGGTTATGATGCACACAGTGGCGGTTTTTGGCACGGGCGAACCGGGCAGCTGCCCGGGGCGGCATCACATGGGGGGCGGCACAACCACGTGAAAAATAAATAAATAATCTGCGCCGCTAAGCGGTTTTCTGTTATCTATCATATTACTGTGTGGGGAATGAGCACATTGGCGCCCCCTGCAGCTGTAGGTGCCCCCTGTTTGCTGAGAAGGTGCCATGCTCAGAAGCTGTGTGAGGAGGTGAAAAGGGGAGGGGGGCGGGCAGGGGACAGTTCACCTCTGGATCTCTCCCTAATGGAATGGACAAGGCGGGGGACGATCCACTGTATTGATGAGGCTTTTCAAAGCTAGAGTTGATCGAGTCGCACCTGAGGTCAACCATGTCTCAGGAAGGACTCACTGGCCTTGCTGTCATCAGTATCAATCACTCAATAGGGAGCAGATTTCGTATGATGACATTATTGATGATTTTGCATCAAGGAAGGCCAGAAAGGTCAGGTTTTAGTTTTTGTTTTTGTTTGCTGCTCTTAGTGCAATAGTGTTATAATTAGATTTACTTTAGTGTGTTTTCATTTGTATATAGAGTATATTTATTTAATTTCTGATAACTTTGTTTCTAAATTGTTTTGGCAATGTTGGAGTTGGAGATTGTTATAATATAAATATTGTTATAATAAAACGGGGCTCTTTGTGGGTTAGGAGTGAGGGTTAGGATTAGGGTTAGTCTTGTGGGGGGGGCGCTCGGAGGGCGTCTCGCCCAGGGAGTAATTCAATGTAGAACCGCCACTGGATGCACTCTCTGATGACAAGCCCCTGCCCCTTTCCCCTGTAAGTCTGTGATTCACATTCATTTTATTACACATTACTACGGATGTCCTTTTAAGTCCTTAGTTAGTCTGAAGACCGGTCCTGAGGTATATGGTTTTCTCTGTACAGGGCCTGTGGCAGTGTTTTCCTCTCCCGTCCTCCAGGTGGAAGCACTGCTTTGAAGGGACCCTGAGCGTCTCGCGCCGCACAGGATCGAGAGCTAGCCGGAAACTGACAGTGAGTCGGTGACGGAAGAAGGAAAATGGAGGCGGCAGTGTTCATCCTGTCACTGGTGGACTGCTGTGCACTGATTTTCCTCTCGGTTTACTTCGTATCCTTTTGTGCCGTGTGTTTTTTTGGTGCGGGTGTCGAGCTTATTGAACCCCTTTGTTCACGTGGGCACAGTAATACGGGTTAGCTGACCGGCTATCCGTCGTGTTCCTGGTGTCGGAGAGGCCGGTGTGAACTGAGACCAACCGGTTTCTCTCCGCAGAGTAACGGTGGGACAAGGTGTGGTCACAACAATCTGATAACGACTTTGAAGGCGAGGTGGAAAGGCTAAGTCATGGCCGCCACCGCAGCAGATCAGAGGGTCGTGACCAGCTCCCTCCGTCTCTGTCTCCGTCTCTGTCTGTGATACTGACGCGACCGAAGCCTTCTGTGCGCACTGAAACCGTAGCATGGGCTCAAACACATGTAGAGAAGTAGTAAACATGTGATGAACAGGGTCATTCTGTGTAAAAAATAAAGCACACATCTGTTCTTCCACCTGTGTCTCTGTCAGCCGGGTTTGGTCAGTGCTTAAAAGTTAAAGGCTAGACATCTGTTTGTAGTCCGGGTCTGAAGTTCAGCAGGGTGCAGGACAGGACCCAGTGTCTAATAACCCCCACAGTGATAGCTGATAGTGTCTGTCTTGTTTGTCTTGTTCATAGAAGCAGGGAATGAAGCCGGTGATGTGAAATGTCAGTTAGGTTTTTTTTTTCACCTTGACTCAGAACTCAGATCATCACCCTGTCTGATCTAGAATGTGACTACATCAATGCCAGAGCCTGCTGCTCCAAGCTGAACAAAGTGAGTCATTCTAGTCTGGATCATCATGTGGATGTGTGGCCCAAATATTATTGTATTTGCTTGCTAAAGCTGATTTAATATCCGGTTAAGAAAAGTTTCTTTAGTATTCTGATCTGTTTACCTTGGATTTTAATGTTTGATGTGTTGTGTTTCCAGTGGGTCATTCCAGAGATGGTTGGGCAGTGTCTCTCCACGATGCTGATGTTGATCTCCATGCACTGGTTCATCTTCCTCCTCAACCTGCCTGTAGCAGCCTGGAACATTTATAGGTATGTTTATATCAGGGCTGCTTTATTGGTTAACCAAAGGACTGACCATCCTCTGTGGTCTCTCAGTCGACTGATCAGGAAATAGACAGTATCAAGATGGAGCTGTGGGGCTCCTGGGTTTATTCTCTTCTTGTCCCTGCAGACATGTGAAGGTTCCAATGGGAAACATGGGCGTGTTTGACCCCACTGAGATCCACAACCGAGGTCAGCTCAAGTCCCACATGAAGGAGGCCATGATTAAACTGGGTTACCACCTGCTCTGCTTCTTCATTTATTTGTACAGGTGGGAAGCAACAGCATGTACAGAAGCACTGATGTGTAGTGATGTGTTGATGGCTTCTGGTGGTGATGATCTTTCCCATTTTGTTTTTCCCAGCATGATCCTGGCTCTCATCAACGACTGAAGCACTCAGCAAGCTCTCTGACGCCCCCCCCCCCCCCCCCCCCCCCCAGCTGCCAAATTCCAGACTCCGGGGGTTTGCTGTTTAGCCCTCACATCCCGCTCCTGCACTGTATGCACCAAATCTTTCAGAACAGCCGAGAGAACAAGTTTACTGTGACTGTGCTGATTCCGAGGCTCACGTTCTTATCAGCGCTGTCCCAGACTTTTAACTTCGATCCAATACTAAGGTTGAGATTTAACACTTCAGTACCATCATGACAAAATTCTGCAGCGAAGGTGTCAGTTATTTTTTTTTCAGCCTCTTTCTGCAGCGCTGGGTTCAGTGGCTGTTGGAACCATTGTCAGCAGATAGAAACACAGACAGTGATTTTTGAGTGTTTTTACCACCAAAGCCAAATTGGTAAAAAAAAAAAATGCCAATCAATCAAATCTCAAAACCCAGTGTGGGGTATCTTGCCCTCCCCCCCCTCCCTGCCCGGACTCTTCGGCCTCTGTAGTTGACTGTGTGTTGACAGTCCACAGGTCTGGCACCAACAGTCGCTTCAGGCTCAGCGTCACACAGATCGCGTTTCTTTTTCCCCTTCAGATGTTTGGTCTCAACAGTGACTGATCCTCTTCACTGTGTCCGCAGGCTGGTGGACGGTTTAATGTAGCAGACAGGGGACAGTGCTTATTGATCCACGTCCTGCCATCACCTAAAGCCGGAGGTTTGTGATGGTACTGAAGTGTAGTGAAGACTCCCTGATCATCATCACTGATCCTGTTCTGAGACCTTTCATGCATACAGGACCTGCCAGACTTCCAGCATCACACTCCATCACTGATCACCAACCACAGCTCAGCCTACACACACACACACACACACACACACACACACACACACACACACACACTTAGATAAATATACTGACACATTTGCCTCCGTGTATGTGTGTGTATTCATCACACACACACACACACACACACACGTCCCTGGGCAGAGTGAAGGACAATCACACTAACCGCACACATAAACACACACACACACACAGTCTGGTGTTGCACTGGATGCAGCCAATAGAAGCAGTTGTTCTGTTGAGTCTGTGCCGCTGTGTGTGAGTAACGGCTGTTGTATTGTCACTGTGTGAGTGGCAGCGTGGATCTGACCTCAGTCGTGCACCGATGCTGTGTTTACTGAATGACTTTTGCATTGATCACACGTGTATGCTAACGTCCGCCGCTCCCTGGACCAGCAGGCGTCTCAGCTGTCCTCCGGGATGGCCGGACGAACACACTCCTCTTCATCTGGGACAGAGCAGGGATGAGTCCACATGTAGGTTCAGGTCCTGTGCTTGGCAGAGCCCTGCTGGGTGAGCCACATGTGCAGCTCTTCTGGAGCCGTTTTTCTCTTCGGTGTGGGTTGAGCTGGGAGAGCTGCTGGTGAATGACTTCCTGTCTGATTCATACTATAATGTCTTATGCAGTGAGAAATTTCTTCTTGGGAGGGAAATGTTGTTTCATAAATAAACATGAAAGACAAGTTGTTCTGATTTGCTTCAGAATGTGTGAGCACATTTAAGCTGTACAGATGTATGCAGTACAATGAATCAGCAGTTTATCATAATATAGATGAATGAGAGCAATTCCAGTTTGTTATCTGAATAATGAGAACGTGGAGTTCAACAGTGAAGTTAATGTTCTTGGAAAAGTTCCTGCATTGGAATCGGATCCTTACAGGTATTCGCTGTGTCACAGATAAAACCCGTGCACATCAATTCATTAAATTCTTTTCAAGTGAGTAATAAACCAATGGAGATGTACTTATGATGGATTACTGTTGATTAGAATTATTCATTTCTTTTAGAAGCCTTTAATGTGGTTCTGGTATCATCCAGGTGGTGAGCAGGACCTGGTCCTCAGGTCTGTCTCCTCAGACCAGAGAATCTTGGTGAAGCTCTAGTGCTCAGTCAGACAGGAAGGAGACAAAGTGTGCTCAGTCTGGATCAAGTGAAGGACATTTCAAAGTAAATTCCATTTTAAAACCCTGAATGCTTTATTTAAAATATGCATACATAACACTTCTCCTACAGAACGATACAGAACAGTACAATCACTTTTTTTTGTAATAACACATTTAAAATGTAAAATGGTTTCTGGCAGAAACTGCCTGCAAGCAAACAAAGTTCCTACTTTGGCTTCTTACAGCGAGAAGAGAAAAGAAGAGAAGCCTGAAATACTCAGAATCAACAAACTAAAGAAAGTCGCAGAAGCTAGAACACCACATCTGTGATTGACTCAAGTGTGTGTGTGTGTGTTGGACATCTATTGTTGTGTTCCACTAGCGTGTGATGAAGCTGGTGATGGCTGTGATGGTGCCTAGGCAGATAAACAGGGTTCCCACAGTCCTCACCGTCCTGCAGTCATCATCCAGGACTGTAGAAGCAGTCTGGAAAAATGTCCCAGTAATAAGAAGACCGAAATGGGATTTTGGCTGCAATGTGGTTTTCTGTGTTAGCAGCTGGAAATGCTGACCTGCTGATTCATGTTACGATGGCATGTAGAGTGAAGAAGGTGTGGTGTGAAGTGCAGCTAGAACCTGAACCTGCGACAGTGAGAACCAGGTGTGGGAACCCTGCAAAAACACACCTCGTCCTGTCTGCCAATTTGTATGCAGTCTCATAATACATGCCATAACATACAAATCTACAGCACATATTACACTGAACATCATATCAGGCAAGATTGTTCTTCTGACTCTCTGAAAGAAAACACTTTGTAGAAGTTCATAATAACTTTTATGTTACACTTGTGTACAAACGCGTTTACACACTGATAGTTAAAGACACACTCCGTCATTTTGTTACTGCGTCCTCTTAGCTCATGGGTGATGTGTTGAACTCAAAGGATAAGGCTGGCCATTTTCTTTTTTTTTATCATGAAAACCAAAAAACACTGACAGTCTCCCACCAACGTGTGTGTGTGTGTGTGTGTGTGTGTGTGAGAGAGAGATACATCTGATCCCTCTGAGCCATAGAGCTCCATTGTTGTTAATCTAGCTATTACTCTGGGTGACATGTTCCTTCATCATCATCATCACCACCAACACACACACACACACACACACACACACACAGACAGTAGTTTATTCTGACTCAGACCCCCACACACACACACACCAGCCTGCTGCCACACATACTACAGCACCAAATGTGGCTTAATCCGCTGCTGAAAATAGCCCCCAACAAACTCACTCTTCCTTCCTGTTTGTTTGATACAAACTACAGTGATCAGCTGTTTGAGGAAATGAAACTTTGTGAGGTGTTTCTGAAGGCTGACATCATCTCAGCAGGAACCAATGGGCTCCGAGCTGAGAGCCACAGACGGAGCATGGAAGTCAGAGTTTAGAGAAACAGATCAACGTTTGGTTGGTTCTGGCCTTTTTCCCAGAATTTGTTGACCACATGAAACTGAGAATAACACCAGCCTTATCTTTTACAACAGCTGAGAGTTGAGCTGGGGTGTTGGGGTGGGGGGCTCACTGGCTACAGAAAGAAATCAGGGAGTGTCTCCTTAAATGTTACAGCTCCACTTGAAGTAAATAAAAAAAGAACAAAAAAAGAAACAAACACAGTGATAAATGAAACTTAGAACATGTAACTAAACCAAATGAAAAGAAATTCATATGAAGGATGCTGTTTGTATGCAGGGAGAGGTGGCAAAGGACTTGCGACACAAACAGAGGCAGAGAGAGCAAAGAGTGAAGCCAGAGCAAAGATGTAACAGCAAAATAAAGAGGAAATCCACACTGACAGCATGGGGGACACTACACTCACATAATCCATATGCAGAGGTCAGGGTTGACAGATAATCCTCTGAACTCTCAGAAGGCAGCCAACCACTCAGCACATTTGAATAGATATAGCAGGACCAAGTCAGCCACTGAACACGTTGTCCTGTGCAAATCCTACGCAACATGCTCATCAAATACTATTCTTTCTCTGGCTATACGCAGAAAAGCTGAAGGGAAAAAAAAAAAAACATAAAGGTGTTCTGCATAAAAAAAAAAATGAGATAATAGTAGAATTCTGCATTTAAAAGATCCTCCTCTTCAAGGGGGTGTTACAGCCATCCAGTGTTCCTGCAGGTAAAATCTCTTAAAGGTTCAGGAGGTGAGGGAGATGAAGCTGCTTCGTGTGAGCTGCTCAGAAAGTTAACAACACACACCCTCCACCAGGTGCTGCTACGTCACAGCCTAGCACTAGTCAGTGAACTACTCAAGAATAAATAATGTAGATGATTATAAATAAGAGGAGGTGGGTGGTCCTGGATGGTGCTGAGGGAACAGGTCCAGACAAGAGGAGGAGGAGGAGGAGGAGGTCCTGGAGCCCAGCTTCACGTGTCCGGCTCTGCTGTCAGAAATGTGACTGAGTCTGACATCTCTGTGTTGTGACGCCCTGACGCGGATCGCTGCTGGCCTCCGCCTCCAGGAAGCAGCTGTCCAATCACCAAAGCTTTCTCCCCGCTTCGTCCATTCAAGTGTCTACAGAGTCTTAATGCTCCTCAGGCTCAGAGCGGCAGCAGATCATCAGCTGTCCATGCTGCAGCTTTCTGCCAGGACAGGAAACACAAACACATACACACACACACACACACACACACACACACAGCACATCACCCTGACAGTCTGCTAGATTCACACCCTTTTCACATTTCCCATTAATCTCAGAGCCCTTCCTTCTCACTTTTGACAACTGCCGTCCACTGGACCACTGGCACATTTTGACAGAAAAGTCATGCAGAGTTAATCTCGCTCCACCTCAAATCAGGACTATAATATACATGAATGCACATTTTTATTCAACACTCAGACCCTGGAACAAGCCTGTGTTTATTAGGCCTGTTACTGTTACTGACAGCAGAGGGCTCAAATGTTCATCCCTCAGCTCTTGGATTTCATTCACTAATGAGCTGCACAACCTTTCAGATTTTTTTCCCTAACAACCACACATGCTAAGTTTTGGTGTTCATACCATTGAGGCCCTCTGCATCTTGAACGTCCAGGAAGGGGGCGGGTCCCCAGATTCGGACGGTTCCGTCGTCTGAGGCGCTGGCCAGCAGCCCGGGCAGGACGGGGTTCCAGCTCACACAGTTGACGGTGCGGGTGTGACCGGTCAGCTCTGCGATGGGCAGCTCACTGCGCCGGTGCCAGATGTAAACTTTGTGGTCTGAGAGGAGATGGGAGACTCCATCAGCTGCTACCAGTTTACTGGATTAGACTCTCCACCAATTTTACAAATGAACATCTGTTTAGTCGTGATGTGGAATACTCATCACCTGGCTGCTTATTTTGTATTTGTACAACTTCTATGATGTTGTTTACTTTTTCAGCTTTCACATTCAACTTGCTTGACGTGCTCGTCATCATGATTTTTGTTGGGATTTAGGAAATGTGTGACCTAGAGTTACCCATAAGACCCTTCTCTGCACGGGTTTACAGAGATGCACCTGAAGGCATCAGATCTTCAGATGAAGACTTGTGGTTAGGAATTATCAGCAGATGATGAATTCTCTGATGATCTAATGAGGATCTGGAAATGAAGCTAACTGATGCTACAAAGCACAGGAGGCTAGAAAAAAGATGTTAAAAAGCTTCCAGCTAACCTGCCACCTCATCACAAAAGTCAGGGTCTCACATCTGCAAAGCAACATCTGGATAAGCCAGAGTGAAAAAGATGCTCTGGACTGCTGTGGCATGACGATTCGTTTGTAATCATCGTGCTGTCTTGCCTTCGCTGCCACTGGCGATGAAGTCTTCATTGTGCCCTCCCAGGCAGGAGTGGATTGTGTAGAAGCCCTGGGTGACTCCTTGATACTTCCTCACCAGCACCCGGTCCTGCAGGTCCCATAGGTGCACTCCCTACAAATACACACATTTCAAAATCAACACTGAACTGAACTGGTACTGTAGCAACTAGCTCAAGTTCAGCTGAAAGAAACACTGACTGAGGTGTGAAATGAAAAGAGGTAACATGCTGCTCACCTGGGTAGCAACATTGAGCAAAGCTAACCTTCCATTTTTGGAAACAGTGAAAGACATGATGGGATGGTCCTCTTGCACTCTGGAATGATAGAACACACCACGTGATCAAACAAGGAGAGCCAATAACTGCTCACCTACTGTGTGCACGGCTGAAACCTGAGCAAATACAGAAGCCCACTGCTTCCACACACAAGAGACTACAGTTACCGCCTTGCAGTCTTTGCCTCCACCAACCAAGCTTAAGTTCATGCCCATGTCTGTCCAGAATCATATAAAATACAAGTGGACATTTGTACCAAAGAGTTCATCCAAAGCTTCTGCAGAAGTTACCACACATTTATGTCCAAACCAGCTCCACAGGGTTTAGATCTGGAGACTGTGCTGGTCTTTATCGTGTGAAGCCATCGTCTGGCTCTGGTCCTGTAAATCTTGCTGTAGGATGACGTCTTCTTTGTTCCTGCCTTGTTCTAAATCTTTTGACCAGTAGTGTAGATGTTGATAAAATGTGATCAGTCAAAAGTAAAATGATCAGTCTCATCTGAATGTAGGTCTGATTACATGTGTGCAGACATCTAGAAAAGAAGCAGGACAAGTGAGTATTGAAGTTACTCAGCCAAGTCACGGGGGTGGGTGACCTACATGTTTCTGTCTGTCAGGTCCTCAAAATTGTACCCTCGGATACGTTGGTGGGTGTCTGATGCGAGGATGGTCCGGCCGTCACTCAGACACCACAGGCACTGCACCCGAACTCCTTCCCACGAGTCCAGCAGGTTTCCATCCAAGTCCTGGGAGTCAGCAGGAAAACAAAAAACGTTCAGGAACAGCATCGATACCAGACTGCTGCAGTGAAATCCAAGATCCCTCCATCTCTGATCTGAGGTCAGTGTTTTCTTTTTTTTGTACAGAAAACTACAGATCCAATCAAGTCCTGCACTCTGCAGTGTGATTACTCTTAAAGATTCCGAGTGAGTATAAGCTGCGAGACCAACAGAGTGTGTGGAGAAATAGACATTTAGGAGAAAAATCATGAGAGCAGATGCCTTCAGACAGGTGCACTGCATGGTACAGTTTACAGCAATTTACATCCCATCATGCTCTGCAGTATATATTAAAACGCTGAACAGGCCCAGTTGAGTTTGATTTTGCATCGAGATGAAAGAGGAAATGATCTAAGTGACTTTGACAGAGGGTTGACTGTTAGATGTCAGGAGCTTCAGTCACACTGTTGACCTGTCTGTTTGAAGAGAAGTGACATCTGCATGGGAAAGACGTCAATAACAGGGTGAGTAAACAGGGTCAGAGACTGTGGTCCACAGAGGTCATCTGATGAGTGTGACGCTCCCTGAGAATGGGACTGCAGGACCTGATCAGAGACGTGATCTGAGAGCTCAGAGCTTTATATGTCTGTCATTTCAATTACATCCTCAAGGCTCCTCTAGTGAGCAAAAATCTGTTTTTATCTAAATCAAAGAGTGTGCTGTAAAGGCGCTATATGTATGTAACGCTCAGAGCCTGTTGGCGCTGACGGCACATTGTGTGTGTGTGTGTGTGTGCTGTGAAAGATACTCACACACTGGTAGAACTGGCCTCTCTGGCCGCCAGTGACGAAGCGTTTGCCATCTGGATTCCAGGCCACGCTGGTCAGGCTATCCTCATGAGACTGACTCATCTTTGTTCGTAGCTCACCCGTCTACACAGCAGAGCGGAGAGGAGGGACAAACGTGACTGAAAAGATCACACACCACACACTCTACAACACGCTGGGTTGAAGGTTTTTTTTGGTCATGTGACCCTCTAATTACCTGAAAACACATTCTCTTACTGGATAATACAGGTGTGTCTGCACCCACAGGGTCTAGTCCTTGTCCTTGTCTGACCTGATTTGGCCCCTCAGACCACTACCTCTTCCCCAACATGAAGGAGGAGCTCAGTGGTCACAATTTTGACAGAGATGATGATGTCACCGCTGCTGTGTACTAATGTGATACTCAGACCTACAGTAAATCATTCATTTGCACAACAGAGCAACACAGGAAATCATTCCTACCTGTCGCAATCAAGCTGTATAACTCTAAAAATCACAGACTCATGTATACTGTGTATACTTCATTCTTAAACCTCTAAACCACAAACCTCATGTATATATCTGCAAATATTAATATGTCTTTATGTTTTTCTATTTTTACATTATTTGCATATTTTTAGATTATTTGTATTATATTGTTCTGTTTGATATTGGAGTATATGTATACTGTAAGGGGGGTATTGCAATATTTCTACTTTGTCTTTCATTATACTATACATTTTATTTTTTGTTTCACTTCATTAATCTTATTTATTTTAGAAACATTTTTCTCTATGTGTGTACACACTATGTGCAATTTTCTTCTTTTCTTCATTTTTCAATAGGGAGTTTGCAAATAACAAAAGAATTTCCCTATGGGCATTAATAAAGTTTTTCTGATTCTGATTCTGATTATTCCCTCTGTTACCACACTGTCAGTGATGGGTCCTCTTCTGTGTGAAGATGACTTCTAAAGCTGTAGCTGTTCTGATGCTTCAGCAGTCTGAATGCTCATCATCCAGAGCAACCCCTCTCCCTTTGCCCTTGCACTAAAAAGACTGTAAACCTGGAGGATCCACATGATCTGACTAACTCAGACTGCTCACTTTAACTGCAGCTGAAATTTGGAATGTGAATTTCCACAGAGAGATCCTCCTTTTCTTCACTGGAGTCACACTCAGCAGGAACCTTTTCACAGCCAGTATGAAGAGACCAGTGACCAGTAGCTTCAAATGTTAGTACTTGAACGTAGCTGTTCGTAGCCCACTGTTTCCAATTATGAGCAAAACATACATTTGAGCTAGAGCTGCAGAGTTAGAGATAATCAAACAATCACCACTGCATTTTGCTACATGAACAAGCATGTCAATTAGGAGGCGTGCAGCTGATAGCTGCTGTCAGTCACTGCCTCGCTGCACCTGTGTGAGAGATGTACCTGTACATTCCACAGCCACAGCTCAGAGCAGTCATCAGGACCACAGGCTATCAGATAGGTATCATCAGGGCTCCAGGCCAGGTATGAGACACCATAAGCATGACCCTCCAGGGTCTTCATCAGCTTCAGCTGCTGGGTTTCCTGTCGACCAACAGAGAGAACAGTTATTCCAGCTCTAACCACACCCACTGATATTTCCTGCTCCTACGTGGACTTGATGAAAAGTCAGACTGACTGATTACCATATTAACGTGCCACACGATGACTGTGGTGTCTTTGGACCCAGTTGCCAATTTTGTGCCATCGTTGGAGAACTTGCAGAACCAGACTTCATTGCAGTGTTCAGTGAGAATCTGCTGAGTGTAGCACGGGAACTGTTTCCTGAAGATTAGGAACACACACATACATCAGGCAGACACATCCTGCTTTCATAATGCACACTACAATGTGTGTGTGTATTGTCTCTTGCTTCAAAGACATAAAGACTGAAGTAAATTTAATTAAATAATAAGACACACAAGAGCTTTTTGTGGTTTTATGGCTGGCCATGGTGTATCTGAATGATTATATGTAGTATTTACTGCAGACTTCATCAGTTTTGCAAACCTGCACTGCCCTGCAGCCACAAAACATTTCCAGACTGCATCTACGCAGGGACTACATGAAGGCTGACCTGAGGTCACCTGCTGCTCTGTGTGATGCACCGTCCCATTCAGGTATGCAAGGCACACGCTCAGTCAGCTCCCACGTGTTGATGTAAAGTGACACAAAGAGAACTGATTTTTCAGTAATCATGTGTCCACATATTCACAAAGTGGAGGCTGCAGTTGTCAGTCAGCTGCAGTCAGTTCTGCACTGATGATGAACTGAGGGCTGAGAGGTGTCGTAGGCATTCACAATTTAAAAAAAAAACAAAAAAAAACATCTAATTTCTGTTTTCTGTCTGATTTTTTTTCATTCTTGTGTTTATTTCACCCGATCGATTTGACCTCAGTGAACTGATACTGCGGGCACACAATCCGGTGACTGAGAAAACCCTGATCTGAACTGAATCTATATGTAAACATCATCATGGAGCTGATCACAGAGTGTTCAGTGGATGAAATGTTGGACACAGTTCTACACAGCACAGCACACAGAAGTAGTGTCCCACAGTAATAAAAGACAAACATCACAACGTGATTTCTTTTAAAGCAGAGTCCCATCACCCAGGTCTGGTTACAGTGCGTGTGTGGCCCTTACCGGCTACAGGCATGGTCCAGGAGCAGGGACACAGAGTCCAGTCCACTGTCCAGTTTGGTGTTGTGGTAGAGGCAACGCTCCCTCTGCAGCTCTACCGCCTGCTTCAGCAGAGTCTGCAGGCGGCGAGGGGGCAGCATCACTGAGGGAGGCAGATAGGCTACAAGCACACACACACAGATTGTGTGTGATTTTAATTGGTTCAGCTTGATTAGAATATACTAATGTAAAGTGTATTATAGTTCAATTCTGCTGCTATACAGTGTAATGTTCAGCACATGGCATAGTCTTTCTATATATTATCTATCTATTGGTTTTTATTTCTTATTTAACATCTGTAGTTACTTAACACTATTTGGCCTTTAACTCCATCCATCCATTCATTCATCCATCCATCCATCCATCTATCCACAGTAATGAACATCTAAGCATGAACTCATGCACACATGGAGCTGCTTTGATGCTCGCAGGATATGTAAAGAGGTTTGTTTTCCTCTCCATTTTGAACCCGCCCCCCCGACAGGAGCTGAATCAACCAATCAACTACCCACTACACCTTGTTGACAATTTGGAGGTCCAAGACCATCAGAGCCAAGATTAAACTACCACTAACACTACTAAATGTTCTTATTCTCACAGGTCGAGCTGGAATTCTTGTTAAAATCAGACTTTTATTGCCGTATGGTGGATCATACTCAAACTGAATGATCCACCTGAATCGCATCGACACATGACTGAGACAGGAAACACATGCTAATGTCATGTAGGAGGCAGGAAGCATTTTCAAACACATAATAAATGGTAAATGGATTTATCGTCACACACACACACACACACACACACTCACACACCAGTGATACATTAGGGGTAATTTTATACATGCTGCTGTTAATGCTCACGTGTCATTGTACGGACATAGGATACACAGCAGTGACAGCACAGGTGCTAACTACAGGGAAGAATAAGTCTGGAGTGTGACTCAGACCGCACTCACTCTGGAGCTTGTCCAGCAGCTTTGTTCGGGACGCCGTGCCTTTGCCTTCCCACTCTGCTTTGGCTCGCAGGTCGTCTGCATGACTGCACATCAGGTACCTTCAAAACACAGGATGATATTTTCTCAGGTACTGTCAGACATACTCACGCCTGCTTTTACTGTGAGCTAACACTCTGTCGGCGTATCCATCTGTGCCTCTTCTGTCATGCATCTGTCATGATAAAGACTAAAGCAGTTGTGATTACCGCATCATAAAAAAAGCAAGAAAATTATGTTAAAACAGAGTGACACCAGTCACTAAGTCTGTATTTAGCCAGCTTTGAAAAGTAAATTATTTGCAACTGTGTCTACCACATGCGCTCTCATAATATTACCCATGAAGCCCTACTGACATCATCATGCTATGAAGATCCACTGCACCTACTATCTGCCTCCCCACCCCACAATGCCAGATGAAGCAGCTAATAAAAAGGATCCCAGTTTAATTTGAAGTGAAATAAAGGTCAGCACGACAGCACCAGCAAGCTCATATTCTCTATGGAGCTAAATTAGTTCCATGATCTACTGTGACATGGAAGCAGGCAAAAGAGAAACATGAAAACAATGAGCAACATATGACACCGTAAGAGAAGTGAAATTCTCTCTGCCTCCATCAGACTTCCACAGTATGACTCAGCCTCCCAGTGTGCTGCTGAACTGACCCGCTCAGGATGTGGATACGCTCTGTGTTGTATTTGAGAGGAGTGAGCTCGGCTCTGAGGACCTGCAGGGCCTCCAGGACCTTCCCATCCTCCAGATACTCCAGATACTTCTGCTGCAGCAGCAAGAACTTCATCCGCTATATAGGAAGACAAGAAGAGGACAAGGCCAAAAATAACAGGGAGGGACAGCGGTCATCACCATGCCCGAGGGCTGTGTGTTCTGCTACATCTACCCATATGACATCAAGACAGAAATACTTCACGATCGCCACACATGACTGAAATCAGTGTTTGATCTTTCCTGACTAAGACATGAAATAAAAGTGTCACTGGGGGAGGTGGGAGGTGTGACTTTTTTGAACTAAACTGCAGGAATGCAAAATGTGAAAAGCTTTCATTGCACTGGATTAACTCAGTGTTATATTAGAGAAACTATATTTTTTCTTATGTGCATTTCTTCTCTGGTGGTGCCACCGTACAATAACCTAACACCAAGTATAGAGCTAAGGTAGCTGCTGAGATCTGGATTCACGTCATGTTATCCTGTGGCTGTTTCAGTGGTTGATCTGTGAAGGTGGCGACACAAATATCAGTACTGCTGGTTTCTTTATTTTGTCCCTTCATTCACAGCTGCTGTGTTTGTGCACTGCACATAACATTTTGTAAATGAGACAATACATTAGAGACAAGACTGTCTGTCAGTGGCCTGAGGATTGATGGACTTTGTCACTCACCACTATAGCACTTGGAGAATGCATCAAAGCCTTCAGCTCATTCAGGTCACTCTCAGCCTGAAAAAAGGAGGGAAACGACATGAGAAGTTAAGCTTTACTAGGTTAGGTTGACTAGCAGAGAGTTCAACTAGCAAACTAAACCCATATTATCTCTCTACTTGGTCTACAGTGCACAGTGTGGGTATGTATAGCAGAAAACTTCATTCCACCTTGTCCCACTCTCCTTCCATGACGTGATTGCGGAACTTGGTGGCAGAGGGGTGCTCCAGCCTGCATCCAGACTCCTGCATCAGGAGGTCCACCGTCTGACTGTGAACAATGTACACAGCAGGACACAGAAGAAAAAAAAACAATCAAAATCAGAATCAATGACCTGGGAATGCATCAGTATGATCAATTTTTAATGCAGTGACCGTTGTCATGCTGTCAATGATAAACACCATATGACTGTGTGACTGACACCATGCACCAAGTGGGCTGAACCACAGGTTTGATTCTTAGCTCAGTGTTCAGTATCTACTCTCTGTGAGCAGTCACTGCTGGTGCAATTAGTCAATGAATTAATTATTCAACTGACTGAAAATGAATCAGCGCGGCTTTTGATATTCGTGTAGTGCTCGCAGGTTCTCCAAAGTGAGGATCTGCTGCTTTTCTCTGTTTCATTTCGTTGAAAAGTCTCTTCAGGTTCTGGACTGTTGGTGTGACAAAACAAGACCCAATAAGAAGTTACCTACTGAAAACTGGTGGCGTGTAGTTTCCACAGTTTTCTCACATTTTAAAGACTAATTAATTAATCAGTTAATTTGACCCAAAATAAATGAATGAATAAATAAATTAAAATTCAAAAATGAAAACATTAACTGAAAGTAAAAGTCTATTTCTTTGAGAAATCTCACCTTAGATGGTACACTAAGTCACATTTAAAGTTTCAACATATGGTACATGTTTGAGTCATGAGGTTTACCCTTCACCCAATCCACACCTTTGACAACATATGCATCCTTTCCCACATTATGGCGGTTATCACACTTATCAACCCATAACAAACTCCCTTTAAAAAAACTAAGCATTTTGAGAAGCATTCATTTTTTTGGTCCAAACTTCAGGCTTTGTTTTTAATGTTTCACTGATCATTTGAGCAACAAAAGCTGCTTCTTGCCGTTTACAACAGACCACAAACACACCACAAACTTCAGCCCTGTGTGGTGACTGCCTGACCCGCTGCGGCTCACAGTCCATGGCAGAGCAGGGAAAAGTTAGAGGGTTGTGTCGGTCCAGAGCTCCTGTGAGGCCTGGTTTGTTTGTCTGACAGGAGGTCCAGAGGTCATCATGACTGTCCCGCTGCATGATGGATCTGACTGAGACACATCACCTGATAGCAGGCTGATCACACGGTCGTTCTACTTACTTGAGACCTAGGTCGTGTAGGTGTTGTCCTATCAGCCTGATGACATCCTCCTCGGACTGAGACAGACCCTTCTTCTTCTTGACATCCGACGGGATGTTGGTGTTGTTGGGCGCAGGCTGGGCTGACACTCCGTTGTTATTGCTGACAGTGTTTCCATTGTTGGTGACTGACACAAGTCCGTTGGAGTGAGCTACCCCGGTGGAGGACGACTCGCCGTTCCGTGCACCGTTTCGGCAGGACAGCTCTGAATCCCGGTCCTGTCCTGCCCCGTTAGCCTGCATGTTACCGCGGTTTAAAACGGTGACCCGATGAGTAAACCAGCGAATGACGGGCGCCGCGGGACACTGCGGGGATAACAAACCACCGGTACGGCCGCCGACAGGCCCACTGACCCAGATGCAGCCCCGAACTGCCCTGCTCCCCCTGCGGCCGAGGCTCCGTGTTTGTTTCGCGGTGCTGGCCGCGACGGTAACCCGGTTTTCGGCTCGGAGGACGAACAAGCGGAGGCCAGAGTTACTTGGACAGCCGCATTTTGTGAAAGTCGGCGGTCTGCGGGGCTGTCAGGTACCGTTAAAGCCGCCGTTAAATTGTTGGATAGAGCTTGTTATTGTTGCTCTCAGACAGCTGCAGCCCTGTTATGGACATACGCAGTGACGTCGGCGGAAATTCCTTCACGTCGGCTCGTGCGGGCTGCGTCACCGTTAGAGGGCAGCCAGGCTCCAACTGAGTGTTCGAGTTTCACTGGATTCAAATCACAAGGACATTGTTTTTCTATCTCTATATATATTATATTATATATATATAAAAAAAGAATAAGGTCCAGTCGTACAGACTGTAGTGTTTCATGTTATACTGCAGTACACAGAAGTTAGTAATTGGAACACAAGATTAATCCCAGTATAGTGTAGTATAGTATAGTGTTGTATATATAGTGTAATCTTTGCAGTAATATTTGAAGTAAACCTTGTGGTAATCTTTAACCTTGTAGTATGTTTATTTTAAACTTTGTAGCAAACTTTATTAGTAATCCTTGCAGAAACCGTTTTTGCAAATCTTGTAGTAATCTTTGTAATAATCTTGGCAGTAAGCTTTATAGTAAACCTTGTAGTAATCTCTGTAGGAATCATGACACTGAGGCCTTTTCTTTATTAGATTTCTTTAATCAACTCACCTTATGATGACAAACAACAGAAATGAAAGAGGATACACTGAGAAATTCTTCAACTGAAAAACCAGGATTGGGATCAACTGCTCAGAACAGGCTAAGTAGACCTAGAGTATGTTCAATTCAATCCACGAAAACCGTGAGGAGGAGGAGTCAAAGAGCTGAGTCAAATTTGGACAGAATCTGAACAGTAATAACAACTAGAACCACAGGACTGAATCATGTTGTTGCTGCCACGGGTTCTCCAGATGGCATGTCAGAGTCCTTGCGTTGGTACTTAGCTCAAACATTCTGTTGCAACCAGAACCTGGAATCATATACAGAGTTGACACATTATTCAAAGTGCTATTTTGTTCCCAAGCCTGAGATACTTTTAAAATACAAATAAGGAAACAGCCGTGGTCCATGTTGTAGCTTTTACGTCTAAAGCCATTCCTTCATCATTGGCACTTTCACATCTGTGTAAGAAAAAGACGACGTCCCTGTCGTTCCCAATAAATAAATTTGACCAATAAACACAGTCTAAATTCTATTTACAGTGGGGACGTGTTCAGTCCTTTCCCTTTCTTTAAATAGAACAAAACAGTACATTATAAAAATATGAATTAAAGGGGAAGGAATGATTGAACCTTTCCTGAAGAGAGGAGAGCATCAGGTTTGTAGAAGAAGAAACTATTGCACTTTCATCCCATTCTACAGAGACACTAATGGGTTTTACAATTAGCAGAGGACAGAGCAGCAGCTCCTTAAATCCTTTCCCCAAAACTCACAGCACAGCTGCGTTCTGCCAGGTGTGCTCATTCTCTGTAAGTTACTGCTATCACGCCAGAGCCTCAAATGTGGTGAGCTGTCAGAAGAAAAATGACTTCAAGCCCTGCATGTGAGCAGGCTGACCTTTTACACCTAGTGGTAGTTTTTGTGAGGCCCTGTTCACCAACTCTTGATCACTGCTTCCCTTCAACTGGTCCAAAATATCCTATAATGAGGCTCATTTTATTTAGTTTTAGATTTATAAGCTTCAAGTCACACTTGGCACACTTTTCCAGTGTGCCCGCTGAGTCCGGCGTCAAGCCTTTTCACCTTACTTCCACCTTAGGCAGAAGGACCAAGACGACTCAGCTAGAGATGAGACCTGCTGAAGCTGTGAGAGGACGTGTCCTCTTAGGAGTAGATGAGACTGACTGTATGACCATGTCTCTGAGGGTCAGTGTGCACTGCACAGACAATCACCATCCACCAACTGCATGTGTAAACACGTTAGCATGTGCAGAAACCTGTGCACGTCTGCTGTGTGTGTGTCCATGCCCACTTTGGAATATGTAGGCCTTTACATGACCAAGCAAGCGGAGACTAAAGCCACACAGATGAAGCCAACTTCAGGAGTCGACCCAGTGCGTTGAAAGGTCACCTGACCCTCACTGTGCCACTTCATGCTCTCTCAAGCTGCCCAGTGAGAAGCTACAGGTAGCCTCTAGCATATCTTCCCAAGAGGTTATTTAAAAATGGATGACACTGTCCATGAAGCAAAGGGGTGGGGACGGGGGCGCACTGCATCACATCACTGTGGGTGGACAGCACTTGTCAGAGCTAAACTGAAAACTGCTTCCTGCTACAGAGAGTCAGCTGCCTCACCAACAGAGCAGGCAGAGTGGAAACAGATGTTCATTCATTCCAGGTGTAAATGCAAAGGCCTCATAATCCGATTATCTGCAGATCACACGTTAATACCTGCTGGAAATGGGGTCGATCCACATCTAGTGCAAAAAAAGCATGGAAAGGCTGCAACAAGTTCCTCTTCACGGATTTGAACTTTTTGTTGCTGTCATCATTTTACATTGTGAAATAAACCACTGTCTCAGTTTACTTCAAATTCTTCTTCTGACCATCATACAGTTAAAGCTAAGACCCAGTTTACTGCAGCACAGGAAGTGACTCTATAAGCTGTGATGGATGTTTACAACAGACATTTTACTCTTTCCATTGGAAATAGTTTTCACCCTGTCTGGTCACCTGACTGCTCCTGTCTCCTGTATACTTAAAGATGGTGATCACAGCTGTGAGAGGCCCTTCCATCAATCCACAAGCAGTGTGAAAAAGATTTCTTTCATGTGTCACCTCTCCTAAGACTTACAGTGTGGACGTCTGTCGTCCTTCGTGTGCTGCACAAGGTCCAGGAGCAGAGAGGAGAGCACAGTACTGACAGATCTGACCTGTCCCCAGATCACAATCAAGGAAAACCAACACTGTGACTGTGGGAAAACACACTATAAGCAATGCACACACTCTTACACACACACACCCACGGCCACACATGGGCAGCAGCGGGTGCCAGCTCACTCTGTGTCATCACAGTCTGGCCTCTCATTGATCCACTTCCAAGTCATCTTCCTCCTCAGAGACAGAAAATCTGGACTCAGATAAGTCTGAGGGAAAGATGGGGGAAAGATGTCCAGATTTACGCTGGGCATCCGAAAGTCACGAAGTGTTAATGTGCCGAGGAGACGGCAACAAAACTGGTGTGTTTGCTAAAAGGCTAGTGAGTGAGTGCATGTGTGTGTGAGGTTGGTTATCATCTTTGGAAAGAGATAAAGACCATCATTGAATTTAAATGACATCACTCTGAATTAGTCATCCTCATGCTGAAACGCTGAATTCAAAACACAAGCAAAAATGTCAACAACAAAAAACACGTGAAAAATCTTTTTTTTTTTTTTTAGGACTCAAGGTGGAGTTTGTGCTGCAGTGACTGGTCCTGTGTGACACATCTGCAGCATCAGCCCATCTGGAGGCCATTTCCACTCAGTGTGGAGGAAAACGCTGGAGGTACCGTTTCACATGAACACGCCACAGCCCCCAACTAACCCCAGTAACTGTAACAGTTTGTTAAAGAGCCGGATATCTCAGGTTTTACTTCACTTAAGTGAAATGTTCAGTCAGGAACCAAATGAATTGACTGATTTGGGTGAAAATCCAGGATTTCCAGAATTTACAAGAAATTGCGTTTCATATTTTTGGGTTCTTTTTATGAGCAGCTGAACATGATTGAAAGTATGTGGCCATCACTAGACTAGACTGCTTGATGACACTTGAGCTTGGTTCTGCAGACACCAGCCTATCTCACCCACTTACTTTATGCAGCCTCAGTCTTGTTATTTGTATTTGTTTGTAAATCTGTGTTCTATCTATTCCATCAAATAATCCACCTTTTTAATTCTGGTTCAACTTGAACATGGCATTCGAATTTAAATAGAGTCTCACCTGTCTCATATGTCTTTCCATTGACCGTGAACACGTGTGTGCATTCAGTAATGAGTGGTGTGCCGTCACAGGTGTGTGTGGAGTGTGTCAGTAGTATTTCCATTTAAGCTGAACTGTAAACACTCTGTTAAGTTTCAGGTCAGGTTCAGTCCTCTGCCTCCTCTCTGCCTTTCCCACACAGTGGATGTGATTGCTGGGGGAGTGTGTCGGTGATTGTGGTCCTTAGCTGTCCACCACCTGGTGCGGCAGAGTGACGGAGGAGCCGTTAATGAACGAGCCTTGTTTGTCTCTACCCTTCAGAAAATACGTGAGCAGCTCCCCTTTCCCCTTCACAAAGATGGGCCCCCTCCTCACAAAGCGGAAACCGTACTCCTTGAGGATGTTGTAGCAGTCCTCCACCACCTGGGGGCAACACACACACACACACACACACACACACACACACAATTAGAAAAACTGTGACACATTTATTTAAATTTGTATGAATTTTAGCGGATTTGTTCAGACACTGTGAGCCGGCCTTAGTTACTGTAAAAGGTCATTTTAACAAACTTAATGAACTAATGCTGTGGTTGAATTTGTACACTCACTGAGCTCCTCATCAGGAACACCACGCTGACACTGAGTACTTACTCCCTTTGCTCTCATGGATTCTACAAGATGTTTGGAAACCTTCCTCTGAGACTGGGGAGGCCACTGCAGTTCACTGAACTCATGTTTCATGTTAATGAAACCTGTTTGAGACGACTTTCGCTTTGTGACATGGAGAATTATCCTGTTGGAAGTAGCCATTAGGGTGTTGAGCTGCCGGGGGAGCGATCCCAAAACTGCACTGGAAGTGGCTGATAAGTGGTGTTATAGACAACCTCCTCTGATGAGTGATGGTAATTCCATACCTGACGCCAAACCAGGTCAGGTGTAGGCGGACTGCTGAGCCCTGACCTGAGGAACTGGCTCTCCTGTGTTGTGCCATGCATTTGTGAAGTGGTTGTTTTGCTTCTCCAATGTGCAGGTCTGTGGACTCCTCACTGCACTGAACTGTGTACACAACACTGCTCTACTTAAGCCTGGGTGCTTTATCCTTAGGGTGGACCTTCTGCCTGACTGTTGCTGGGTTTAAAGTATAAAGAAATGTGGTGTTCGTTAAACATCCTCCAGATTTTCTCAGATACGCCTACAACATAAGGAGTTAAGAGTAAATACTGATCTGCATGTGTGGATTTCCTGTATATGTCATTGCAGAGGCTTCTGTCCTCCTCAATGTCCACCACATAGTCCAAGAAGGCCAGACTATTTTCTCTGACATCTTCCTGAGCCCATAGCACAGCTGCGCTTCTGTCTGTAGAAATCCTCCCTTGGTTGACTGAATAATTGTGTGAATAAGCAGGTGTACAGGTGTTCCTGATGAAGTGCTCACCGAGTGCAGGCTGCAGTGGCACCAATATCCAGTAGTACTGTCTGAAAAACTTTGTTGTGATAGTACTCCCTCTCTTTTAGTTCTGTGTTTGGTCTCTACCAGCTCCTGAGGGAAATATCTGGATCTTTAGATGCTAAATGCTCCACTATGTTCACCAGCTGCTCTCTGACTGTGTCTGATGTTTGCAGCTGAGCAGGTAGTGCACAAAGGCTGTCTCTTTGAAATCAGGCTGATGGGAGCACTGAAAGTAACTAAACTGTAAATGTGTCCAAAAACCAAAACAACATAGTGGACGAGGCCAAAAGTTGGTTATAATCCTTTCACATTACACTTAGTCATTAAATCTGTTGTGTTAATTTTTTATCGGTACAGCTTTTCAGAGAGACTGAACTTTATTCAGCTGTACAGCAACAGAATTCTTTGTCCTTCTTATTCATACTATTTAAGGACAGTGGTTTGTATTCTATTCTCCAAACCACACAAACTGGACTCTGCATTCAGACAGTTTTCTTCAGTATAGTATAAATATATAAAGATCTGCTGACTTATTTTAGCTAACCTAAACACAAGGTCTTCTTACACTGTCCTACCATCACCTAAGGATGATAAGACTCTTTGGCTGGATTAAAATGACCCTGGAGAAATCTGGATTAAAACATGGGTTCTCTCAAACATTCTGAATGTAAACAGAAAGCCCTGTGGCATACCTGGATGTTTCCCATCACCCCTGTGGACTCCATGCGACTGGCCACATTCACAGTGTTGCCCCAGATATCATAGTGGGGTTTACGGGCACCGATCACTCCTGCTAGCACTCCGCCTTTATTCAGACCTGAAGGAGAGACAGGTGACACAGGTGATGTGAGATTAAGACTGTTGAGAGTACTTGTGAGCACCTGGCTCATCATTAACCTTAAAGAAAATCTCCTGTTTTTACAGCCTACATCTTGTTTTTATACATTTGTCCATCTGTCCTTTCAGTTAGTTAGTCCCATAGTCAAATGTGTTCCTGGGGCAAGAATCATATTTAAAACTACTGGGTAAGGATAAGTGCAAATATAGTTAAACTGTTATTACCCCACCAGAACCCTGCACTCCCAGAATGCAGGCTTACTTGTGGTTCCTAGAGTCTCCAAATGTACAATGGGAGGCAGAGCTCTCTGGAGGTTCATCTGCTCTCAGAAAGCTGATCTGTGATGCCTCCCTGAAGAGGACAGAGAAACTCTACATATTTACCACAACTGCAGAGAGAACTGGGCCTTTCTCTTTCCTAATTTCCCCTGTATATTTACCAGACCTGGCCTCAGGCCTCTGCAGCTGATACAGATCGCTGCTGCGTGCCTCGTAATTCTCCCACACCACTCCTCTTCCCTTTTCACAACACTCAGGCTCTTGATTCGAGACAGTTTGAATGCACCTTGTAATACCTTTGTTGTCATGTGGATAAATGAGTGTAATGTAATAGGGCATAATAAACTGGCCTCATTTCATTCTTTGATTTTGACAGAATCACAACAGCACACACGCACCCTCACCAGTGTGTGCACACACACACGCATGCACGCACGCACGCACACACACACACACACGCACACAGAAACGGGGGAAACGTTAGCACGTACCGATGCGTAGCATGAAGTTGTTGAATGACTGGTAGTTGATGTTCATGAGTGTGACCTTCATGGCCAGAGCAAAGTCTGCCAGGTCTGCCAGGTGCTGCCAGCGCTCTCTGTCAGACTGCTCCTCCTTCTGTCAGACACAACCCAAACAGCTCAGACTACACCTCAGCACCACCATCATCATAACAGGTAAAGACCATCGACATTTTAGCACAAGGGAGATGATCATTTGTGAGGTCAGAGAAAGACCAAGACTCTATTCTGAATCCATGATATCCATGTTATTTAGATATTATCACATTCTATTCTAAAGTCGGTCCAGCCATGCAGAGCCACACACTGAAGCCTGGAGAAGTCATGTGACCAAGCTGACCTTCATGCAGGTGTAGCCATTGCTGACATCTGGGGTGACACCCGATGCTGCCATGTAGGTGCTGCCGATGGTCTTGATTTTTGTGATGCAGCGGAACTGAGGCTCATCCAGAAGCTGACATGGATACAGAGGGAAAATTTAAGCACATGAAGTCAAACTCAGACACACACAATTTACACTCTCTGACTTCTTAAAGTAGGCAACAGCACAACGTGTCGAGTTGTGTTGTATTGCCATCTCATGCTGTATGTGTCCAGCCTGTGAGCTGCTGCTAAAACACACAGGCAGAACGAGGAAAAGCAGCTCACACTGTCAAAGTCTGAGATGATCTCGTTGAGGAAGCGCAAGCATTCGATCCCTCCGTTATTGATGCTCTCCTCTGTGTAGAAGTCAGAGAAGTTGGGGATTGAGGCAAACATGACTCCGATCTCGTCGTAGGACTGGCTGTACAGCTCCTGCAATAGGTCACATTAAAAGGGTGGCCAGAACGTTTGAGGAACTGATCAACCTGACCTGAATGTTGATGAAATGCTCCTGTCTTTTACACACACACACACACACAGGGTGAGGTAAAGACTAATGTGGTGTCTGCAGATGCGGAGGAGGATGTTACCTCGTCCCTTTTCTTGGAGCCCAGGAAGTGTCGAGCCACGTGTTCAGGCAGCATGTTGGTCACCAGTGCTTCATTCCAGCGCCTCATCTCATACACTTTCTCCTTCTGCTCGTGGACCTCAATCTTCCACAGGAATAGGGTGCGAGCGAGCTTCTCCACCTTCAGGCAGCAGCAGCAGCAGCAGACACAGGTGTTAGTGTTTAGATTTGAAAGAGATGTGGCTGAACTTTTTGTTGCTAATGGAGACACTTCCATGACCACATTAACAGCATGTAAGTTTCTGGAAAAGCTTTCAAAGGAGCATTTTTGCAGAAATCTTGATCAACAAATGCCAAAGGAAACAAATGTTTTGCATACCCATATACACCTGTCCCCTACCTCTTGATTCCCCATGGCAGCATCCCTCTAAAGAGCCTCCCCCAACAACCCAACCCCCATGGACTGCTTGGCTATAATTCATTCATAAAATGGAATGTATGGCATTCCTCCTCCTTCCCAATAATGTCTGTTGTTTTGACACCAGCTCTGAGAAAAGTCCCTGAGTGTTCTTCTCTTCTTCTTTCCTGGTTCAGACTCTGGTTTTGAATCCAGTTTCGTTCTGACAGGTTGGAGAGGTAAACACTGCTCCACCTGGGCATCACTGGTCTCATCAGAGCTGACTTCTGTAAAGTGTTGGACGGTGAAGGCCGATTACAGCTCCGACGCTGTTCCCCCGTGAAACGTGGCACGTGGTTGGCAACAAGACGAATGTTTTCTAATATTTAACACCATTACAACACTGCTAAAACACAACCAACACAGCAGACATGAACTTACATGTCGGGAGAAATAATAGAAGCTGACCATCATAATGAAGATCATAATCGTCATTGTGAACTTGGAGGGCACCAGGGATGACCTGCAAAGAAGAACATTGACATACTGACACTTTTTTTTCTGTTAGTGTTGGAAAACCCCAAACACTGCCATTACTGTGTGTTAAGGTATCGAACACAGGGTGAACAAATATGTGAGCACACACCCAGGTCTGTGTCTTCAAAGGAAATTTTAGTCTTTACACAGGTGTACTAAGTGGGCTTCACACAGGCCTCACCTGTATTCCTGGAAGCGGGCCATGTCGTAGCGGTCGAAGATGTCCCTCCAGCTGTAGATGTTCACAATGCCGGTGGCCACAGTGATGAGGAGCATCAGTGTGAGCTTGACCATGTGACTGACCTGGACCAGCATGGTGGTAGCCATCAGTGCCAGCACAGCAATGTAGCTGTAATATTTGGGGTTGTCCCGGCAACCGTCAGGACCAGACCAAGCGGAGGAGGAGGAGGAGGAGGAAGAAGAGGTGGAGGAGGGAGCCACGGTGGTGCTGCCTGAGTCTGGGACTTGAGGCAGACAACTCAGCTGGACAGTGGAGAAACATGAAGTCACGAGCTCAGTATTACTGTTCCCTTTAATTCCCATCAATTTTATATTCAACACTTTATATATTAAACCAAACCTGGCTGTGAGAAAGAGCGGAGAGCAGCTTACCATATCCATGATGTCGGCCATAGTGAGGATGAATATGGCTGCCATTGCCCAGGTGTTACGAGCCCAGCGGGTGTGGTCGATCCAGGTGGAGAAAGACACCAGCTTCTTGGGAAAGACCTGACGCACCACCATTCCAGTTAGGAATGTAACATTACAGTACAGTACAGTCTATAAACCAAATCCAGTATCCAATCCAGATTCTTTCAAATCCCTTATCAAATCCTATTAAGCTTATCTCACACATTTAAATATCATCTGCAGCCTACTATACTACACAAGCTATTTACTGTGGCTCCATTTCATTTGGGTTTCTCCAGAGCCTGACAGCATACCAGGGCCTTGGACCTGGGGCACCTATATGGAATGCAGCCATTGTTCATGTTATGTTATTAGTTACACTCATACTTTTCTGCTGTGAGAAAGCTCTGTGGTTGCTCACAGTGTAGAGTACAGAGAATCACATTCAAACACATGTGCCTCTGTTAACGGACTGAGTTGTGTTCATGGAAATGTCACTGTAGGCTTACGGCATTGTGACAGTTGATCTAATACTGATGAGTGCTGTAGAGCCCTGAGAACTGTTTACAGTGAGTCCGCCTTTTCTCAGTCCATGTGACCGATGGGCTGACTGTGTTGACTGTGTGTGTGTGTGTGTTGCTGACTGACCCGGGCTGAGTGGAGCCTGTGACTTGTAAATACTGGATATCAATACATCTGACTTTCCATGACGAGGTGGAATCAAAAGAATTGCTCCATGCCAAACACAACACACACACACACATAAGTGCGCTTCTTTTATCCCAATACACTGTACTGTCCTTACATGAAAAATGCCATTTGAAATACTTGTTTAATATTCAACACTTTATGTATTATATTTAGCCTGACTGTAAGAAAGAGCAGAGAACAGCTCGCCATATCCATGACGTCGGCCACAGAGAGGATAAAGATGGCTGCCATCGCCTGGGCAGCCGTGTATTATTTACTTGTTTAATATGAGTGTCTCTAACATTTTACAATACTTTCAGTGTCTACATGTCCAGTAAAGTCTTCAAACGTTCAGACTACAGGATTTTAAAGGAAAAGTTCAACATTTTGGGAAATATGCTATGCTAAATAAGCTGCACACATTCACTGCACCTGGATGTTGTTAATCAGGATATAGCTCCAGCAGGTAAGAACATGTTACACTTAGTCTAAAGAAATAAGATACAGCATGTTCAGCAGCGTCAGAGTCCTTGGTTTGTGGATTTGAACTATTGACAGAGCCAAACTAGCTGTCTCCCCCTGCCTACATGTCTTTATGCTAAGCTAAGCTAAGCTAAGCTAACTAAATCCTGGCTCCAGCTCTGTACTTAACACACAGCACCTCCTACCTTGTAGCATCAGGTAGTGAAAATGACAAAACATGACAAAACACTCAAATGTAAAAGGATAAAAATGTGTTGTAACTCACTCTAGGGAAGATGGCGGCCAGAGAACAGATTGTCAGGATGAGCAGGAGGACTTCTCCCACTGCAAAGGTGATGTAGTTTGCAATCAGCCTGTTCCACAACACATGACACACACAGACAGAGCTTGTGTGAAACATACAGCACTGAGAGCAGTCAGCAAGTCCAGACTAACATCTGTGTGAAGTCATTAACAGCTGCATGCAGAAAACAACAGTGCAGGAGGTAATATCACCATGAGCTGGGCTGCACAAACTATGCAAACTGCAGAAGTGATGGATAAGAATGTTTGAGATGTTGAGTGGAGGATCCTTTGCAGCACAGACTAAAGAGTTATATGAAGAGGATCATTTCACCATTTCATAATAAGTGTTCAAAGAGTGGCCACACTGTGAATAAAGAAATGTTGAACTGACCAGGGGTCTATGAGTGCCTCCATAGCCGCAGTGAAGAGCAGGACCATACAGGAGCAGCAGAAGGCAGCTCCGCTCTGTTTTTCCTTCTCCACGGAGTAACGAGTTTCCAGGTCCGGATCCACAAACCTCAGGGAGAGCCTGTTGGTGTGCTTCCCCTTCAAACTGATGACACGAGAGAACCTCAGCATTTCATCTTGGGTAAAATTATTAGTATAACATCATGTATAATTTACCTGATATTATAATACATTTTTCAGTGACACAACATGGATTGCTGCAGTTTTGTATAGCAGAATCTTAGACTAGAAAATAAAAAAAAACTGATGCGGTTTACTTGTGAGTCAAATGTGGAAGAAAACTGTGACTGATTTGTTTTCAGACTTTACCTTGTACTTTTTTTTGGGGCACTGACCAAAATATGACCTGATCCCCAAGTATAAAAAACTGAAGTTCTGAAACTGGTATCAGATGTCTTCTCAGACTCATCATCTTTCAAATTAAAGTTCCTGCCCATGGCTCAGGAGGTAGAACAGCAGTTTTTACTCCCCAGCTGTGACTCTCTCTGAATGGCAGAGATGCAGTATGTTTCAGTGTCAGTGAAGATCTTCTGTCCTCTGTGTTTATTTTTATTTTTCCTTCATACAGTTCCTGACAGGTGTATTTGACCGTTGTCCAGATGTAGTTGGTTGTGGTCACTGATCCGGTTGGGCAACATTCCCATCATGGAGGACGGTGTGGAATTTGAGAGGCTGACACGCTGTCATGCAGTCAAACATGTGCCAACAGTAAACTGTCCAGTGGAGGCGCCTGCTCAGCGGTTGGAGAGGTGAAGGGCTGCAACAGTGTGAAGTCGGCCTCCCACATGGATGGAGCCATTGTTATCTTCCTGGAAAGTTTAGTGTCATTCTTGTTCTGCCACTGGTTAGTCCAGCTAGAATGATAAGGACCTCTAATGCTGCCCCGTTCATTAAAAATGAAGTTCTAGCTGAAGCACTGTCAGAGTGTGGACAGCTCATCCCCTGATAAAGATGGTGTCTTTGGGCTGTAAATCTCCCTTGCTCAACCATGCAGTCAACAAAGGCAAGAGATCATGGTTCTCAAAGGCAACACTGGTGATCTAAATCTGTCTCAACTATAAAATAGGCTCAACTGAATGGTTTTTGCCTCGTCTGAGAACATGTACTATAAGCTAACCTCCAGGCTTCAGACAGGGGCAGCGGGTGTCTGCCCCAGCTCCAGGTGAGGATCCAGATCACTAACAGAACAAACGCTGGAAAATCTTTAGCAGAGTCAGAAAGTGACTTCTCGCTGACTCAAGAGGATCCACTCTCTCCATGTGTGAATTCATTATAGGCAAATTAAAGATATCAAAAGAGCTGCTTTCTTTAAGCTGATTGAGCTGAAGGAAACAGATAATGAGACTGATGGGAGGAGGGGGTCCTGCTGTAATGGAGGACTGGGGGTTGTGTTTTCCGGGAATATAAAGGCTATTTACTGATGGTTGAAGGCATTGTAAGGGGCTGATGAGTGGTGTCATAAACCACTTCCTTTTTAGTGATGGTCGATCCAGTTGTGCCAACAAAACAACTTGCTGCCTAAAAAAAACCACTTCACAAGCGCATGGTACGGCACAGAAGAGCCAGTTCCTCGAATCAGGACTCAGCAGTCCACCTACACCTGAAGGACCAGGGACCTTATTTGAAGACAGCAATGTTCGCATTTTGGCCAGAGAAGACCGATGGTTATAAAGAGCATTTCCAAGCTGATTTCTTCTGGGACAGGATACACCAGGTACCTCAGAATGTGGTTTCTTCCCATGGAGGAGGAGGAGGAGAGACTGGGGAGATTGGACTGCGGTGCTGCTTGGCTGCTGGGGCCAGTCTGTGAGCCTGTGTCTCAGGGTGGTCTCAGACTATCTGGACTCCATCCAACTGGTTTTAATTGTTTTAAGTCCATTTTTCCAACTGAGAGAAATGGCTGCTGTGGACTCCACTTTCTTCATACACAAAGCTAAGCTGTTTAGCTAAGTTCTGTTATGATTTGATGGTATATTATTAAAACTGACGTGACTGAAGTAAAACAGAGACAGGTGACAGCTGCTAGTAGAAGGTAGAAGGAAGCAGGTATTTGTGGTTCCGGGAGGATGTTCACTTACGCTTGGACCGTCTCTCTCTCCAGTAGAGCCTCATTCAGCAGCTTGTTGAGCTCCTGTTCGTTCTCCTGAGCATCGATCACCCTCTCAGCCAGGTCCCGCAGCCGCAGCCTTCTCCGAGGGTTAGGGAAAGATGGATTCACCACCTGAAGGCCCAGAGAACAAACAAATGGGAGACTGAAGAATCTACATATTCAATATATATGTACCTGACGTGAACTATATCAACCATGTCCGCAACTCTGTCAGTCGGCTGGCTGGTCTGTCCATCTAACACTTCAAGAAACGTCCTCTGAGCATTTCCACTTGATCAACACTTTCTTCATGATAAAGAAACTTATTAACCAGATTTAAATGAAATTTGCTGTTAGATGTTCATGAAGCCCTGAGGTTGAAACTGTAACTGTTTGATGCTACTATTGAACTAACATTAATGAAAGCACTGACGGGGTTAACCGTCGGTGGCTGCTAGTCCCTAACTTTACTTCTGTAAATGCTGCTGTGACTGGGTTCTTAGAAGAGAAATTAGTATTAATATATATTCTGATGATCCAGTGCTTTTGAATTGTGAGTTGTGAAAAACATCTGCTGCCACCAGTGGAACTCCTGCGACATTAAGTTCTAGTCTAAGAGATGACTTCAGCCCTCGGTTACCCTCGTGTCCAGTTCCTCTGGTTCCTCCGGTGTGGTGCAGGCTGTGTTAGCACTGCCGTTACACTCTGTGGTGTTGATCAGCAAGGGGGAGTTTCCATTGGAGGAGGTCACAGACAGCTTCTGATGTGAAACAAGCAAACAGAAGATGTTGACAGGCTTTTCTTTCTTCCTTTTTACATTCCTGAACATATGTATATTACACTTTCAAATGGTATTCAAATCTAGTTCTGAGCAACAGACATTATTCAAATGTGACTTAATATGTATTATGTCATCATTCTCCCTGTGCAGTGTGGGTGTGTGGCAGGTTTGACTCACTACACCGTTGATGCCATTCTTTCCCACAGGTCCTTTAGGAACAACCACCAGGTAGGTCTCGATGCCCCTCTCCCTCAGGTAGTCACAGCGGTCACCTCCATTCCCTGGCTCCACATCAAACTCACCATGAAGACACTCCATGGTGCTCTGTGAGATGTGGACGCGACTGGTCCCCCCGACACACACACACACACACAGATCTTTTAGCCTCTTTTAGCTCCCTGTTTTGGTTTTATAGCCCAGAGTCACACAGTGGCTGAATGAGTGAGAAAACTAATAGTGGACCTAGACTGGTTGTGTAGACCCAACCCCCACTCCAAATGAATGCTAATGCTGCTCTGTCTGATGGATGTATAAACAGGAAACTGTCTGGTTGGACGATTGTTGTGTTTACAGCTTGCTGAGGCCAAAAAAGGACATAAAAACACATCTTGATCTTGCCATTCAGAGAAAATGAAAACACAGAAAGAAATTAGGTAATCAGCGATAATTCGCACCATCTGTCTGGGCGAACTATAGGTTTTTTGTGAATTATTTGGCTCACTGATCATTATATGGATGCAGCAGCCAAGAGGTTATTTTGAAACCAATCAAATGCAGGTCCAAGACTGTCTGTTCCCATCAAGGCAGAAGACAGGCCATGTTTTCATGTTTCCCATAGTAGCTTAATGTTCAATTCCTGTGCATCAAGTAATCCATGTATTTCTTGAAGGTATTTGTTCAAGTAGTCAGTTGAGCAGCTGAGTAGGAAATTGGTAGAACCAGTGTCAGTTAAAACCAAGTGAGAGGGTGGGTAAATATCTTATATTAATGTGGCCACGGAATAAAAATGTAAAACCAAAGTGTAAGTGAACAAACAGAGCAACCAAGAATGGGCTTAACATTGTGTCGAAAACATTTTTTTTAATTAAATTTCAAACCACTCATGGACCCAATAAACAGCCTGACAGCAACATGACAGGACATGAAGTATTGTACCAGCAGTGGAGAGGATTGAAAGACCTGTATTTTTAAAAAGTTGATGGGAGTTTAGCTCTGTTCTTACCCTGGTATCCCTCCAGCCTCCATTTTGTTGGCCACAGTGACGTCTGTGGACCAGACGTCATACTGCCAGCGTTTCTGACCCAGCACTCCTCCCAGGACCGTGCCGCTGTGCACTCCGACCCGCATGTCAACATCTGTCTGGGTCTTCTCTCGGACGTACCTGTGGTTGGTTTACAAAGTAAACACACTGAAAGACTGTTCTGGTTTTTTCTTTTCAGTTTTATATGCCTGACTATCACAACAACACAAATACATTCTCATTTAAAACAACAAGTCCCACCATCGTGACCACGTGCACCGTCTGATCAAAATGTTGCATCACAACCACTTTGAGCTCCCTGACCTCACTGCCAACCAGTGTTCAGCTGACTTTATTTCACAGCTGCTGTGCACACAGAGTCAATAACAGTCCATCAGAGTGATCGATTCCACACTGTGGACCGAGTGAGCCCACTGCATCACATCAAAATGGAGCTGACACTGACTGACCTTTACACCAGACCAGCATCATCCAGATTTATCTCAAGCTGCTCCAGCCCCAGAGCCCCTCGTCCCTGTACTCACGAGATGGCTTCCACCATGGCCAGGCCCATCATGATGGAGCAGGCAGCGTGGTCCTCCCTGTAGTCTGGCAGCCCACAGATGCAGTAGTAGCAGTCTCCCAGGATCTTGATCCTCAGCTGGTGATATTTCTGACAGGGCAGATAAGGTTTAGTCAGAGATGGACCCAAGAATCTTCGAAGAACAGAGATGGATATCTACAACCTCATCCATCAGTCTTTTTAGCAGAATGAAGGACAAAATATATGAAGGATAATGATGAATAATAATAAGTTTTGATCCTTTACAATGATCCCAAAGAATCACATGAAATTCTAAATGCCCACACATCCACCAGAGCTGAAAATTCATACGTGTAAATAAGTGGAACGTGTAACAGTCATGTGACCACTGTTGTTTGGTAACAGTGTAAAACTCACTGCAGCCAGTTTGTCAAAGCGAGCAAAGAGCTCATTGAGCAGTTTGACCAGCTCCTGGGCGCTGCAGGACGATGACAGCTGGGTGAAGCCCACGATGTCTGCAAACAGAATACTGAGACAGATACAAGAACACACATTAGTACTGACATCAGCCACGTTAAAACTGTATCCTCCATGCACATGTTCACAGTGTCAAAGTGTCATGTTGGTACTATCGAGAGTTTGAGTCTGTGACCAGCCAACAACATTAGAGCAGTGGTGGCTTCCTGGAAAACAATGAAACTTGAATGATAACTGGCTGCATTCCATTTGGCTGTGGCAGCATAACAGGCAGTACAGGAGGCAGCAGGTATGAGAATCAAAAGGCAGCCAGTGGTTGAGATGCTGTGGTGAGCTTTCATCTTCTCACAGCTTCAAGTGTTGGCAGAGCCATAACAGAACCTTTGGATTCAGCTACAACAAGCCATGTAAAATAAGTTGCTTAATGGAATGCATGTCTATGATGCTGTTTGCGCACGTGGTATTCAGTTTACTGCATCGACTTCAGTCGTCATAAACGCATGCAGCATTTTGAACTCCAAACTGAATTGCAACAGAGACCACAGCCGCCCGGCACAAACCGGCTCCGTGCTGGTCAGCTTTTGGAGTGCGCCCACTCTTCCACTGGGTTCAGTCACATTCATCAGTTAAAATCTTTAATTTCTAACTGTGTGTGTGTCAGCGCCATGACTTACATCAGTAAATAGAGGGCTGTTTCTCTAAGTATGCCTCGCTACTCATTCCAGAGGATGGGTCTAATTGCTGGTGTCTGAAACTGACTGCATGCTTTATTGGATGGTGAGACTTCAGGTAAAGAAATTAGTTTGTGGCTTTTCCCATTTTTGTTAGCACAAGTTAACAACATCCAGCCTGTTGCATCAGATTTAAAGGTGCTATATGTATGTTTTTTCTTTCGCTACATAGCCAAGGTTAGCATTAACAGCTGTTTAATCACCAAAATTAAACAGAGTAAGGGTGTATTCTAACCAGAGAGGTTCTGGGTAGGGCTACTTCTTCATCCTCTCGTGTTGAGTTGAGAGCAGACTGATCCCTACAGTGACTCACTATCACAAAGCTGTACTATGAGACAGGCCAGGGCTAGCTGGTTAGCATGCTAGCTTCAGTAGAAGAAGTTAAGTAAAACATGAACTAACAGTGGTGTTTCTTTCCTCTGCAGGCAGCTGGTGGTGAGTGAAGGAGTAAAGTCTGATGCTGAACTCACAATATTTCTTCTAGACTGATGAGTAAACAGCTGTTGATGCTAATGTTGGCTCTGTAGCAATAGACAAAACTTACATATAGCACCTTTAAGGGATAAGTTCACAATTTTTCAAGTCTGTCTCACAACAAAAGTCATTTGTACATATCAACAAGTACAAGTGTACTATACTTAGACAAGTATAAGTATAAAGAAAATAAGTTTGTGTTCACTTGTTTACTTAACATGAACCATTTTCATTTGAGAACTGAAGGTGATTGATCTGTGACTTTACAGGGGAGCCTCTGGAACCCTCTCAAGGTTCTGTGTAGATTACGAGACTGCAGTATAAGAAGCACCTTGCTGCATTCAAAATGAAAACATCAACCAGACAAGATTTATGTTATATCTGAGCATATGAGGCTACAGACCAACTTATTGTGGTGGTTAAATGGCTCAGACAAGGCTGACATAGGTCCCAAGTTACCTGACATTTTCATGTCTGTACATGTACATGGTGTTGAACTGCTGCATCTCTTTCTGACTGGGCTCCTTCTTCATGTCCTGAAGCATCTCATCAGCTATGTGCTTTGGGAGGATGGAGAGCAGCAGCCGTTCCTGAGGAGGACAAACAGAAACAGAGGACGGGTTGACCACACAAAGCCCCTTAAAGATATATTTCAAAATTTGGGGAAATATACTTATTCATTTTCTTTCTGAGAGTGAGGTATTCATATGAATATCATCGTCATGAGTGAATCCTCTGTGCAGAAGGAGCTGGAGTCAGGAGCCTAGCTTAGCATTGCTTAGCTTAGCATTGTGATACATTAACATTAGAACAGGGTTGGTAATCATTGAAAACTAAAAACGATTTAAAAAAAAACAGCTTACAAGTCTAAAATGTAGAAACAATATAACACAAAAGGCACAGGCTGTGGTTAGAACACAGGGGAGATACGTAAAGCTCTGCGACAACATGAAGAAGCTTCACATGGTGTGAAGAGCAGCCGCTGTACAGAGCACTGTTTACAGGGAGCTGAATGGCCTCAAACTGTCAGTCAGCGTGGCTGCAGAGATCCTGCACACAGTGACCCAGACCACACCGATGTGTCAAACTAAACAAAAAGCCTCCATTACACACGTACGGACACACTTGATGTGTGAATACATTTTCAAACAGGCCTCCACACACACACACGCGCGCGCACACACACACAGTGTACACGGAGAGGAGGCGGAGCAGAGGGCAGCGTGGCAGCTTTCAGTATTCTTATCAAAAACCTCACAGAGAGGCAGAGAAGCAACAAATGGCTGAGCGGGTTGGCTCTGTGATTACAGCTGACACTGTCTCAGGAGGCCGGTTGCCATGGTAACCAGCAGCAACCGGATGCTCCTTGATTGGTTGACGGCCTTTGTCTCCCAGCAGCCCGTGCTTCTCCATTAGTATTCTGGGAGTTTCTTCCACTCATGGTTTTTATCAGTCCTCTTGTTGTCTCACAGCACATTCTCCCTCTTTTTCATTCTCCTCCACAATCACTCCTCCATAATCACCTCACATCCATCCTCCCTCTCTCTCTCTCCTCTGGTCTTTCTCCTTGCTCCCTCGCTTTTTGTGGTGCAAACCATCTGTTCCATAAATAGTAGTGATGGAAAATGCCCAGTGGCCACAGATGTGAGGAGAGGAGGGGAGCTGACTGCTGACACAGGACCAACGCAAACAGACATAAGCCAAACAAACCAACACATACACACACACACACACACACACACACACACACATATTCTAAGGAACAGATATCACATGGTGCATGTTACTGAACAATGAAGATCAAACAGATATACAGTACGGCGCAGATGTGACATCTGAGGGGTGTGACTGGTTAAACCAGGTTCACTTCCCTAAATCAGGATTATTTTCAGGAAATTCTGTCTCATAATGTAAATGAGAAAGTCTGGCTGGAGTTACCATGGAAACATATCCTTCTAAACTACCCTGGTCATGTTAGGTTTCTAGTTTAGCTTCCCATCAGGCTTAGCCAGTGACACACTCACTGTGCCAGACTAAACCACTTGCTAAAATCATGATGTTTACGTATAGTGTTTGCCATGCTTACCCCTCATTTGCTAACACAACCCCCCCTCCCACCTGTGGGGAAACAACAGGAAGAAATTTCGGCCCTCCACCTTTGAATGAGACTTGGAAAGCAATCCTTCAACAAGTCCATGACTCCTCTCCCTGTCGCAGACATGGACTCAGGCAGTTTAAGACTGTAAAACTCCCTTCTCATTTCATTTATTTGTTTATTGAATTAGGACAGTGCACACTGATCAACATATCAGCAGTGAGCATCAATGTAAATATGCCAGAATTAGCACAATAGCTTCTCATGCTAGGTGACTGAAAGATGTTGTTTCCTTTATAATGAGGAAAATTTAATTTAGCATAGGACAGAAAATCTAATAATAACCATTTATGTTATATTTTCCATGGTCACTGGAATTAGTCCCTCCATTTTTTTAATGGAGTGACTAATGGATGGACTTTGCCATTCCTAGAATCCCTGTCCCTTATTTGCCATCTTGAATGATGAAAAGGTTGATTCGTTTGCTGTCTGTGAATCTGAATTATTTCCAGATGTTAGCTCTTAACACTGTCTCTGTGTCTCGTCCTTTTTCTTTTTCTCTCAACCCAACCAGTTGAGGCAAAGGCCTGCCCCCCCCCCCCCCCCCCCACCATGAGCCAGGGTCTGTTGTTCCTCTCCACTGTCTCTCAGTGCTGCTCATGGGGGAATGTTTTATAAAGAGTACAGTCTAGACCTGCTCTATACGAAACATGCCCTGAGATAACTACTGTTAGGATTTGACAGTAGCGATGATACTTCAGTACTACATCGATGCCAGGTTGAAGTATCTGGATCAGTACGCAGAGTTCATAGGGAGTAAGTTTCAGTTTTTAGCTTTATATTAACAACACATAATCAAAAAGTTCACTTCCTGAAATGTTACGGTTACTGGTTGTGAACTGTGACAGCTGGCATCTGATGGAGCAAAGATCCACACACAACGTTCCCAAAGGTTAACGTTATTTTGCAAAGGCTAACATGGCGATAGCTCATTACGTGAGCTGGGAGCTCATCGTTAGCAGGCAGCTGTCATTCACTTTGTCAAAATATAAAGCTGAATTTGGAAATGAATATTTGCTCCTATAAACTCACACATTCAAATATCAGAGTGTTGGATGGTTTTTTTTCCTCTGACCTGTTGCTGGCTCTGCTCCTCCAGGTTGAGTTTGACCTCCAGCGACTGTCTTGCCTCCAGAAAGGCCTTCCGATGCTTCCGGTCAGCCATGTAGTACGACATGACACCCACAGTGATGGCACACACGTAGATCACGATGTTGGCCAGCAGCTTGAAAGCAAACAGAATCCAAAAGTTAGGGCTCAACATAAAATGAGCACATGCAAGTGTGTGTGTGAGTGTGTGGCTTTAATGGAAACTTCCAAATGTCCAACTATGGAGATAAACATTAAACCACAGCAGAAGAAGATGAGGTGACGATGGAAACCATGGAAAACATGAGAGAAATCTGACATTTCTGTTAGCTTCCTGTGTTAATGTGAAGCTACACACATATATCTGATGTTTTCATCTGCTGACATTCTCACTCTCTTCTCTTAGATGTTAAAGTCACATGATTTTACCTCTTTGTCCACTGCACTTTGTCACATGTTTTTATCAATACTTTTCTACGTCAGCTAAGTGGAAAAACGTTTTGGCAACATTTTTAACCATTTCTGTTAAAGCTTGATTTGCTATCATAGGATACAATTGTGGCTTGATATTAAGATACAGTGCTTGTCAGTGATTTATGCACAACCAATGTGATCCAGATAACCACATAACCAGATAACAAACTGAAAATACTCACAAAATTAGGACAATACCCAGAATTTATTATATGTCCATGGAGGACTTGCATGTATTGGGGAACAGTCCTGTTAATTTCACTGTTGATGATGGGCAACAAAACATCTACAGTCATGTGAAAAAATTTGGACACCCCATGAAAGCCTGTGTGTTTTTTAACAGATTTTGACATATGGATATTTAATATCAATTTTAACAATACTGGGAGATTCAGGTAACATAACTAAGCAATTAAAACTGAAGAAAATACTTTTTAAAACTCTGTGTAAAATGTAATTTAAGAAATAAAGCAATTTCTGGTGAGAAATAAATTTGGACACCCCCACATTTATTTCCACTTAAAATGGCTAAAATCTCACACAGGTATATCACATCAGGTGCGCATAATCAGAATATCGTTACTCAGCAGTGGGAGTGAACACCATGGTGAGATCAAAAGAGCTGTCTGAGACCTTCAGAAAGAAGATTGTAGTAGCTTATTAGTCTGGTAAAGGATTTAAAAAGATCTCAAAAGAATTTGAAATCAGCCATCCCACTGTCCAAAAAATAATCTACATGTAGAGGACATTCAAAACAACTGCCAAACATGCCCAGGTCTGGCCATACAAGCAAGTTTACCCCGAGAGCAGACCGCAAGATGCTAAAAATAGTCACCAAAAATCTTAAAATGTTATCACAGGACCTACAGCACGCTCTTGCTACTGTTGAAGTTAAAGTGCATGCCTCTACAATCAGACAGAGACTACACAAGCTTAACTTTCATGGGAGGTGTGCAAGGAGGAAACCTTTGCTCTCTATGAAAAATATGAAGGCCAGACTGAAGTTTGCCCGAGAGAACGTAGACAAAGACTAGGACTTCAGGAATAATGTTCTTTGGACAGATGAGTCTAAAATTTTATGATTTGAGTACCAGAACAGAGGACATGTTTGGTTTAAACCAATTACAGCATTCCAGGAACAGAACCCCATACCAACTGTGAAGCATGGAGCTGGAAGTGTCATGGTTTGGGGATGCTTTGCTGCAGCAGGACCTGGCCAGCTCACCATTACAGAATCCACCATGAATTCTACTGTGTATCAGAGGGTGCTTGAGGAACATGTGAGACCATGTGTAAAAAAAAAAAAAAAAAGAAAGCTGAAGCAAAATTGGACCCTGCAACATGAGAATGACCCAAAACATACCAGTAAATCCACCAAGAGAAAAAAAATCCACCAAGTAACTGTTTTCTGAATACTATCTATTTAAACTGTAACTGTAATGGAATACAGTTACTCATAATTTGTACTCTGAATACGTAACGTCGTTACATGTATTCCGTTACTCCCCAACACTGCGTATGGAACTGGTTTGGGTTTTCTCCAAACGACAGCGCAAACGCAGAGCAAAAGTTTGCCCAGAGAAGGTTCGAGCTTCGGATGGCAACACAACGAACCTCTTTAACCATCTTCAGAGGCGGTATCCGGAACAATTTGCTGAGCGCCAAGCAGCGAGGCCAACCACACATCAGCCAGTGGTAATGGCTAAAGACATTACACAGAAACAACCAACTATAACACAAGCCTTTGATAAAAGCACGCTGTGTGAGAGAAGTAGCAAACGGAGGTGACTTTTTTTGTCTTTAGGGCTACGTTTTTACATAGAGAATAGTTTGGTTCTAAATTACCTTCACTGTAAAAATGAACTGTGATAAAATCGTGATCGTGATTTTACCATTAAAAAATCGTGATGTGATATTTTTGCCATATCGCCCACCCCTACATACATACTAACAACACTAGGTCAAAGCCTAGTATATGCCTGGACCACGTATGTTCAATGTGTCGTGTGTTTGTTCAATACTGGTCACCTCCCTGACCGAGGCTCTTCTTCTCTGGTTACTCAGTTTGGCGGACAGCCATCAGGAAGAGAGAGTTCCTAGGGCTTCATGTTTTTATCCTCACATGCAATTGTGGGCCCTTATACACACACACAGGTGTCTGTCTTTCTAAACTATGTCCAGTCCATTCAGTTTGCCACAGGTGGACTCCAGTCAAGTTCCAGACACACCTCAAGTATAATTAAAGCAAACAGGAAGCAGCTGATCACAGTTTGAAACCACAGCAAAGGGTGTGAAGACTTTTGGAAATGAGAGAAATTTGAGTTTTGATTTTTTCATAAATTTGCAAAGAAAAAAAATAACGGTTTTCACTTTGTCATTATGGATCATTGAGTGAAGACTGGACTCTACAGCTCCAAAGAGGCTGCAGAAAGTGACGGAGTGTGAATACTTTCTGAACCCTCCCTGTGTCAGGCTTCACGTGTTAGCAGGTCTGAATTCATTTCCTTGTCTTATTCAGCGATGTTTGCCTGCACCACAGGAAAAAAAAAAATGCAGTGTCATTCTAAGACTCGACGCTCATATGTCATGTTGAGTGAGGCAGCCATTCAAATCACACACATCTCACAGTGTTTACATGTTGCGAACTTAGTAACAGAATCATGGCCTCCAGAGCTGAACTGAGATTCCTCCGCAGCTCTGGAATTGTATTTCATTATACAGAAAGATGTTCCTATTATTTTGCCCACCCCATCAATAACAATGAGGGTAGGCTAAATATTTTTGTCTTGTTTGTATAATCACTGATGAAACGAACTTGATGAGAGATGGTTAATGTTTAGAGAATTTGATTTGAAAATGTGACAGTGACTGGTGAATCTGACTCCTAATGCACGAGGCTCATTTGGTGCAGCTCTTGTCACTTGCATCCTGTCAGACTTCTAAGTCCAAACTTTTCTCACACTGAAAATCTGTTGTGAAAGTTGAGCCAAAGAAATCTGAAAGCAAACCGCTGAGATCCAAACAGCTGTGTGTGACGGTTGAGACAGCCCACACCTTGTACAGCACGTTCTGCAGAATGTGCACATTTAGCTCGTGCAACAGAAATGGTTGTTCATTTGCTTATGCACACACAGTGTTTGAGCAGCGAGGCAAAAGGTGAACTTCTACACGAAGCTCTCTGCTCTTGTTATAAACAGTGACTTCCAAGTATAGAATCATAATAAACACTGAATGATGCCATTTTCACATCCACCTGCTTTATATAAGCTACTGCATCAGATCCAGTCATCACTCTTGGACCTGTGTAGTTCAGACCTCTGTTTCATCACGCTCAGGTTCAGGGAGTCTGGCCTTGTGGTCTGAGGCACACAGTCTGTGTGAAGTGGAAAAACTAATCCTGTTTTGATGATATGACTAGAGTTGGGTATTGAACCCTAATACTTATTTGGCACTGATCCAAATGTGTCCACTGAAGTGTCCATAGAGAACTGTGAAGCACAGAGAGCTGTCAGATTGTTTATTTTGCTGATTCTTGGAAGAGACAGTTCCTGTTTTTAAATCATTATTTACCACTTTGATACAGTAGGTATCAAATTTTATTAAGATCTGTCATGCTGCCTGTGCTGAGATAAAATATAACATGAGAACTCCGGTTTCTTTTGTTAGAAACATCTTTATATTTCTGAAAGTAAGGAATCAAAACAGGGACCAATGACAGTGAGGCATCAGAAGGTCCAGAACAGGATGGAGAGTGAACTCTGAGTTGTGGATGTTTTTTTTTCAGCTGCTGTTTGATCTTTTTGTATCAGTATGAAAATTCATATAAGTGCCATAATGATTCCCCTGTTCAGTCTGCAAGCCCTAAACGTGGCCTTTGGAAATCCTGAGGATGCAGTTTGATTGGAGGCAAGTTAAAAAAATATCTGTCTCTGGAAAAAGCAGCTGTGTTTGGCTTTAGCCTGGTTGGCTTTAGCCTACTGCATCTATGAAACTACTTTGGTATTCTAAGTCCTCAAGACATCTGAGAGCTTGATGAGATGGAGGTCTAGTTACATGAGATTACACACACACAAGTAAATGAATGTCAGGACCACCGTGTACCTGTTTCTCCACCCCACTTCCCTTGCTTCAATTCCCACTCTTACCTGTCTGCTGAGCGCTGCCCCTTGGATGTCCTCCTGCTGCTGTTGGGCAATGGTGACACCCAGAACCAGTGTGTGGACCCCACAGGATACAGTAGTGATCAGCACAATGGGCGTCAGCCTCAAAGGCAGAGTCAGGAAAAAGGAGAAGCTGAAGAAAGCCTGCCAGCCCACCGTGTCACTGGCCTGGTGGAAGCGAGCATAGTTCAGCCCCAGGTAGCAGAATATCTGAGCTGCTATGAGCACCCACAGGGCGTAGGGCACCACCCGTCTGGAGATGCGGTCTGGCAGCAGGCCGAATCGGCACAGCAGGTAAAGGATAATATCTGCTGCCAGTCCCAGTGATGCCACTAAAACAGAAGCCAGCTTGTCAGTAGTGTAGACCACCGCACACATGACGATGATGTAGCTATCAAAGAGAGCGGCGAACACCACGAGCACCAGCAGGGTTTCGTGTCTCTGTCGTCTGAAGTAGGTCTGGTAAAGGTTCTCCAGAGACTCGGGAGCAAAGGTGAGGCGCATGAACCGTGGCAGACAGAGGCAGCATCCTGAGCTCCGAACCGTGACCTCATGCGTTCGCCCCACTGCCTGCCCGGGGTCCGAGGGCAGCGTCACAGAGCAGTCCGCCGAGTACTCTGCCGAGTACTCCGGCTCAGAAAAGGCTCGGTTCCGAGGCATGTCGACCCCCTCAGAGCACCCGTTTCCTGTCTTCTCCTCTTCTATCAAAAACTGGAAAGCTGTTTGTCGTCCTGCAGGAGCTGTCCGAATGCTGAGAGAACTCTCAGGTGTACATCATCTGCTGGTTTCTCTTCTGCTGAGTAACCACTGTTTTCCCCTGAGAGCCCACATGTGTGACATGAATCACAGCAGTGTGTTGATTGTCTGGACCTGTGCACTGGAGAGATGTCTTCTTACATAGCTGCATCCGTGGCCACTCCATCCAGTGCTGTCATTTGACTCACTTGGTCCTGTGTCATAGGCACAGATCGAGCACGCCTACTCTTTTTTCAGCGACGTGATCCAAAGAATGTGCACTTTATATTTCCTCATTCAGCTTTACAAACATGACTGCTGCACCAGCTCCTCTCCACCTTTGTACTCCACAGCTGCGTACCACGTCAGAGCTGCTGAATTCATGAACATTGGGTCGGCTGTGTTTTTATTTGTACGACCTCCTCTGTCTCCGTCATTCCTCAGGGTTGGGCAGTGTTTTGCATTTTGGCCTCCCATGGTTCCACCTTACATGGCCTGGATAAAGAGGGACAAATGAGGAAGACATGCACCACAGTTAAATCTGTCAACACACACTCACTCACTCTTTTACTACATGTTTTGCCTACAGCAGCACCTGATGGGCAGGGCAGGTACAGTACAGACCCTGATTCCTGCAGCTGGCTGGCTCTCTCCTAAGGCCGTCATCCACGTCCAAATCCAGCTGTTTCTTACAGGTTTTCTAATCTCCCAGGATATGGCTAACTTAATTTCACGTTTCCCTCCTCTCCACCACCTTCCATCAAGACGTGTCTTCACTGGGCTGAGTGGCAGCTGGCAGAATGAAATAAATTCGAGCCGAACATTTAAAGTTGGTGTTCACCTGTGCGCCGAATTGAAAAGTGGCTCCTAAGCTTTGAAAAAAATCGTGTGACTTCTATGTTACGGGGTTTGCACTTTGCCCGTTAAGCGAAGCGAACGTAAATTGGTAGCTTTTAGCTTGAGGGTCTCTCCACACAGGGGCCAGGCTCCTCGCTGTAGGCCTGCTTAGCTACATGTTGCGCTCAGTCAAAAACAAAGGCTGTGAAAGCACTTTCAAACCACAACGCTGCCGTGATCCGGACACATTCACACCGCTACAGTCACCACAATGTCAGTGGTACCGAGGACCGATGTCCGCCTCCTGGTCTTCAACAAACCCGTGTAAATGGCTCTTTTAGCATCTCTAAGCGAAACTACATCTGTCTTGACACTTGTCTGCTGTGGCTTTCGGTCCAGAAACAACCTCTGTTGTCTGATGTCCATTCACCTGCTGAGCTGGACGCTGACATTTTGTCCCCCTTTTCTTCGAGATGCTGTGTGTGAAAATCATGAACAGAATCTGCACTGACGGATCCTCTTACCTTACCGTGTGTCACGTTAGAGCCAGATTTCATCTCCGGGCGCTAACGTTGCTCCCCTCAGACAGATGGAGGGGCGCTGGGTGTCATCAGGCCGCCTGAAGCACAGCACCCACACACACTGAGCCTCAGCTCCGGAGGAAATCAGGGGATGGCTCACAGAAAGCCACCTCGACAGGTCCACAAATGCCCGCTTCTGTCTCTACTGGTCTTTGGGTGTTTTCCGCAGAAGAAACGAACAGTTTCACTGTAAAGCTACCCGCATTTTAAACAACACTTCCGGTCATTTTCGAAATAAAACCTTACAAGGGTAAGACTAACGTCTAAATGGCACTTACAATTACACTTGCCACAGCTCTGTCAGTCCCTAACGTTTTATCAAAACAATTTAATATTAAAAGGATTTAATATCTTCGAAAGGCCAATCTGGTCACATAGATTAAAATTGTTAGGATTGCGTTAGCTGGCTTTCTTTTATTTTGAAGGTATAGATCGAAACGTTTCCACGTTTACTGTAGCGTTTTCTGTCTAACTTAACTGGGCCACCTCTCCATGTCCACATTTTCTCCCCCTGTATCCCCGCCCCCTTAAACCATCACCACCTCCTCCCCTCCATCGTCCCGGCTGTTAGGACCAGAACAGTCTGCTCCAGAGAAGCTTCATTCTCAATCACAGCGACTATCTGTCCATGTGTGGGTGGAGAATGGCAGCCTCCCTGCCTCCACTTTTGGTAAGGATGCCAACACAGAGCACTTTTCCCACCAAGGCAGGGCAGTATGTTGGGTGAGGCTTTGGTGGGCTTGCTCAAAGGCACTTAAACAGAAGTTGTTTGTGGATTCAACAGGTGTCCCAGGAAAATGCAAATTCATTCCTGTCTTATTTCTTTGTTTCTAACTGAACACACGTGCATGCAAAGTGCATGCCTGGTATCTAGAGAAGCAGGGACACTGTGACAGGAGCTGGGGATCAAACCACCAACCTTGCACTTATTGGTTAACCTGCTCCACCTTCTGAGCCGCAGCTGTCCTGGAGGTTTGACACATGGCTTTTGAGACAGCTTTAGACCATCAGTGCATTTCCCTCTAAACAGTGGTGTAAAACTCTTCTCAGGATACTTCAGGTGTAACTGAGTCAGGATTTTGAGTTTGAGTTCAGGTTCAGACAAAATCAGCTGTATCTCAGCTAACTCGGGACTTCCCTTAGACTTGACGACAAAAGAAAGTAAAACCCAACAGAAGTAAGGTGTAGTTATACCACAAGCCTCCTGGATTCTTGATCCAAAATGAAGGTCACCAATGTTTTTGACATTTAAAGACATCTAATGAGTCCAGTGTCACTCAAACATGTAGGTATGGTAAACAGGTTATGGCATTATTATCGACAGCAAATTACTCAGTCTGGCTACAGTCAATATAAAATAAAAGTCACAAGATGGAATCACTTGAAAGCAACAGTGAAATGAAGCCAAATCGGTGTCTAAAATGGAAAACAAAAGAAAAAAAAATATTTGACTGGATGTCACCACTTCCCCAGGCTGTTATTGGTCTTTGCCTGTAAAACAGAAAACAGGAAAATCATGGCAGATCTGGACACTTCATGAACTTAAACTTGAGCTGAGACTGATTGCTTAGCATGTTTCTGTGCAGGGTTAGGGTGAACAGAGGCAGAGGTCACGTCATGTCATGTCATGTCATGTCATGTCATGTCATGTCATGTCATGTCATGTCATGTCATGTCATACCACAGGTTGAAAGCTGATGTGTCTGCACAGTTCTAAAAAAACACTGACAGTACATTCATGTGTCCACATGAAACCTGTCTGACAGCAGCACCTTTCAATGACACCACACTGCCAGTAGGCCTGTATTGATTGTTCCACTGGAAACCCAGCTGTGAACCTCTGATCATTATCCAGATTGTTGGCCATTGACCAGAAACATTTCATCAACATCATTTCCCAGCTACAGTGTCCCAAACTGACCGTCAAGGTCACATTACAAAAATAGAGACACACACACTTGCCTCATGACATGCTTGTGGATTAAGAGACCAGGCGACATGATAGGAACGTGTCACCTTCAGTCTGGGAAGTCATGTTGAATTAACCTTTGTTTCAGACGTGCTGCAGCCCACAGAGACTCGCCAGGCTTGTGGATGCATCATCAGTAATTAATTTACCTCTGGATTCCCCTAATGATGTTACTGTGGGAGATGGATTACCAGAGAGAACAGCCTGTACTATAATTAATAAACTGTGTGCTTCAACAGGAGGAGCCAGGGCTGCTGATGGTGGACGCAGATTATGTGTTGGATTAAAATACGCTGCATCATTTGACATCTGACAGATTAGACAGCTTTGTGTCTGAGGAGAGAAAAGCTTGAATCATTTTTTATGCGTTTTTTTTCTTTCATTTATTAATTGATAAATCATATTTCATATAACCAGATTAGATTAAATGATGAGTTGAAAATACATGCTGTGATTTTTGTCCTTGTGAACAGAGGTCAGAGACCTGTTCAGACCTGAGAAGGTCAAAAAAAGACTCAGCTTGACTCGGCTTCACTCAGACTTCAGCCTGGTGACCTGGAATGACCTGATATCTTCCCAAAGCACAGAGACTATCAAAAAGAATGACAGAATCAACTCTTCGTTTCCTTGAAAATAGATGTAGTTTGAATGAGCTCAGCTTTAGCTAATGATGTTCAAGTTAACTTTGTCTCACTTTTCCATGTAAGTGATAAATAGATTCTCTTGCATATTTCAAACCATACCATTTCAAACCATTTGAGCCTCATAGTTGACCTAAGAAATAGCATTTGACAAAATAATCTCACTTCATGGTCCATTTAGTAGCTGTTTGGAGCTTTCGATTGTATCACATGATCACTACCAGCAGCTTCTGAGCAATTTAAAGACTCCATGTTTGCTTTTAACCTGCGCTTCAGAAATGGTTGCAGCAATTAATAAATGTAAAAAACGAGACAAAAGAAGAAACACAACTTTCCGCCTGTTTTAGTCAGTCGTTGCCTGTTATCACTGACCCCTTTACCTCTGTTAACTCCTTTCTTCAACAAATTGTGGCACTCTGAATCTGGACAAAACCTCTTTGTACATTTACGATCCTGTATTTGTGCGAACATTTGTGTTTGCGGGCAGCCTCCCCATCCTGTTATGGTCTGTCACGGTTCATGAATTATTCATTTTTAAGCTATTGGTATAAAACACAAACAACTACAATAACACATACTGTCAAACCTCTACAGCTCCAATCAGTCGCTCAATGAACGGTAAACATTTTTACTTACATGTGTTTTTGGCAATCTTTCTGTTTAAGTTTGGATTTATACACAGAAACACATAATATTCTGACTGTCAACCTTTACATTTATAAAGTTTTGATTTTCACAGAAACATGAAAAAATAAGATTGGCCTGTCTGGCCCTTAAAGATGATGGATTACCCAGACACTTGTAACTATATATTACCATTCTGCTGAGCAAGGTCAGGCAGCTATCTGATAATGATGAGAGGTGTGCATGTTAAAATAAAGGTGTATCAGATGACATGGAAACAGACACACCTGTAGTTACAGCATGGCTGACTTGTGGTCTGTGCGGTCTACCTATGACTCTGGTGTCCTGTGTGGATTTGTCAGATACATGTCAGGAACAAACAGTGCTTTATGAGTCTATGAAGTTTGACAGCTGTACAAGGAAATAAGGGGAACTTTGATGAACCTGATATTGTTCTAGACAAATGCTCAAATGTTAAATATCATCTGAAAGATGATAGTACTGATGACTCTTCCTCTCAGGAGATTTTATTTTATGCCATGTCTGTATTGATAATTAAACTGGCAAGATAAGGTTATGTGATCAAATGGTTGTACAGTAGATATTATTTATACGATGTTTACCTTGTGATTCACTCCAGCTATATCCAGTACACTAGAGACCATCTTGCAATGAGATCTCACAAGCTGCTACGCCTGTCAACATGTCCACATTCCCACCCATGAGTACTCAGCTGTCTTTACTACATTAATACATGAGTACGCAGTATCCTTTTCTATATTATTACATGAGAACTCGGTTCACATGGGTCGGACCACACCCATCTTACAACTCAAACTTCTTTTGGATCTCAAACATACACCTGTAAACCACCACATGCGGTACAGTACTGTTACTAAAGTCTGAGCAGGATGAAGGGACTTTTTCCAGGCTTTGGAGGGTTGATGGTGCTACTCTCAATGATGTATCTGGCTATAAAATTTAATTGATCATCTATTTTTTCTGTTGTTTTTTTTTTCTTTTTTATTTGCATAATTACTTTCTCTGTACATTGATTAGCTTCTGCACTAAAAAAAAGAGGTATTTCTCAACTTTAGTTTGGTCCCTAACAAACTGGGTCCAATATCTAATATTGGACCTAATATTTATCTATTTATGAATTTATTCATTTATTGTTTCTATTGGGACAATTTGGTGGAAAAAAGTTTTTGGACACCCCATGCATTTGTGATATTTGTGATTGTATTAACAATCACTCTTGAGCTTCCAAGTGCAATTTGTTTTTGTACAGTCACAGCCACAATTCTAAACCAATCCTAAAATCAGCCATTAAAAACTTAAAATTGATTAGCTCCATAAAAATACTGACACACTCATGAAGATCATCCTTTTTATTGAAGACAAGTTTTGTTAGGGTGCTTTGTGTCTATATAAAGCCAGCACATTGGAAAGTTCTTCAGATCAAAAATGGCTAATGCAAGGAACTTAACACAAGAAACACACCTAAAGATAAAGATTCTCAGCCAGGAAGGGTACAGCTGCCGCCAGATAGCCAGAAAGTGCAGATACAGTCCTTCAGCAGTTGGATACACACTGCAGAAATATAAACAAACAAACAGCTTGGAAGACAAACCAAGATCTTCTTGGTGAAGAGTGTCTTCAGCAAGAAATGATCGCATCCTGATCCGCATGTGCAGGGAAAACCGGCAAATGACATCACGTGAGCTTCCGCAACAGTGGTCAAACCAAACTGGTGTCCAGTGTTCCACCCACACTGTGCGTGGCTGACTCCTGCATCATGGCTTAAGGTCCTGCAAGGCTGTTAAGAAGCCCCTGACCAACGAGAGGCAGAGGTTAGCTCGGCGCCGCTGGGCCCATGCACACAAGGACTGGACAGCCAGGAACTGGAAGAAGATTCTGTGGTCGGATGAGTCCAGCTTCCAGCTTTATTTCTAACTCTCTTGGTTTTCTTTGTTGAACTGTGGCTATCCTATTTCCCCTAGGGGACGTAACACCATCAAGAATTTAGTTTTGCTATTTTTTTCTTGATAACAATAAACAAAAGAAATCATTTGTTTTGTTTGTGTCTGTCTGATGCAGCCACACCTTGTGAAATACAAAAAAGATTTTTCTTTGATGGATATCAAATATTTGATATTCATGATAATTGCGATTGTGTAAAATTTTAAGGATAACTTTTTTCCACCACTGTATTTCATTTTAAAGCTGCCCATGGAGCTAATGTTGGACACAACCTATTGAAAAACATGGTGAAAGCATTCTTAAGCTGGTAGGTGCTACAATTAACAAATGAACAGGACCGGTCCAAGCCTCAATAGGGCCCTAAGCAAAATTTGATTTTGGGGCCCTCTATTACTGCAAAATAATAGGGATTATTGATCATTCACACACCTAAACATATTGTACTTATTGTACTCTGTCATTACGAATACACAATGTACTTTTTGTTGTAGTTAAATTTTAATCCACAGTGATTAATGCCATGGAAGCAGACACCAGATTTGCACACATTTGCAACTCCCCCTACTGGCCACACAGAGAATCAAAACATAAAACCTCAAAGAGCAGCCCGGCATGTTTTACCCATCTATGGTTTTTAATCTGAAATGGTAGCAAATTTAGCTACAAGAGCAGCCTGGGGTTGATTTACACTTAATATTCAATGAGATATAGTGCTAAGAGGGATACCAAATGCCATCTAGGCCAACTAAAAGTAACATAATAACCAAATCATTTACTGTAAACACAATCTGCTTTATTATTTTTTTAAATAAACTGCAACAGCAAATGTACAAAAACACAGTATTTTAAAAAATAAATTAAAAATATATCAAACAAATACTTAATGATGTAAATGAACTGATGCACTATAAACACAAATGTTTATAAATAAAATATAAAGTTGAATCAGGTCTGAAAACTATGCAAAAATGTGCAAAAACTTTGGTAAAAAATTGGCAGAAAAAAAACTGTAAACTACAGCAATCCAAACATTTGTCTTTTTTATGTACAAAAACACAGTATTAAATTAAATAAAATGAACAAATAAATATCAAACAAATACATAAATAATGATGTAAATGAACTGGGGCATATGGAAAAAGGTAACAAAGATGGTTTATAAATAAAATATAAACTTGAATAATTAGGTCTGAAAACTATGGAAAAATGTGCAAAAGCTTTGGTAAAAATGGGGAGAAAAAATTCTAAATAGACTACAGCAATCCAAACATTTGTTTTTTAAGTTACTCTATATTCTTCCTCAATACACCACCCACTCCTTAAAACCTGTGTTTCCTGCCTTTTCTGGAGGCAAAGTCATTTATGACATCACTACAAGAAATCTGATGGCCAAACCTGTTGTTTATACTCATCACTGCCAGTCCACTCAGTCTTTCTTGTGCCATGGATGATCTCAAGTAGGTCTTGATTAACTTGAGTTTGGGAAAACTCTGCTCTGCAGACGCAACAGTAACAGGCTATCCGTAGAGCTACCCAAAAGTTTGGGTACAGGTCACAGATCTCATTTTGAGAGAGGTAAGTGAGCAGCTCAAAAGGGGTCGTCTGTGCTTTGGGGAGTTCTGGAAGGTTCTCCATCTCTATAGCCAGTGCACTCCCATCAATATCAGCCTGTTCTCCTAAAGGTGAGTTTGTCTCCAAGAAGTTTACACTGATCCCTCTTTGTCTGTGCATCAAGCTGGCCAAAGTTGAGAAGCACTCCAAAATGGCTTCTGACCTCCCCTAGGGACTAAAAGCGGTCCTCTAAAGACCAGATGCTAAAGTCTACAACAGCATTAAAAAAAGGACACTTCCTGCCTCTTCAATGCATCAGCTTGTGGCTCACCAGGCATCTCATAGGCAAAGTGCCTTTTTGTGGTTCACAACCTCTTCTGCTTCAGTGTTCATTTGTTCAAACGTCTTATGCTGAGACCTGTGAATCTTTAAAACTGCCCTGTAACTGATTCAGTTTTGTTTGTTTTTCTGAATGAGGCTCACTGCAGCATCAATCTGCATGTTGGCCGACCGAAGTAGTTTGCTTGTGGTGTCAGTCTGGGAGAGAATGTCAAATCAAACCACGCAGCAAATTTGAAATCTGAATGATCCGATTTCTTCAGCAAGGGAGTGGGTCTCAACTTTCACTATGGAGTCAGTAGTTTTTTCCCTGACTTCAAGCAAAGCTTCTCTCACCCTGTCTGCTTGGTAGCGTAATGGTTGGATACTTTTATTCCGGCTGTCCCATGGTGTTTCACTCCAGGACTTGAGTGTGATGTTCACATGCTTCTTCAAGATGGCCCACCTTTGAGGGGAATCTGAGAAGAGTTTGTAGATCTTTTTCCACATTTCCAAAAAAAGCAAGTGACATCCACAGACACTTTGGCAGCATCTAAAATCACTATATTTAAGATATGGGCTCCATGAGGGACATAAAAAGCACGTGGATTTTTTTTTAAAAATCCTAGCCTGCACACCTTTATTTGCACCTTCATGTTTGCATTGTTGTCATATGATTGTCTCCTACAGTCCTCAAAGGGGATGTTCAATGCGTTGACCTGTAGATTCAGGAGCTACAGGAAACCCCAAGAAGTGTTTCTTTATCTCTGGTGTTTTATCAAGACTTACAGTGCAGACAACAACAGACATCTGTTCTTGATGACTCACATCTGGGGTGCAATCCAATATTATCACCTAACATTTAGAATCCTTGATTTCTGACACCATTGTGTCCAGTATTTTATCACTTACACAGGTTATCAACTCACTTTGAATTGTTTTCCCCAAGTATGTGATATGCTCAGCTCCTCTGTCGGTTGGTCTCACGTGATCTTTCAATACAGGATCAGATTTAGCCATGAGTTCCACTTCTTTTAGAAAGTTCCCATTGTTGGCCTGATGTAATGTGTCAACAGATCCCCTGAGTGCCAGGTCCCTTTCTGCCAATGACTGGATAATGCTGATTAAGCGTGTGAGAACATCTCTCCAGTGATTCTTTTCTGCCTCCAAGAGGCCCATTTCTGTTTCACCCATAGTTTTCATCTTGGGACGCAAGGCAAATTCCTTCCATTTCACCATGTTGCTACAGTGATCCAATCCTGCTGTCTTTCAGCTGCCAGGTTTATGGACTTTTTAGAGAATAATTTGCCTCAAAAGCAATAGACCGCATCTTTACTTTTTGAATACGTAAGCCAGCTCTGCTTTACTTTTTCCCCATTTACTAAGTGTCTGTATGTGTAATGATGGTGGAAGCTGTGGCCATCGTGTCTTTTCGGGAATGTAAATGTGTCCTTTATAGATAGTGGCCCTCTCAATACCTGTTCAGTCTTTTCTGAGTCTGACAGGAAAGAGGGCCACTCAGCTGGGTCTACTGGCAGAGCTGCCGATCCCTGATGCACACTGGAAGTTGCTGAAGAAGTAGATGAAACATCAACCTCCATGACCAAAGCTGAAGGACCTGTAGGGAAATTAAATTAATATTTTTGGACAAAATTATTCATCTCAGAATGTTCTGCAGTGCACTGAGCAATTTCAAAGGCTGTTTTGTTGTTGACTTACCAGGTACAGCCGAGGTTGCAGATGACACAAAGAGGACAGTGGGCACAGTGGATGGAGCGGAGGATAGAGATGGGCCTAAGATGGAAAACATGTCCCTTGTCATATGATTATATCTCATATTAGTATATCTTAATGAGACAATTTGACCAGAAATTAAATATATATGGTCACAGTTTTTCCATCACCTGATTCATCAGCCTTGGCGGATCCTGAGGAGGTGGACTGCCCCTGGGCTGAGTCAATGCCTCCTCCAAAATACTTTAACAGTGCTCCTGCGGAAGTTTCATATAACTTGTGAGCATAATAGGGAGTTGATGTAAAAGGAATATGTTTATTTACTCACATAAATTACGGTGCTCTGCAACAAACAATTGCAAACAACATAGGCTACCTCAAACTATAAGTTAACTAAGTTAATTCATTAAGGCAAAAATATATTGCAAGCAAACATCACTGTGTTTGTAATTAACTTAGGTTTGTTATTAAACATTTGCTATCAAACATTATCAAACGTTGTTTTGAGACAAACGACCCAGAATAATATATATACACTCAGAATCCACTTATTCAAAGTGTTATCCAAACACAAAAATGTTAGCTTGAATAGTAAGCTATCTAGCCTACTAGTTAAAAGAGAAATTTCTCTCGTTTAACGTTAGCTAGCTAATTTGCTATCATAGGCTAACATAGTTGGAACAATATCAATAATAATAATGGACTGTGCTAATTTGAGGAAACCTTTCAAAATCTCCTTGACACCAAATATTACATTACCAAGAAATGCAAACATACCTTTATATTGTCATTTTTTCCTCCTCTTCTTCTTTCTTCCTTCCTTTTTCTTTTTTCATTTCCTGAAGGGTATGTCCTTTTTTGTGACATTATTAGGTCTTCTACCTGGAGGTGGTCAGTGGTGGGCGGATCGATACTGAAACATCGATACTTCCGATACCAGATATTTATTTTCTCGAATCTATTCTCATATTAAAATATCAATATTTTAATAATTTTGGGTAAATGTGTAGTTTATCATTAACCCTGTGAGACCTGAACTATGAAAGAATGGTCAGAAAATTCTAATTTTTCAAATATGAACTCTTTATTTGTCCCTTTGACAAAATGTAAAAAAAAAAAATTCTAAGTATATTTTTTGTTTGTATCACACATGTCAAAACATTTAGAAAAGTGAGGAGTGTCTACCAGGAGTCAGTATACGAGCATAAGAGTTCATCTAAAAGGGTTAAATGCAAAGTTTATGCTTGATGGTGATGCAATGAGTCCCAGAAATGTGGGTATCATATATGATACGTACGGGCTCACAGGGTTAACAGGAACACAGTGGAAAGTAACAATACAGGATATCATCTAAATGATACCCAGTTGGTAGGAACTACTTCTTCTTCCGCCTGTCATTATCATAAATATGGCTGTATAAACGTGCAAGCGCAGCAACGCGCTGCTCTCTCAGTTCAGTACCACAATCAGTGGTATCGCACATCACTAATTTAGGTGTTCATTCACTGGGTGCTCAGGAGCTGATTCAACACTCCCCCTGGTGTTAATACCTCTTTGTTACCGGCGGTGCCAAGCAGCTCTCATTTGAGCTTTGTTGAGGTACATAAAAGTAATATTTCTCAAGTTAGAAAAGTCATATTTTACTTTACTATATGTTACGCTGTGTAGAATCTTGTCAGTATGTGTTTGTATATTTTTGCTCAGAAGAACTTGCTAGCTAGCAGCTGAAGGTTAAACATTAACTCCTTGAACATGCTCCGTATAATTCATCTACTTCTTGTGGTTTGGTGCATGAAATTAACGTTTTACTCCTCACTACTTCTGTTTTTGTGTATATAGCAAGTGAAAAAGGCTCAGAAAAAACTTTATTTCATCCGTGATGGTGAGCTGGTGAGCCAGCACCCCCTCACACAAGCCTACAGAAGGCTGTTGGAGAGCATCCTCACCACAGGCACCGCTGTCTGGTACGGGAACACCACCCAGGCAGAGAGGAAAGCTCTCCAGAGAATAGTCAAAACAGAAGATCATCAGAACTGATCTTCCATCCATGGACACCATTTACACAACATGCTGCAGAAAGAAGAGACACCGCAGAGCAGACAGTATGACAACTCACACAAGTAGATTCCACAGCAGCTTCTTTCCTGCCGCAGTCAGGCTGACGGCAAATTTGTTAGGAAAATAAGGACTTTTTACACCAACTACCTTACTGAGGCTCATGTCTACTGTCTCATGTCTATCTGTGTGCAATATAACCCATGTGCAATAAATATGGGCATCTGCCTAGACAGTGTATTTTTGTATAAATAGAGTGTATTTTTTATTTTTGTATTTTATTTTATAGCGTGTAATCTTTTTATTTTTCTACTTTCCACTTATACAGTATTTATTGAAGTTTTGACTCCTGAGTAACGCACAAGAATTCCTATGTGCCCAGACTGGGTGTTTGTGTACAAATGGCAAATAAAGATCTTGATTCTTGATTCTTGATCACCAGAATGAGAAAATTGGATCTCAGTGACTTTGACTGTGAACTGATTGTGAACGGTTGGTTTGAGTGTTTGTGAAACTGCTGATTTCTTGGGGTTTTCACACACAACAGTTTGTAGAGTTGAACTCTGAATGGAGTAAAAAGCATCAAGTGAGCAGCAGTTCAGAGGAGGTTTGGCTCATGACGTCACGATATCACCTGCCTTTGATACCCAGCCGACGACTCTGGCACTGGCATCACTATGGCGGCAGCCAGATGATATAATTTAGGAACCTTCCTTCACTGACTCAACGTTTCTGCTCTCTCTTTCTGTCTATGGAGAGAGAGGGAGCGAGAAGGAGAGTGTGACCTTCTCTGCCCTCCTCAGCCAGTTTTTCCCTAACCCAACCCTCTTTCTCTGCTTCTCTCTATCTCAGCTTCTCTGCTGTTCTCTTTCTCTTCCCTCCACAGTGAGAAAGACAGTTTTTTATCTCTCTTCCCTCTTCAGTGAGAAAGAGAGAATTTGTTCTCTCTCTTTTTCTTTTTTGTGTTTTTTCACACACACGCACACACACAAACACATGCAAGTGCTTTGAGACCATTTTGATTTTGGAAGGCGCTATATAAATAATGAATAAATAATAAAAATAAAAATAAAAATAATAAATAATAATAAATTGAATAGAATTGATGGTCTGAAAAGACTGGCATTAAAATAAGAGTTATTATGATATCCACTGTGATCTCTGCTCTTCATTTTCATACAGTAGTTCTTTAAGTGGTAAATGCAGCTCCAAAAGTCACAATTGTAAGAATCCAGATGGGTAAAATTAGAAACTGTGGATACATTACAGATAGCTGTTACTGTAGTATGACTGTATACAGATGGCATTAGATGACAGTATTAGTAACAATCAGTGTGTAATTCAGCCCAGCACAGAGTACCATTGTAAACTTTGCCAAAAAGTTTTCAGAAAGACAGAAAAAAGAAGCAAAGAAGAAGAAGAAAACACATCAACACACACACACACACACACACACACACACAAGGTGAATGAAAAAAAAATACTAGCTCGGCTGTCTCTGTTGGTAACAAGCCACGTCCCTGCAGTGACGTCAGAACGTAGGGCACGCTACGCTACGCTGCTGACGTGTAGGTAGGGAAGTGGTTGTCGGTTGTGTTTATTCGACAGCTTTCAGCTCTTCCTGATCATCATAAGCCTTTGTCATTGACAGCTCACTACGAAAACATCTAACACTAGACTTAGCTATCTGATTAAACAGCAACGCAAGACTAACCGGAGCAGCTGTACAGGTAGGGGACTTCTCATGAAATCGCCGGCAAGGGCTAACAGGCTAGCAGGCTGTAGCTATTGCAGCTAGCAAAACATATCAGCTGCACTTAACGGTTTCAGTTTAACGCGGACGTTTTCTCACATTTCAGCTGACAACAGAGAAGTTTTTATTCCTGTGTAGCCCGTGGTGGTTGTGGTGGTGGAAGAGAAGAAAGAAGAAAAACTGGACAATCTGGTTCACTCATCGCCCGGACGTCCAGAAGACACTGACCCAGCCGTCAGTCTCACGGTCTGTGCTGGTTGAACTGTGAAAACCCACAACAGCTCATCAAATCACAATCACACGTATCATTTCAGCCGTGAGATGGGCTCAGAGCCTTTGTAACCTCATGCTGAAATATTTCTTATATACTGTTGTCTGTCACTCCCCCAGCACTTTACACAAACATTACACAACATTACAAAACAACAGCCTCATCTTCATGAAGGTTCTGTTGGCCAGTTTGAGACTGTCTCATCCACTGCATGGGAGACGGTCCTAGAGGTTCCCATCTGTCCAGTTTTGGTGATCCAGTGTCCACTGCAGCCTCAGACCTGACACGGTCTCTGCTGTTGTAGTCCATCTTTCTCAAAGTTGGACGTGTTGGTCATTCTGAGATGCTTCTCTGCTCAGCACAGTTGTAAAGAGTGGTTATCTGAGTTAGTGTAGCCTTTCTGTCAGCTCCAACCAGTCTGACCTCTGACCTCTCCCATCAACAAGGTGTCTCTGTTCTCAGATCTGCTGCTTCACTGGATGCTTTTTGTATTTGGCTCCATTTTGACTTTAACTCTGGAGACTGTTTTGTGTGTGAAAATCCCAGCAGATCAGCAGTTTCACAAACACTCAAACCAACAATCAGAGTCACTGAGATCACATTTTTTCATCCTGATGTTTGATGTGAACATTATCTGAAGCTCCACGAATGGCACTGCTGCTACATGATTGGCTGAAGCAAGTGTACAGGTGTTCCTAAGTGTGTATGTCAGCCAATATGTAACACAAAATTGAAGGACAGAAATGCCAAGTTTAAGCCTGAACCTTCATATAGTTTGGCCACCAGACAGCATTGACAGCTCAAATAACCAACAAATAAATTGAAGGCACCCCTAAATACACAAAATAATGTGTCTTTGTTATGTGTTTACATTAGACATTAGACATATTAGGTAATAAATCATCATCTGACTCCAGAGAATGTCCGCCCCAGCTCCAGTTTGTCATAGCAGGCCACTGCTGGGACAACAACTTACTAAAGGGTAAACATACATACCAACTTCACAACAAATACTAGTAAGGTACAACTCATATGTGTGTTATGTTATTATTTATATTACACTACACTAGGTCTGTAATTCATGGTTATTTATTTTCATTGTCCATTAATCTGCTTAATCAGCTGGTCAATGAAAAGAAAAGAAAAGCAGAGAACAGAAAAAAGCAGCAGATGGTCACATTGGACATGCTGGAAACACAGAATGTTTGATATTTGCATGATTTTTTTTTTAACCAAATTAGATTTTCAGAGTAGCTGATATACTATAAACTCAGCATCACTGATTCCTTTGTACAGGTACCATCATCATGCTTCCTTTAGCTACGATTGGCTGGATGCCGGATATGAAAAATGTATTAAAATAGTGTTAGGACCTTGCATTCATTGCATTCATGTTATTGGTTTGTAGAGTAGTTTAAAGAGACAGGAATCCAGTCACAGGATATGATCATCAGCAAGCTGCTGTCTGCTGAAAGCCCCCAGTCTGAATCCATCTTACGTGGTGCTGTCAACCCAGGTGGATAGCTGTGTAAACATGTTCGTGTGTGTTAGGGACACACCTAAACAGGTCTGTTGGAGGTGAGAAGCTACCTCCCTGCACACCCAGCACATAGAAGATGTCACAGATAAACCAACACTCTCTGTTTTCCCACAGGTGGGGTTGAATACAAGGAGCTTTATGAAGTAGTGTGAGTGACCTGCACATCAACAATGGGGAAGAGGAGGGTCCCAGACCTGTACAGAGCCCCCTTTCCTTTATACTCCATTAAAGTGGACCCTAAAACAGGCCTGGTGATCACAGCAGGAGGAGGAGGGGCCTCCAAGACAGGCATAAAGAATGCTGTGGTAAGTACTGAGGATGGAGTGTTTTAGTTATTAAAATGTTGTTGTTGTGGCCATGATAGCTCTGCAACTCACTTCAGCTTAAAAAAAACACAAACAAAACACAAGAACATGAAGAAAACAACTTTAACCATTTGACAACACATTATGTATGTGGTTGTGTTGTGTGAGTTTGGTTGCATTGCATGTCTTTGCTTGTGTTTTCTGTTCTTGCAGTGTGTGTTCCTGTGTTTAGTTGTCTTCACTCTCTTAGCTTGCATTTTTACATGTGTTCTTTTTGGGCTGTAGTGTGTTGACCTTTCAGGGCCACCATAGAATACAGAAAAATAGGATGTAATACAATTACATACTGTGTGTTTATTGCAGAAGGTAGCCATCTTGCAGTGTCAACACTAGAGCATGTTCAGTCTGCATGCATGAATGGAAATCTGGATCCCAGACACTGTGAGTGCGTAAACCAGTTGCAGCAGTAGCAGACTCATGCCTGTGTGTTTCAGCACTTCCTGGATCTACAGCTGGTTGGAGAACACCAGTACAGTGCCAGCCTCCTTCACTCTCATGATACTGACACACGTGCCACCATGAACATGGCTGTAGGTGATGGCGTAATTGCTGCTGGACAGGACGGGACCTGCTGTCTGATGAAGTTTCAACTCTGCACACAGGCAGAAGGTGGCGGCAAAGCTGGTGCTAAAACTGGTGAGGCTTACTGCTACAGTCTGACATATTACCTGCTGTCAGGAAAAAAAATATGCTGCATATATTTCACTTTTTCATATTTGACTGACTCATTTGTTGATTGCAAGCATGTGTGCATCCTCATTTATTTAGCATTAATAATGTTAATTATATTTTTTAAATGGGCATCCCAGGGGAAGTCTGCATTGCAGAGGTCTGCTGCAGCAGCACATGGGTACCGGAGGGCCAGAAGGGTTGCAGCTGTGGTGGTCGCACCATCGAAAAACTTCAGATCTATGTGGCTATATGAGGCCTTAAGAGCCTCAATTGGCTGTACAACAGATTCAAAGCATATCATCTTTATTCATGTCCCCCCCCCCCCCCCCCCCATGTTTCCCATCTAGGCTTCTTTTTCATCTACTAAAGTCGTGTGTTGTCTGTGCTGTAGGGAACAGTGTGCAGCAGGGCAGTGCCAGGCGACGAGCTGGGAAAGGAGACAAAAGTGAACAGGATGGAGCTGCAGCCTCTGGAGATACATCAGATATGAAAGATGAGACGTCTCACATCTCTGTGACTGGTTTGGCTGAAGTGCATTCAGACCTGAACCCTCAGGACCCACTCCAGAAGGTGGTCAGGTTCAGTCCTGACCTGAGCCTTCTGCTCACAGGAGGCACAGATGGACACATCCGAGTCTGGGAGGTAAACACTGTCTAGTTGTACTTTTCAGTTTAAGAGTATTTATTTCCACACCCTCCTTGTCTGAGGGGTGCGTTCGGGCTGTGGAGCATGTCCTGTTTTAGTCCCATTCATTTGGAGGGTGAGGACTGATGCTTTGGGACGTGAATTTGGATGTAAAGTGGATGTTGGCGTGTGAGCCAGCTGATGGAAATGCCCTTTATTATCACCTGCCCTTCAGTTTTATGGTGCAACATTCATTAGACTGATTTAACCCCCACCAAAGCCCTAGCTAGTGCTAATATGATAAGGTGATAAATCCATTAGTAACACTTTGTGATTATTAACTAATAGTTGAAATAATTTTCCAAGACAAATCAGCTGCTTATAGCTTTTCAGATGTAAAAATTCTGACTTTTTTCAGTTGTTTAGTTTATAGTGGCACATCATCTTTGCTTCTGTAGCTCATTTCAAGGTGAGAGTTGAAGTGGTTGGGCCTCTGGATGGCTGTCTGCTTATGGCCATTTTCACGCCACTCAGCCATCAACTGTATACGTTTGGCCTTTCTTTTGGATTGTAGAAACCTGGGATTTTCTTCTTATCTCAGTCGTGTGTGTTTTATTTTTCATTACGATGACTACACGTGAGAAGTGCAATGTCTACCACCAACAGTCGTGCAAAAAGGGAACCTAACTGCTGTGTTCTGGGCAAATGATGACTGTGTTAGACTAGACAGTTTTACACTGATGTGGACAGGGTGATCATATCAGCTTTAGTTTAAACAAGTCCACTTTATACCAAGCCACTTATTAGGAAGTGAAAGTGAAGGTAGATTATATATATATATATATATATATATTACAAAAACTTTGTAAATCCCCATTAGCTTCTGCAAACTGCCTCACATGCTACAGTGGAACTGACTAAACTATTCTGGAGAATCTGGGCACGTTAACAACTGAGGTAAAGAGGACTTTGTTCAGATTTGTTGGACTGTGTTGTTTGTCGTGTAACTGGTGAATAAAATGTTATAACCCAAAGAATGGATGGGAGAAAATACAAGGATGTGTCTTTATACTGTATCTTTATCATTCTAATGTGTTTTTAATGTTGTTGTTTCACTTTAATAAGCAGGTGTATGTAATATAACACATGCATTGATGTTTTGACCTTGATGGATTGTTTGTCACTCTTTTCAGTTTCCGTCCCTGAAGAAGAAGTTTGACTTCAAAGCACATGAAGGGGAGATTGAAGACTTGGATATGAGTCCAGGAAACAAGGTGAAGCAGTGACACCTTTTTGGTTTGGATATGTAACGTGACACGTACAGTGCACTGATTCATTAGTGATGATCAATATGTTGTGTTCTCATACAGCACCTGGTGACTGTTGGCCGAGACTTTGCCTGCAGTGTATGGAGTGGAAACCAGTTGGCTATGGGTCTGAAATGGCATGAAACCCTGCCTCAGATGGCTGAGAAGACTTATCGATACATGGCCTGCAGGTTTCCTCTTCCACCTATTCACCTCATCTTATCCATGTGGACGATGTTACACTGACTATACATGGTCTTATTTTCATGTTGGTTTTTTTTAGGTTTGGAAAGGTAGAGGACCAAAAAGAGGCCCTGAGGCTTTACACAGTCCAGATTCCCCATAAAAGAGACAGGAGACCTCCTCCTTGCTACCTCACCAAGTGGGACGGCAAGAGCTTCCTGCCCATGCTGACGGCTCCCTGTGGCACTGAGGTCATCTCCAGTCTGGCTGTCAGGTGACTGATAGGTTCATATTAAAATATGTAAACCATGGCTGCTGAGAGACTCACCTTAGGTCATAATCAGGCCAAGAAGCTCTAATGGAGAAGGATCATTCTGCCAGAATCTCATTTTACATAACACCTGTCGTCTTGAGACTGACAGCCAATCACAGAGCTCCATTGGTGTTCAAAAACAGTTAATGAGCTACACTTTTACTCTGGGTGAGATGTTCCTTCATCACCAATAACACACACACTGTAGTTTATGTTGATTCAGTCCCACACGCACAGTTCTGTTGACCCAAATATTCACTAGAGCAGTGGAGGTGCGTGTGTGTGTGTGTGTTCTAAGGTTTCCTTTGTGTGATCAATAATTGCATCATACTGGGAGGTTTCTGTATGTCTGCTCATAGCCAGAGGGGTTCCTGGTGCCTAAGTACATAAAGTACATTAGTGCACAGTAAGGAGCTGGGAAAATGTCTGACGAGCTCACATGTGAGGTGTCTCAAGATTTAGGAAAATGAAGATGTTCCCTTGTCTTTGACAGTGACTCTGGAACATTTCTGGGCCTTGGAACTGTAACAGGATCAGTAGCTATCTACATCGCTTTCTCCCTGCAGGTAAAGACAGTGTAGACACACACTTCAAACTATCCAAGCTAGCTCCCCTGCTTTATGACGCTAACTTGCTCTTCGCTCCCTGTGTGCGTAGAAGCTGTATTACGTAAAGGAGTCCCATGGCATTGTGGTGACAGACCTGGCCTTCCTGCCTGATGTGCTGAAAGGCAAAAACATCAAGGGGAATAATGAAACCGCCATGTTGAGTGTAGCTGTGGACAGCCGCTGTCAAATGCATGCTGTCCCCAACCGCAGTAAGTCCCGCACCATCATCATCCGGTGAACACACTAAGAGGACGTGTCGGAGCCTCAGACCCTCTCATCTCATGTTGTCCCTTTGGTTTGCGTTTCCTCCAGGGTCCTTTCCTGTCTGGCTGGTGCTGTTCTTCTGTGGCCTCATAGTAGTGGGACTTGTCCTCCTCCTACAGTACCTCTTTCCAGGATTTATTTAAATCATGCACGGTTGATGGAGCAGGGACACATCTTCATGTGGCTTATTTTGGCAGTGTGCTACAGCTCCCAGCTGAGCCTGTGAAGGTTCTCCCAGCTGCAGTGCCGACTCTGAACAGCTTTTACGGTGCCCTGACGTTGCCCCCGCCCCAGCGCCCCAGCTCTTACTCAGGGTTGTTCCTCTCAGACCTGTAAACCCAGTGGAATCAAACCAGGACATACTGTGGGATTTTACTTTGATTTCTATCAATTGTTCTTTAATCTTTTTCTTTTTTGGATTCATGTTGAAGGACTCATGCGAAGAATGTTTAAAGGGTGGGATCTTTTTATTGACATATTTAAGGAACAGTGTAAAAATATAGAAATGATTGGCACATAATGTGTCTGATGTAGTTTTTCTTTACAGACAGACACTGTGAATTAGCCATTCTCTTTGAATATCTGCTGTGCTTGCTTTCTATGTGTTTTTCTGTTTTTATCCACTAGTGGGTAGCAGAGACCAGAGCATTGATCGTCCTGGGGTGAAAGGCTGCCAGGAGATGAAATGTTAAGCATGTGAAAAGATCTGTTTGTCTCAGTGCAGTGGATTTTTGAACACACAGCTACATGTTCAGACTTATGTTAATATACTGTGCCAGTATTCAGGGTTGTCCAAGAATTCTACACAAAGTTACAACGTCCTCTACAAATGGAAAATCATCAGATATTTCAAAAAAAGATATGGGGAGGGAGGCAAAGAGTCTGTAAACTTCATGGAAATGTTATTTTTAACCCAAGCTGGGGATTCCCTTCTTTTAGGAAGACATTGCCATCTGTAATTCAACATCATTACAATTTGACAACGTTCTGACTGGAAATATGCTGCTCAGCAGATGTTCAACAATGTGAATGAATTTATAACATCATCCCTATATTGTAACTACCTTGGTTAAATGATGGAAGAAATAAAATATTAATAAGAAAGGGCGCTTTAAAAAAACAACAAAATAACACTTGGCATCTTTATGCTTCATGATCTCTCACAAACCCTCTGGTGATGGTAGAATAGTTATGGGAATGGGAATAGATAGATACTTTATTCATCCCCTAGGGGAAATTCACAATATAGTTAAGTCAAACAGCAGAACTCTGCTGCAAATAACATATTCACATAAGTCATCAGAGACAGCAAACTACTCAGGCCCTGAGAGGCAGGTGGAAGATTTTTCTTCTTATTTTTCATGAAATGATGTGAATCATATGCTGTGACTTTAATACTCATTACATCTCACCTCAGCTCAACGTCTGAGGGAGATTTTGGGGCGACCCCTCGTGTCCTGTGGATGAATTGTCATCCTGCTCCTCCACTCATTTCCCAGGGTTTTCAGGAGGAGTACCCTTGGGCTGATGCCGTCAGGACCACCAGCCTTTACCAGCAGCAGAGTCCACCTAGCATCCTCCTCACCTGGTCAGTGGGTCACTGCTGGAAAAAAACGGTTCAGCTCGTTTGCTCTGTCGATGTTTCCATCTACTGTCTGACTGCTGGGCTTGTAGCCAGTGATGGTCCTCATGCCTCTCCAGACCTCCTTGGTGTCATTCTGCCACAGCCTCTGCTCCAGCCCCTTCCCATAGGCCTCCTATCCTTCTCTGATATTCACTAACAGGTGTTTCTGAACCCCTTTGATGTCCTTAGTAACCCAGGGCTTGTTGTTGGGACAAGAACAGAGGTGTCCACACAGAAGTTGATGTAACTCGGTCTGTTTGTATATGACTTGTAGTGTAACATGCTTTGAGTAGTTGATAAGACAAGAAAAGCGCAGTTAAATGAAGTCCATTTACCATTTGCCAAGATGGAACCCAGCAGTCATGTTGGAGAGCTTAAGAGCTGAAAGCTGAGCAGCAGTTTGTTTGGTAAGAAGCTCATATGACACACTCTGGGCCAAAAAGGCTTTTTTCTCCTACACGGCCATTGCAGTTAGTGGCTGTAAAACAATGAACACACCCTGAAACAACTGCTATTATCAGAATTTGATCTGTTCCATCCAGTAACATTTGAAAGGTCTGGATAATCATTTTTCACCATTCATGTGAGCTGTGATCCAGCTGTGATGACAGCTGGCTCCACCACAGACGGACTGTAATGCTCAGGCTCCATGGGCCTACGAAGGAAAAGAAGATTGAAAAGGCCTTTTCAGTGCTTGAGCCTAGAGAGTACTGTTCATAGAGCATGGCGTCCAGCTGTTAAGACATCCACAGGTTGGACAGTGGTGTGGGACAGTGGTGCCATCTTTGATTTTCCATGCTTGACTGATTCAGATTGGAAAAAAAAAAAAAAAAAAGCAACAACTGTTAGTGTGTCACAAAGACAACCCAAACACAGGATTGTGTGGACATGGGAATTACCCTGATCAATCAGATAGTCAAAAACAGTTTAAAGTCTGCTGTGTTGGTGTCCTACTCATCCAAAACAGTGGAGGTGAATGGACTTTAGTTTGCCATGTCTCTGCTCACCTCATGTAAAAACACAGCACTGCCCAGCTGCATGCAGCTGCTATCAGGGTGAGCGTCAAGGATAATGCGAAACAGACAAGCAGGGCAGACATTAGCTGACAGCGCTGCTCTATCATCTACTCAGAATACTGCCACAGTTACATACTACAGACATACTGTGATGGTTTGATTCTCTTTGTCATAACTGACACTGGCAGCTGAAGCTGTGTCTTCATCTATAACAGGACAGTTCTGCTGTTGTAATGTCCCTCTGTCGCAGCAGATGTCCTACTTGTTGTGTGATATTTTTCTTGAACAGATTATAGTCCTTCAATAACTTGAGCTGAGTCTGAATGGTTTGACCAAATCAAAGTTCCTGATGCAGAATTTGAAAATGTATTACAGCGTTAGACTGTGGCAGAAACATTAGGCCTTTCGCAGTCTCCTGTCTCACCTGTTGTTGTGTTTCTCTGGAGGTTAAGTTCAGAGGATCAGATCAACCTGTCAACAGCCTGACTACTGACCAATCAGATCACCGGAAAAACTGAGTCGTCGCTCCTGCAGGATCCTGACAACCTCTGTTTTGAAATCAGAGTGGACACAAGGAAAGTCTGTTGGAGGTTTTCCATGCGTTCACTCTGGTCTTCAAACAGAGTGTTTATCACTAAATAACCACACAATAAATATTATAGCTTCATTTGAAGTGAACAAAGATTCTTTAATGTGACAGACAGTGTTGATGCTTTGACTCTGATTCCATCACTGCAGCTCGGAGTAACATGAGGAGATTCTGTGAGCAGAACTGTTCATTAAAACCTAAACCCTCGGATGTCTTTTAGAACCAGCTCTGTAGTACAAATGACCCAGGATGGCCAGTGTTAGGCTCAGTGAAGCCAGATAACGAGGAGGTGTCCTGGATATGCTGAACTTGCTTCATAGTACAGGCTTCCGGTCCTTGTCACTTTCTTACTTTAACAGGAAGCTGTCCTATAATGACCAACAAAGGATTGAAGTCCAAGTTGTTTAAGTAACACAACATGGAAACTTTGCATTCGGTAAATCTATAGAACATCAGTGCTGTAAATTAGGGCACATGTAGTGTAGTGTAGTGTAGTGTAGTGTAGTGTACAGTTCATGTGATAGATTTATCGGTTACCAGTGGCCTGTTAAGCTCACTAGCAGTGCTAAGGGGTCGGTAAACTCTATATGAGCTGACTTTTGGATTTCAGATTCCTCTGGGAACCCCCTCCCCCCACAACTTTCTGATGGTGGATTTGGAGGGGTCTGTGTCCTTCCTCTGTGTGATGACCAGTGTAGATCAGGTATGAACAGGTCTTACCACAGCAGGGACAAACAAGGAGACAGAGCAGCAGTTCTGAAAGCTACATTCCTGTGCTCCATCTGAAGGAGCCCAGGTCAGCCACTGTGACGCAGCTCTGCAAGCCCCTGATTTGGAACAGAGTCATAAAACTGGGTTTGTGATGCTATGTGGATCATGGTCTGGTGAGTTGAGAGTGTGTGACATGTAAAAGTGACCACACTGCTTCTAGGTGGTTTGTGGGCCGTGCCGCTCTTACCCTCTTTACTGGCTGAGAGGCTGAGCTAAAAGGAGCCAGACTGTGAGTAAGACGGGAGTTCCAGAGAAAACCCTGCAGACTCTCATCCCACACACACACACACGCACACACACACACACACACACCACAAGCCTCTGTGGGGCCTCCCCACACTGACGTCAGTCTTGGGGCCTGTTGGCTCATGGTCTGAGTGAGTGGGAAAGATGTCACACTGCTAAAAATGGATGACGACTACACAAGCAAGTATGCCAGATACCAAGACCACACAAACAAGAGGGAAAAAAGCTGGCCACACTTTATTTAAAGTGCTGCTCAAAAGGCAGCGTAGGTGCATTTTAAGGTCATAGACGCACAACTGTGAGTATAATTACAACCACAGCAGTTTGATATAATGAGCGCGTAGTGGAAAATGTGTAGGCTGAACTTCTGAGACAATGATGATGTTTAGATCAATGTACACCTTTGTTCAAATTAATGAGGTGGACCAAATAAACCTCTGAGCATGACACAATACAGTTCCAACACAAACTGGAATTTATAACCTTTTTGAAATTTATAACCTTGATGAAGGAGGATTTATCACAGACCTTTGGATTAAGCTGCTTTAGCCTGTTTTTTTTTCTGATGTTTTAAAACAGCAGTGTTTCACTGGTCTCTCTGTCTGAAAAACCTCAAACGACACCCGGCATCACCGCTCTGCCCATTATGCTCTCTAATACCTGTAACCACACCTAACTGATGACACAGGGTCGTCACAGCCCATACATCATGATACAGGTGAGAGGTTAAACCACCGGAGGCCAGCAAAAACAAGATTTACAGCTGCTGTTGAAGTTGTTCTTTAAAGGGTAATGAAATGCCCCTCTGACTCTCTGAGCTTTTAGAGTCTCTGTTACAGTCTGTTTCTGTTGTGCAGGACAGAAGAAACAAAAATAATTTTATTCTGAATGCTGACATTTTTATGCATATTTCACTTAGAAATATCCAAGTGTGAATATATTTACATAAAAATGAGAGGAATGACAAACTCAGGTGTTAACAGAAATTCAGCTTGTTAGCCAGGCAGAGTTTGGACCTGATTCTAAAAAGCTACAAGTCTGAGACTGGACACAGACTGTGGACATGTTACTACAGCCTGAACTTTTAGCCTCATGGTGTGAAGAACACATTACCTGGGACAAAACTGTGAGAGTTGTATTTTCCAGGGAGAGTGGGTGCACACATTTGATGAGTCTGATGTAGCAGACTTGACATTCACCAGTGAGTACTTCTCCGTGCACATCTGGTCTCACCCACAGAAGGCTTGACCCTTGTTTGGTTCGTCTGAACTCTGTTCTTCTTTTTCCACTTGTGTCATTGTGTATCGGGTCATGATGATCCTGTGCTCCGCAGTCTGCGTCCTCTCTGAGTCTGCAGTGCTTGATGGGGACATTTCAAAAAAGGTCAGGGGTGTTTGTTAGAGGCAAAAAGCTTCAATTTGATTTCTATTTTGGCAAACCAGACAGAATGAAGGCTGCCGACTCCCACTGTTCCCTCTCCGCTCTACGTGTCACTGCAGCAGCTTCAGTGTGTTCAGAACCACGGGACTAAATTACACAAATGATGGGGATCTTACTGTGCACACACCCTGCTTCCATTCTGGGGCGGCCTAATGTAAGCAATTCTTAAGACGAACATGGAAAAGCAAACAAGGTCCTATTAGAAGGAGGATTTTGGTTTCTGACAAAAGGGATAATGAGACAAAGAAAATGACAGGGTGAGTGGAACAGCCATGTTCCACTGTCTGCCTGACGCTGACTCCCTCTCTGTCTGTGGGTGACTTGAACTCTGCCTCACCACAGAGCAGTGACTGAGCCCCTCTGATGCCAGACAGTGGGAAAAATGATGCTGTGACAGAGTAACAGGATCATCACACACCACAAGTGCCACTGGCCAACATGTCTGAGGCCTTTAAAAAGTCCTCATGTCCTCATTTGTCAACATTTAGAGAGGGGTGTGTGACTGCACCAGTCTTTATTTCAGGTGTCTCCCGCAGACCATGACAGACACACAGTCTCACACTGATGACGGAGTTGTGGTGTTACTACTTCATGTCAGACCACTGAAACACAAATACATCTACTGTGGTAGAGCACTTGTGAGGACCTTCAGACATTTAGATACACAATGACACAGACAAGGTCCCAGATTCTGAAAATAGGTTTCAGTTGTGTTTTGTGCGTTTTATAAACTTGGATGTGTGCAATAAAGATTGTGAAAACATGAAGTGGCTTACGCCTGCCATTCCTCTGGCTCCCCCACACCAAAAAGCGCCCAAGCTTTACAAACCAGTAAGAATTTGATCTGGTTTCTACATCGATACCAGATAAACAATTGACGACTGGCATCCGAGTTGTCAGCGGGACAGTGAGACAATGTGAACAAACTTGTTGTGTTGTGTTGGTAACAGTAGGTTAAGGACAGAAAGTTTTGTTAGCAGTTGTGTTGAAGATCAAGGACTGAAGAACAGTAACGATAATAATAATGAACTTTATTTCTGAACAAAGTGCTTTACAAAAAGAAATCAAACCAGAAAAGGCAAATAAAATGAGAAAACTGTGATCTGGGAGTAACCACCATGGAGGTAGCCTTGGATGATACCTGGGCAAATTTAACTATATACACTGTAATGATCACATGCACATCACTAAACACATGTAATAACCAAGCTGAGAAGAGATGATAGCATGAACTTCTTCAGTAATTGATAAAAATGCCCTAGTTTCAGAGATAATCTTCAGCTGAAAGAACCAAGACTGAACATTTTTGACTTGACCATTAAAACAGAAGTTACCATCAAATGTTACCCCTACATTCCGAGAAGCCTCCTTAATACTATTTGACACACAGCCATCATTAGCTGTGGAATTAATGGAAGCAAATAGAACAACCTCAGACTCATCATCATTCATTTTAAGGAAATTCTGAGACATCCCGGATTTAGCGTCAGATTGCCTTTGATAAAAAAAAGACAGTGTGAAGACTGGTGTGTAGTTACTTGAGGAAAGGGGATATTTTACTTTGAGGTGGTTGATGGGTGGGAGGCAAGAGTTGGGTGTGAGGCGGGACTTGGGTGGGAGGTGTATGTTGGGTGTGAAGCGAGACTTGGGCGGGAGGGGGCTGATGGGTGGAAGGCAGGAGTTGGGTGGGAGGGAGTCGATGGGTGGGAGGCTGGCTGACCTCAGGTCGGCTGTTCATGCTGTTGTTGGAGGAGATCCTTTTTTTTGGCTGCCATAGCAAAATTATAATTAACAGTTTCAATACATTTTTCCCTTTTCTTCTGAGCCTTCAGTTTTTCATTCTGGTAAAGCAACCAGTCAGCTTATTTCCCTCTCTGAAGCCAGACCAGGCCGCTCTTTAGCTCAGCCTTTTTTTTTCTGCTCTTCTTCCTTAAATAGTCTGTGAGCAGCGATACTCTCCAACATGGCAGCCTCCTCCTTTTCCCTCTGCTGTTTTTTGTCTTTCTAAGTACTGGGCTAATCTGTTCTCCTCCCACTGATCTCTAGTGAGAGCCCTCTCCTTCTTTGTAGCTGCTAGTTTGTCCCAGACTATGTCCTTGTTAATTTGTTTTTTCCTAAGCCGTTCTGCTTGGTCAGCCTTTTGCTGCCGCAGTGTCTCCTCTTTTTGGACCTGAATCAGTTTGAGTTTCTGATCCTCGGCTTTTAATTGATTTGTCCTCTCTTTTTCATTGCACTTCACTCTGCGGATATCTTCTATATGTAGGGGAGACCGGGGACAGTTGTAACACAGGGATAGTTGTAACACTCTCAGTTTGACCAATCAGGAAGGAGCTGTGGTGATGTCATCAATATAGCCCATGCCCACTTCCAAAGTGAGCTCACAGGTGAAGCCGCATGTCCCTAGGGTAAAAGCTCTCTGTTTTGGAGAAGAAAAACTATTTTTCAGGTAAGAAAGTAAAAATTTTCACCATAAATATTTTTTGCACAGTGATACAGTGTTTGATACAGTTGTTTCACTTACATAAGTGCAATTAGTAGTTTCTCTAGTTTAATTTGATGTGTTGCATTAGTGCTAGCTTTGAAGCTAAATGCTCAAAATGGTTAGCTTTTTAATGGCTGCCTGGGTCGGGGATGGTTGTAACAGTTCTTAAAAAGTGTTACAACCATCCCCTTATGTTGACATTGTATGCTTGTCTCCTTTTTACAGCATGCTTAGGCAGAGGATCTGCAAAACAGACAGGGGTGTCCCTGCAGATGTTCTACAGAGGGCAGCAGCTGAAGTGAAGGAAAGGACATCTGTGAGACGAGTCGCTAAGGCCCACAACATCTGTCATGTTACCTTATACAGATACTGTAAAGCTTCAGAGAAGCTAAGAGAAGAGGGTAACAGCGAGAAACCCCATGTTGGCTACCGTAGTAGCCAGAAGGTGTTCAGTGAGGAACAGGAGGGACTCGTGGCAGACTACTTAAAAGAAGCTGCTGACATGTACTATGGATTAAACCCTCGAGAGGTAACAAGATTTTGAAGTGCTTTTGCAATAATACAGACAAAGAGAAACAGTAAAAAAAATAATGGCAAATGAATAGTTGATCATGTGTATTTCTGATGTCTTAGATCAGGAAGTTTGCCTACCAGTTGGCAGTTCAATACAACTGCAAGCACCCCCAGTCCTGGGCTCCATGGAACTCCATGGCAGGCCAAGACTGGTTTTCAAGCTTCATGAAACGTCATCCTGATCTATCCATCAGTGCACAGCCAACCAGCTTGTCTCGGGCCACAAGCTTCAATCGCACAAATGTGGAGAGATTTTTCAAGAAGCTTGGAGATGTCATTGGGAAGCACGGGTTGGATGGAAATGATATCTGGAATGTCGATGAGACAGGTGTCACTACAGTCCAGACTCCAGACCGAATCATTGCTCGCCGTGGTGTCAAACAAGTGGGGGCCATGATATCAGGAGAGAGAGGCGTTCTGGTGTTAGTAGCATGTGCTGTAAATGCATTGGGAAATGCCATCCCTCCGACCTTTGTCTTCCCACGCAAAAGGTACCAAGAGCATTTCTTAGCTGGTGGACCACCGGGCAGTGTTGGATGTGGCAACGCCTCCGGATGGATGCAGGAGGAGGAGTTTCTTGTTTTCTTGAAACATTTTGTGAAGCATACAAAGGTCACTCCTCAAAGGAAAGCTTTGCTATTGTTAGATAACCACAGCTCACACATAACCGTGCAGGCAGTAAACTACTCCAAAGAAAATGGCATTATCCTTCTTACATTTCCACCACACTGTAGTCACAAATTGCAACCCCTGGATCGTAGCGTGTATGGTCCATTTAAAAAGATGATCAACACAGCCAGCGATGCATGGATGAGGATGAATCCTGCTAAAACCATGACCATCTTCAACATTCCGAGTCTGGTTAACACTGCGTTCCCACTTGCTGCGACACCAAACAACATACAAGCTGGATTTCGATGTACAGGAATATGGCCTTTTAACCCAGAAATTTTTCAAAACTGTGACTTTGCGCCTTCGCAGGTACATTTGCCCCAATTGCCTGTCTGATTAAACTAAACGGCAGTTTACATGGTTAATAGGTTCAAAAGTGGTTTGCTGATTGTTCCATAGATCTCTATTTTATTTACTTTGTATTTTATATATTGATTTATTTTATAGTATTTGTTTTTATTGTATTTAACATGCCCTTTTTAGTTATTTTTTATCATTATTTTTGTATTCTTAAATGTATATTGTTCCTTCTTTATAATTCATTAAAGTTCTTGCATATAATTATTAGTGTGGATCTTTTTTAAGTATAACAATTGTGTTACAACCATCCCCTAGTAGTGTTACAATTTACCCCAGTACGGGGGTAGGTTGTAACAACATACCACTTTGTATTTGACAATAATTTACTTAAACTGTGATGGTGTATTAAAAGTACAAGTGAATGTATTTTATAGCAGACAAATATGGGTACTACATGTCAAAATCTGAGATCTCCAGCAAAAACAACAACTGAGTTACACTTGCTCAAACAAAAAGTGTTACAATTGTCCCCGGTCTCCCCTATATTTTCAGAATCCTTTTCTGAGTCTGAATTTTTTCTTCCGCCTCTTGTTTTATAACTTGTTTTTCATGTTCAAGTTTCTTGTGGAACATGAAATCATTTTCCCTCTCCAGTCTCTCCTCTTCCTTGTGAAGTTCGTTTTCTTTTATTTGTCTCTTTTGGTACTCCAGAAGAGCGAGGTGTTCGAGCTTCTTCTGATGCCGCTTCTCCTGTTTCCTTCTTTGTTTTCTGTGAACATAGCCAGCTCGTCAAACCAAAGGTTTTCCTTCCTGACTAGTTCTTGCTTTCTCTGCACGAACTAGTTGAGCCAGAGCCTCATTCTCCTTAATGCATGCATTTTCTGCATTCAAGTTCTTTTTATTCTCTCTTCAGTGACTTGGCTGTTGAGAATTGGGTTGTCACTCAGCAGGTTTCTTTGATCCGAGGGAGAACCTAGTCTGTCACCATCTCTCTCTGAGTCTCTGACTTGGGGGGGAGGGGGCTGTTTGGATGTTTACCTGTTCTGACTCTGATTGATTTTTCATCTTCTCTCAGCTTCAAATTCAGTCTTTCCTGGAACCCCTTGGTGGTGTTCCTCCAGAGCTCCTCATCAGAATGGTTGTGAAAGAATCCCCTGTGCTGAGTGTGGGAGGGGGTTGATGGGTGGGAGGCCGGCTGACCTCAGGTCATTTTTCTCCTGTTCATGTTGTTGTTGGAGGAGATATAATTGACAGTTTCAACACATTTGTCTCTCTTTTTCAGATCCCTGTGCTGAGTAAAAGTTAAACTTTTTCATACACGTCCTCCAGATTACTACCATAACAGTGTCACGCTCTGTAGCAGCTTTGTGGACAGGAGAGGATGTAGCGCTAAACTGCATTTCCAGGTTTAGCTGGCTTTGTGTGGCTGCAGCTAACATACATACATACACCTCAACATAACACAACACAACACTATGCAGCTGAACTCCACTCTCTCTATGTGCAATAACTATCTCCATGTGCAATACTGTGTGCAATAACAACAAATCAATATTTATATTAGCTGTCTTTCTTGCACAATTTTTTTCTACTGCAGCACCTTTGTATTCTATTTTTAAGTATTATTCTTCTTCTATTTTTATTCTTATTCCTACTTTTGTTTAGACTATTGGTACATATTTATTTATTTAGATTTGGAGTTATACCACTTCTAGGCTGCTATAATTTCGTTGTATTCTTGTACAATGACAATAAAGGCTTCTGATTCTGAGAGTGGGGGTGGGTCTGCTCTGTGCTTCCTGAAGTCCAGGATGATCTCCTTGGTCTTAGTGGTGTTCAGGATGAGGTTGTTAGCCTGGCATCAGTTTCAGGACTTTGTTTCTGTAGGCAGACTCGTCATCCCCCGAGATCAGCCCCAGCACAGTAGTGTCATCCGTGAACCTACGGCAGTGGACTCAGCACACACCCCTGTGGGGAGCCTGTGCTCAGTGTCCGGGTGGAGGAGAGGTGGGGTCCAAGTTTAACTCTCTGTGGTCTGTTCGTGAGAAAGTCCTTAGTCCAGGAACAGATGAGTGGGTGGAGTCCTACGTTGGACAGTTTGCTGACCAGGATGTCGGGGGTGATTGTATTAAAGGCTGAGCTGTAGTCTACAAAGAACACCCTAGTGTAGGTGTCTCTGTGTTCCAGGTGGCTCAGCACAGTGTGGAGGGTGATGGATATGGCGTCCTTGGTTGATCTGCTTTATAGGCAAACCGGTGGAGTCGAAGGATGGAGGGAGGCAGTCTTTAATGTGGCCTAGGATCAGTCGTTCCAGGCACTTGGTGACAAGAGGGGTGAGTGCAACCAGGCGGTAGTCAGTGAGGCAGGCTGTGGATGATTTTTGGGGTATGGGGGTGATGGTGGATGCTTTCAGACAGGCAGGGGTGGAAGCCTGTGAGAGAGACAGGTTGAAAATTTTTGCAAAGACCTCAGAGAGCTGGTCAGCACAGGCCCTTAGTACCTTACCAGGAATACCATCGGGCCCAGCTGCTTTCCTGGGGTTCACCCTGCTGAACATCCGTGCCACATCCTGTGCCGGCACAGTCAGTGGTTTGGAGCTGGGAACAGATTGAGGTAGCGGTGGTGTGAGTTGTGGTGTAGTTTCAAAGCGTGAGAAGAACATGTTCAGCTCTTCCACCAGTGCCGCGATGGAGTGTGCAGCTGTGGTCTGTCCCCTGAAGTTCGTCAGCTGCTGTAGACCCTGCCACACCTGCCGAGGGTTATTGTTGGAGAAGTGGTCCTCTATTTTCTGTCTGTTATCCTTAAAGGTGCTGTAAGCGATACTGGATAAAACTTCATTTCTAATGTTAAACTTCTATTCTGATAGTAATTATTGCTACACTGTCCTGATTGGATATAATCATCATCCCCACTATCCTGGCCTGAAAACACACAGACGCTAATTTTGAGAAAACTTACTTTTTTACGGTCAAGGACCCGCTTTCCTACCTTTTCTGCGGGGTTATTGCCAAGGCGAACAAAGGGGGATGCATTTTGACACTCCTCAACAGTGAAGAAATGATCAAAAAGTGCATGAAACAGACGCATGCAATGTGGTTTTGATGCATGATTCATGGCTGCAAGGCGGAACGATGAGATGAACATGCCAATCCCAGGAAAAAGCTCCTGCTGGCCCGATGGTAAAGATGTGCTGTCACAATGTCTCTCTCCAATGAGGTCACAAAGAGTCTGAAGCTCTCTGAGCTGGCCTGGATCTGAAAAGGAGAAATAGTAAAAACAATACAAGAGTGAGAAAATACCAAGCTACTCTTTAAAATGGTTACACAGCTTTAATGGCTGACGTGGTGGTAACGTATTGTGTCACTTCCTGTTTGCTGCTTCTGCACTGTGGTGCTACGAGTGATATCCTAGCTTATTAATCAACTCTTACTTTGCCGTGTTCTGTGGTCAATCTCTGAATTCCTGTACACGTATATTGCTTTAGTTAAACATCTGTGGTGCACGTGTCCCTCGGGATTTAACACTACACTCTAATCACTCTATCTCTGGTCTGCTAGCTTAGCTGTTAGCAATGGCTTCTCTTTCTCCTGCTGTCTCTCCTGCTGTCTCTCCTCTCTCTTGCACGGTGTGTGAAATGTTCAGTTACTCCTCTGCCTCCTTTAGCGATAATGGTATGTGTAATAAATGTAGCATTTTTGTAGCATTGGAGGCGAGACTTAGGGAAGTAGAGGCTCGGCTCCGCACCATAGATAATCGCCCCGCAGCAGCGCTAGCTAGTCAGTCCCCTGTAGCTGATGCGGACCAGCCTAAATTAGCTACAGCTAGCCGTCCTACGTTAGCTCCTGTCAGCCGTTCCCCGGCAGCTCCCGAGCAGCCGGGAAGCCAGGGCGGCTGGGTGGCAGTCCGAAGGAAACATAGCATGAAACAACGGTCCGTGGTTCACCATCAACCGCTTCATGTTTCAAACAGATTTTCCCCAATCAGCGACACACCCGCTGAGGAAAAAACTCTGGTTATTGGCAGCTCCATTTTGCAAAATGTGAAGTTAGAGACTCCAGCGACCATAGTTAAATGCATTCCTGGGGCCAGAGCGGGCAACGTTGAATCGTATTTAAAACTGCTGGCTAAGGATAAACGTAGATTTGGTAAGATCGTTATTCACGTCGGCGGTAATGACACCCGATTACGCCAGTCGGAGGTCACTAAAATTAATGTGGAGTCGGTGTGTAACTTTGCCAAAACAATGTCGGACTCCGTAGTGTTCTCTGGACCCCTGCCCGATTTGACCAGTGATGACATGTTTAGCCGTATGTCTTCATTCCGTCGCTGGCTGTCTAGGTGGTGTCCAGCAAACGACATGGCCTTCATAGACAACTGGAAAACTTTTTGGGGAAAACCTGGTCTGATTAGGAGCGACGGCATCCATCCCACTTTGGATGGTGCAGCTCTCATATCTAGAAATATGACAGATTTCATTAGAAAACCAAAGTCATGACAACCCAGAGTTGAGACCAGGATGCAGAGTTGCAGTCCTACATGCTTCTCTGCAGTTTCTCTAGAGCTGTCACCCACCCATGATTCTCATGATTCTTATTATTCCTACCATTCTAACGATTCCCTTTACCCTATAGAGACTGTGTCTGCTCCCCGTCAACAAAAAGTGCATAAATTAAAAAATGCAAGAGGTGTTATTCATAAAAACCTCAAAAAAATTTATACTACAAAAGCATCTGAACCTAAAAACACCACAATCAGATGTGGGCTATTAAACATTAGATCTCTCTTGTCTAAATCTCTGTTAGTGAATGATTTGATAATGGATCAGCAGATTGATTTATTCTGTCTGACTGAGACCTGGCTGCAGGAGGAAGAGTATGTCAGTCTAAATGAGTCAACCCCTGCTAGTCATATTAATTATCACATTCCTCGAGGCACAGGCCGAGGAGGAGGAGTGGCAGCAATCTACCACTCAAGTTTACTAATTAATCCTAGACCTAAGCCGAAATATAGCACATTTGAAAGCCTTATCCTCAGCCTCTCACATCCAAATTGGAAGACAGAAAAACCAGTACTATTTGCTGTGGTGTATCGTCCACCTGCTGCTTACTCAGAGTTTTTGTCTGAATTCACTGAATTTTTATCTGATTTAGTGCTTAGTACGGATAGAGCAATTATAGTGGGCGACTTTAATATTCATGTCGATACCCACAATGACAGCCTTAAGACTGCTTTCTATTCAGTATTCGACTCAATTGGCTTTTTACAAAATGTTAACAAACCAACTCACTGTTTTAATCACACCCTTGATCTTGTACTGACCTATGGCATAGAAGCTGAATATTTGACAGTATTCCCTCAGAACCCTGTTTTATCTGATCATTCTTTAGTAACATTTGAATTTACAATAATGAACTGCACAGCATCTGGGAAAAAATTAACTACTGTAGATTTCTGTCTGATAATGCTGTTATCAAATATAAGGAAGCTATTCCATCTTTATTATCTCCGCTGCCATGTGCCAGTTTTACAGAGGGCAATGGCCTAAACGTTACTCCAGCAGATATAGACTAGACTATCTAGTTGATAATACTACTGCTTCATTGCGTTCAACCCTTGACTCTGTTGCCCCTTTGAAAAAGAAGGTCAGTAATCAGAGGAAGCTAGCTCCATGGTACAATTCACAAATACGTACTTTAAAGCAGATATCACGAAAGCTGGAAAGGAAATATTTATCCACTAATTTAGAGGAATTCCGCCTAGCCTGGAAAGACAGCTTTATAATGTATAAAAAATCCCTTCGTAAGGCAAGAACTGCCTATTATTCATCATTAATAGAGGAAAACAAGAACAACCCTAGGTTTCTTTTCAGCACTGTAGCCAGGCTGACAAAGAGCCATAGCTCTGTTTTACCATCCATCCCTCTAGCTCTCACTAGTAATGACTTTATGAGCTTCTTTAGCAACAAAATAGTAGACATTAGAGACAGAATCCATCTTATCCTGCCTACAACTGTTAATGATGTAGGTATGTCTAGAACAGCATCTTTAGAAATGTCTGCCAGTCCTGATTTGTCGTTAGACTGTTTCTCTCCCATAGATCTAGCTGAATTGACTTCAATAGTTTCTAAATCTAAATCATCAACATGTCTTTTGGATCCTATCCCGACCAGACTTCTTAAAGATGTGTTGCCTTTGATTGGCACTCACATATTAGATCAGATAAATCTCTCGTTGGTTACAGGATATGTTCCACAGGCTTTTAAGGTTGCAGTTATCAAACCTTTACTTAAAAAGCCTTCTCTGGACTCTGACATTTTGGCAAACTATAGACCTATATCCAATCTCCCCTTTAATTCTAAAATTCTTGAAAAGGCTGTTGCAACTCAGTTGTGTGATCATCTACATAGGAACGGTTTGTTTGAAGTTTTTCAGTCAGGATTTAGAGTTCATCATAGCACAGAGACAGCACTGGTGAAAGTTACCAACGACCTTCTTATAGCATCAGATAATGGACTCGTCTCTATACTTGTCCTGCTAGATCTTAGTGCTGCATTTGACACCATTGATCATAATATCCTATTGGAAAGATTGGAACATGTTATTGGGATTAAAGGAACAGCACTAGGCTGGTTTAAATCATATCTATCAGATAGATACCAGTTTGTTCATGTTAATGATGATCCCTCCATATATACCAGAGTAAGTCATGGAGTTCCACAGGGTTCTGTGCTTGGACCGATACTGTTCACCTTATACATGCTTCCCCTAGGCAATATTATCAGGAAGCATGGAATAAATTTCCATTGCTATGCGGATGATACCCAGCTATATTTATCTATGAAGCCAGACGAAACAGATCAGTTAGCCATACTTCAGGCATGTCTTAAAGACATAAAGGCCTGGATGACCTGTAACTTTCTTCTTCTGAATTCAGACAAAACTGAGGTTATTTTGTTTGGTCCCAAACACCTCAGAAACAGTTTATCTAATCATATAGTTACTCTGGATGGCATTAATTTAGCCTCCAGTACGACTGTTAGGAACCTTGGAGTTATTTTTGATCAGGATCTGTCCTTTAACTCACATATAAAACAAGTCTCTAGGACCGCCTTCTTTCACCTGCGCAATATCAGTAAGATTAGGAACATTCTGTCGCAGAGTGATGCTGAAAAATTAGTCCATGCTTTTGTTACTTCTAGGCTGGACTACTGTAATTCCCTATCATCAGGATGTCCAGTTAACTCTCTAAAAAGCATCCAGCTGATCCAAAATGCTGCAGCGAGAGTACTGACTGGAATTAGCAAGAGAGATCATATTACTCCTATACTAACTTCTCTTCATTGGCTTCCTGTAAAATCCAGAATTGATTTTAAAATCCTTCTCCTTACATATAAGGCCCTCAATGGCCAGGCTCCTTCATATCTCAAAGAGCTGATAGTACCATATCATCCTAACAGATTGCTTCGTTCCCAGAATGCAGGTTTGCTTATGGTTCTCAAAATCTCTAAAAGTAGAATGGGAGGCCGAGCCTTTAGCTATCAGGCCCCTCTCCTATGGAACCAACTGCCAGTTTGGGTTCGGGAAGCAGACACCCACTCTAATTTTAAAATGAAGCTTAAAACCTTCTTGTTTGATAAAGCTTATAATTAGTTGTAGTTACAGTCCTAGTTATTTATTAAACTTATAGTTAGTCACAATTATCTCTATAGACACTGTTACAGTTAAGGATATAGCCCTTAGTAGGGCTGGCTCAGGCAACTGAATCATCCCCTAGTTATGCTGCTATAGGCCTAGGCTGCTGGGGGACATCCCATGATTTACTGCGCACTTCTTCTTCTTTCTCTTTCTCTCCTCAGACCCACCAAATTTATTAGCCTTTATTACATGTCATTAACTCTGTGTCCTCTCTGTCCCGTAGTCCTGTATTTGTTTCTCTCTGGTCTCTCTTTCTCTGTACCTTTCTGCAGGTACCTCTGGCTCCGGAGCTGCATGTTCTGTGGTCCTGGCTCCACCCACCTGCTGCTGTTTATTGTTTACAATCTATCTATTTCTAACATGTTTAATGTTCCATTCTGCTACAGATAAATATTTGATTAATATTCTTTGCAAACTGTAATGTAAATAATTACCAGTCATGACAGCTTTTTGCCTCCGTGCTCTGTTTCATAATTCTAATCTGCTGAGCACACATTATCCAATAACTGTTCACTAACTGTAATGTAAATGCTAACCCACATTGTCTGTATTATGCTGCATGTCCTTCTCCCCCTCTCCTCCATTCCTAGCTGTCCTATCTTCCTCCTTTTCCTCCTCTCACCCAGCCCGGCCATCGGCAGGAGGGTCCCCCATCTGAGCCAGGTTCTGCTCAAGGTTTCTTCCTGTTAAAAGGGAGTTTTCCTTGCCACTGTCGCCTTAAGTGCTTGCTCTGGGGTCAGGCTCTGGGTCTCTGTAAAGCGCTTTGAGACAATTTAGATTGTGGAAGGCGCTATATAAATAAAATTGAATTGAATTGAATTGAAAATGGCAGGCAAATTCATTTTTGAACATATTAAAACATGCCTACACGACCTTGCGTAGGCCTCCTTCAGGGCAAATAGAAAGAGATACAACACCACAAAAAATATATATATAGATATGTATGTGTGTGTGTGTAATACGCTAATATGAACATTGCCAGCTAACCCATCTAACTAACAGTAACTTAGATAACAATTAACGTGGCACAATACAGCTACAGCTAAAAAAACTGCAGTGAGTAGAAGTCGCTAAAAGATGGAGAGAGCTATGAGTGCTTGAGTAGAACTAGTGTAAGTTTAAATTAGGAAACATATGCAATTTGTGGCTACACAAATAATCTTTGTTGCACTTCTGTTAAATGTATAACTGGACATGTAACTAGCTTTACAGTCTGAGCCATTGTGTTATGCCTATCTCTGCTGCATGTATATTTTTCTATTAAAATATTTATACAGTTGAGGAAAAAGGAATGAAAATGGATTTTACTCAATTGTACTAGTTTAGATTAATTTGATCACCTTTAGCTCATTTATACACTTTATATACTTTACCTTACCTTTATCTTATACTTTATCATTACCATACTTCATAATACTTTATCATCTCACTGGGCAGCCCCCTGCACCAGCGTCTCTAGTGCATGTGCATGCTTGTGTGTGTGTTTCGTTCACTTGGTGTGGGTAAAATGCAGAGTAATTTCCTCAGGATAAATAATTAAAATTAAATAAATAAATAAATATCACAATAATAATTAATGTAATGAATTGTGCTGTTAAATTATGTTTATACTATAATTTAATAACATGTTAAGTGTATTTCTAATTTTCTAATGATACCAAGGATTATGTGCAGTAAATAAGCTTAGTTTATAAACCTCCCAATACCGTTACCTTATACCGTCTGTGTAATGCCACAGCCTTCTATTCTGCCGTTTTTCAAGGATAATTCAAACAGTATATTTATGTGTTCAAGGTCCAATCACTAATGTTGGTAAACAAAACAATTACATCATGAATGAATTAGCAGTAATTATTTGTCTATTCTCGAGATGACTTCATCGATCCTTCTCTTTTCGCGTAGGATTCTTTCGACCTCCCCCTTACATCCTTCACATGGTGTCCATGCATTTTTTGCCTGCTGTCCGTATGGGATGTTGCCTTCGTCAGATGAGCTGCCTGCATCTCTCCTGTCCGGTGGCAGATGAGCTGCTTTTCCGCTGTCTGGTGGATTGACCCCAGTAGCTGGCAAGCCAGCGGCATGGCCTCTGCCGGGTGATGGACCAAAGGTGTTAAGGTCATTGAGTGATGGGCCAGCTGCATGGCCTTCATAGAGTGATAGACCTGGGGTGTCATGGCCATACGGTGATGGGCTGGCTGTATTGCTTCCGTAGGGTGAAGAACCAAAGGTGCCCCCTTTGGAAGAGCTATCACAAAATTACATTGAACTGTAAATGACATTTCTGTAAACACAAATTGTCCAGAATAGATATGACAAGTAACTACAAAGAACTGACTGAAATGACCGGCATATTAACCTCCAATTAACTACAGCGGCCAAAGCGGCATCTACTCTTTTTATGTATGGCCAGTACCAATAATGAAAATAATTGTACTATGACCAAAATCTGCCATATTTATAATCATTTTATACTTTAAAACATAGAGCATTTCAATAGTGGAAATATAACCATCTTCCCATCTGACCAATGCAAAACCCCCTCAGGGAGAGAGAAAGCGAGACAGAAAATGTTTAACAATTTCTATTTGGGCACAACAATTTAGACTGCTATTTTTAGACCCCATTTGGAGTATAAAGTTATGATTATTACTAAGCCACACATCTTAATATTCATTAATAAATGGATAAAGTTAGTTAACGTTAGCATAAGACACTCTCCATTAAGTTAGCAAACATTACCTTTCTGTGTATCATGTATTTTATAAGCATTTTCCTGGCAATGACTGACATAAAAATTAGACAGAGACTAAGTATTGACTGCACAGCTTGGAGTTAGCCGTTATCGGCCACTTTTTCATATTAGCTAGCCAACCATACCATCTCCGCTGGTCTGAATAAAAAGGCAGTCCGGAGTTTCTTTGTTGATTGTTACTATTCCTACAGCAGTATTCTTAAACATTTTAAAGTCAAGGCCCCCAAATTAATATGTATAGTGGAGGCTCATTTCAAAGACTTATGCTAAGGTTACTTGTTGGACAGGCGCCATTAACGTTACCTCCACCTTCCAACGGACCACTTCGTCGTCAACAACTCTCCAAGTCTGGAGTGGCCGGAGCAAAACTTGCAGCAGCAGCGGCGGCCAACGGACACGTCTCTCTCGCTCTCGCTCTTTTTTAAACTTTCCCGCCGGTGAAACCGAAACTACAGACGGTTTAGAAACGTGAACATCATCATTCACAAGAAAAATCTCTTCTGAACATTTTGACATGAAAATGGCGATTTTCAGATGAACTCATCAGGAGAAACTAAACTTTGTTCAAGACTCGTCACTGTCGCAACAACATACTCTCGCGAGATTTGGCACAGATCTTAATGGATTTGTCCAATGATGAGTTAGCATTGCACGCATTGTCATTTTGAGGGCAGAACTGACTTGATTTAGAAGAAACAACACAGTGTGAAGGGTTATAAAACAGGCTGATGAGGACAGAGACTATATAGACAAACATTAAATGTGTAAAATGGTCACCTCATATAATTTTTTATTTTTATTGTACTTTTAAGTGAATATGTAGCTGATCTGTAGCTCGTCCGGGATCAGCGCCTTTCCTGATGGCGGCTAATCACCTATAATGAACCTGAAAGGTCAGTAGGTGGCGCCTAGCGGGAGAGAGGAACATAAAACCCTTAGAGGCAGACACTGCAGAATAAATCCTGCAGCCGAGCTGAACGGACGTTAAAGTGTTGTGCCTCTTTTGTCTTGTTTACAGGTGGGTTAATGTTCCCCAGCATGATAGGTGTGTGTCTCAGTATGAAAAAATAGTGTTGTGAATCTTTCGTCTTGTGATGTAGTAAGTTATGAAATAGAGATGTTAGTCATGCTAGGCTAGCGGACCTGTTGCCAACGGTTAAGGTAAACCTTAGTAATACCGTAGAACCTTTAGGAACAGTTTTATTGTGTTAACGATAGGTAATAGTTTAAATGTTAATGTATATAACTTCATTTTTCTGTGTACATAAATGTTGCTAATAGACATAAAAATATCAAATACTCAGTTATATAATGACAATTGGAAGTTGAATATTTAGCTATTCTTATGTTCAGGCAGCTGGTCGCTGTTGCCGCATTCAACAGCGACCACCAAGCTATGATACCTAGCTACACCTAGCTAATACATGTATGTCTACTGAGGCAGGACGTCTATTCTCTATTAAAATAATTGCAATAATTCCCTGTATATATCTATGGTTACGATATCTCATAGACTTCAGACTCTTCCTCTCCTCTTGTGGTACTTAACAATGTAGTAGCCTAGTATTAATAAACAGCTCTATGTTATTTCTGATAGCAGTCATTGCTGTAATTGTTAAATGAATCAATTTTATCCAAGTAGGAGAGAGAATTAATGCAGGATAAAGAATAAACAAGTGAAATTGGAAGTGATAAGACGCTTGCTAGAAAATGTATTTCTTTTTACTTAAGAGCTAATTAGACGGAAACCCCTATACTGAACAAACACTTAATGCTTCATCATAATATGGAGTTTTACTTTTACAAAAAGTTCCACTGTATATTCCAGCAATTTGTGTCTGTATTTATATAGTATTAGAGTGTCAAAATGACCAGATGAAAACCTGAAAAACGATGGAGAAGGACTGGTGATGAAGAAGATCCAAATAAACGACCAAGAAGGACTGCATAATTGGTAAGTAGCCTGGCATAGCCATGTTGCAGCAAACTTGCAGCAGATATATTTAATACCTTATTTACCTTATGTACATAATGCAAATATGAAGATGTCTTTATATTTTTCTGTTCTCTATTTTATTATATTTTATGTTTGATATTGGAATATATGTATATCTTAAGGAGGGTATTGCAATATTTTTACTTTTATTTTCATTATACTTTTTATACTTTTTTCTTTTTCACTTCATTTTATCATATTTATTTTAGAAACATTTTTTCACTTGGTGTACACATTCTCTGTGCAATTTTCATTTGGGAGTTTGTATGTAACAAAAGAATTTCCCTACGGCGATTAATAAAGTTTTTCTGATTCTCTTTCTGATCTGATTTTCCTCCCTGCAGCCACCAATGTTCATGTGGAGACTGATCAGCAATATTTAGGTAAGTTATGAAGTGTGTGTGTGTTTTATGTTCAGAAACCATCTTCTCTGCTGTCTGACCTGTTTTAGCAACACCCAGTCCCAAGTGCAGAGAAGAGAGATATCCTGAACACACTTAGTTCTGATTGAGAATCACAGGCCCTATAGATAGATAGATAGAATGCAGTCCACAGTTGATCAAACCAAGCATGACAATATTGTTTTCTCTTATCCTGATAACAGTAGCATGTGTGAATGAAATGTGAAATGTGAGTTATCTCAGCATGTATAATTAATGTTCTTTGAACCTTTCACCTTTTAGTTAAGGCTGTTAATAACATAAGGCCATGATCCTTTCATATAGGTCACTGTGTGGCTGCAGCCTCATGTTTGGTTTGCTGCTGTGGCATTCGACTCATTATATTTTGTCTCTGAGCAGATCCTGCTAAAATATGACAAAATCATTTGAGTGTAAGAATGTGATATACAGGCTGAGACTATATAAATTTTGCGTTGTGACAAGATGTTTTTTTTTTTCCTGTAATGATTTTTATTGTATTTTATTAACAGCACAAGGAAGCGTGGCACAAGGGAGTATTTCAACTGTTGACTCTGTCGAAGACAGTGAAGAACCATCTTCCACATCAGCCTTCAGAGATCCTCCTGATGGCCTAACAAACGAACTACATGGCAATGCTGAGTATGATCCATCTCAATCATTTGAGGAAGCTCTCCCTGATGTGGGGGATTGGACGTATGATGATGGACATATGTTCAGTGAGGGATTTGAAGAGTGTTTGAGTGTGCAGAAGAGTCAAATTTCAAGGACACAACAGACAAACCACTATATGACAATGCATCAATAACTGTGGCAGAGTGCCTCATGGCTTACATAAACTGACATAAAGTGTTAAGGCCCTTAGTGATTTGCTTAAAATGTTCAGGTTGCTTTGTCCTGATAGTCTGAATACAGATTGCTTAAACAGTGTACAGTTGTTCAAAGACTCCCACTCTGCATCATCCCCTATTGTATTGCATAAATGTTGCAGTAATTGTTTTGGGCCATTAGAAGGTGAACAATTAGAATGTCTCTCTTGTGGGACCATTGTGTCAGAAGAAAGATCATCATCCTTCATAGAGGTTCCAATTGAGGCTCAAATAAGGTCTAATCTGAGAACTCAAATAGTGAGCAGTCAGAGACAGAGCCATGTATATTTCTCACCGAGGCTGATTTAGTTTGGGTTTTTTTTTCATCTTTATTGAGCCTTGTAGGAAGTAAATTGATAAATAAAAAACATTCATGGAGTTACTTTTTGAAAGCCTCCTCTTTAATTTTCATTCTCTTTAAATCTCTTCAGCACCCTATGATGTTTAAAACTTATTAAAGTATTTTCTCAACAGCATATCTGTGATAAAAATGTGTGCAATACCTCCTTACATGATAGATGTAAATGTGACATAAAGGAGATCTCATCCTCATTTTTGCTTTGCTATGGGCTATTTTCTTTATTTTATTTTATTGTTATTCATTTATTTTAGATTTTGCTACAATGTATTTGAAAAGTACAGACACATTGTGTGCATAACAAGATATGTTGTGTTTTCATGACCATATAACCATAGAGACCATTGACACATTAATGTAAGTCCAGACATTTTAGGGTTTTTTTGGGGGGGGGGGGTTATTTTTTATTAAATGGGGGGTTGGGGGTTAGTGGTGGGAACCGGAGCACCCGGAGTAAACCCACACATGGGGATTTTTATTTGGGGGGAGGGGGGTTCAGTTGTGGGAAATGGATCACCCGAAGTAAACCCGCACATGGGAATTTTTATTTTTGGGTGGTGTGGGGTTGATGGGTGGGAGGTGTATGTTGGGTGTTAGACGGGACTTGGCTGAGAGGGGGTTGATGGGTGGGAGGTGTATGTTGGGTGTTAGACAGGACTTGGGTGGGAGGGGGTTGATGGGTGGGAGGTGTATGTTGGGTGTTAGACGGGACTTGGGTGGGAGGGGGTTGACGGCTGGGAGATGTATGTTGGGTGTGAGGCGGGACTTGGGTGGGAGGGGGTTGATGGGTGGGAGGCCGGCTGACCTCAGGTCATTTTTCTCCTGTCCATGTTGTTGTTGTTGGAGGAGATCCCTTTTCTTGGCTGCCAAAACAAGATTATAGTTGACAGTTTCAACAAATTTTTCCCTCTTCTTCTGAGCCTTAAGTTTTTCGTTCTGTTCAAGCAACCTGTCAGCTTCTTTCCCTCTCTGAAGCCAGACCAGGCCGCTCTTTAGCTCAGCCTTTTTTTTCTGCTCTTCTTCCTTACTTTTTTGTAGTCTGTGAGCAGCGATGCTCTCCAACATGGCAGCCTTCTTCTCCTCCTTTTCCCTCTGCTGTTTTTTTTCTTTAGCCTCTATCTTTTTTATGTCCTGGGCTAATCTGTTCTCCTCCCACTGATCTCTAGTGAGAGCCCTCTCCTTCTTTGTAGCTTCTAGTTTCTCCCAGACTATGTCCTTGTTAATTTGTTTTTGCCTAAGCCGTTCTGCTTGGTCAGCCTTTTGCTGCCGCAGTGTCTCCTCTTTTTGGACCTTAATCAGTTGGAGTTTCTGATCCTCTGCTTTTAATTGATGTGTCCTCTCTATTTCTTTGAATTTCTGTCTGCGGATGTCTTCAATGCGTATATTCAGAATCCTTTTCTGATTCTGAATTTTTTCTTCCGCCTCTTGTCTTTTAACTTGTTTTTCATGTTCCTCAAGTTTCTTGCGGAACATGAAATCTTTTTCCCTCTCCAGTCTCTCCTCTTCCTTGTGAAGTTCCTTTTCTTTTATTTGTTTCTTTTGGTCCTCCACAAGAGCGAGGTGTTGGAGCTTCTTCTGATGCCGCTTCTCCTGTTCCCTTCTTTGTTCTTTTTTTACTGCCAACATAGCCAGCTCGTCAAACCTAAGGTTTTCCTCCCTGACTATTTCTTGTTGACTTTTTCGGAGTTGAGCCAGAGCCTCATTCTCCTTATCTATGCGTTTCCGGCATGCATGAATTCTTTTCATCCTCTCTTCAGCGACTTGGCTGTTGAGAATTGGGTTTTCTCTGATGATAGTTTTGTGATCTGAGGGAGAACTTTGTCTCTGAGTTCTGAAACAAGTAGCCATCTCACTTTGTTGTTGGGTGTGGGGAGGTACTTGGAGGTGGGGGGGTGGGCTGTTTGGTGGTTCACCTGATTACCTAAGAGGTGGGTCTCTGAAGTATCTTTACTAAATTTTACAACTAGGTCTGAGTATGATGGCATTACCCCTATATAACATCTGAGCTGGTGACATCATTTTCTGTTGTGATGTCACCGGGTGAAGTTGCCTTTGATCTCAATGCCTTTGATGATGTCACCAGCTTCAGAATTGCTTGCTTTTCTCCCATAGACAGTTCTCTGGTCTTGATGTTGGTAACATCTTTTAAACTGTAAATAAAATCTGCACAGGCAAAACCCAAAGCTGAAACTGAAAGCAGGCACTCAGCGGGATTTATTGTTTGAATAAGAGGACTGCTGCTGTTTTAAAGTAAAGTGAGGCTGATTTAGTTTGTTTTTTTTATCATCTTTATTGAGCCTTGTAGGAAGTAAATTGATAAATAAAAAACATTCATGGAATTACTTTTTGAAAGCCTCCTCACTTTAATTTTCATTCTTTAAAACTTATTAAAGTATTTTCTCAACAGCATATCTGTGATAAAAAAAAAAGGGTGCAATACCTCTCTTACATCTTTAACATGACAGACATAAAGGTCAAGGTAAAATGAATTGACAGTTTGATAATGGCCATCGACAGTGGATAGACGGACTGTTAGTGAACTGTCCAATGATGGCTTCCCTTCAGAGGGATGTTGATGTGGAGGTTAAGGACGCTGAACTACATCTTAACCCTGTGCATTCTCTATGTAAGGTAAGTCAGCTTCTGTAGATCAGGTTTATAAGTGTGACAGTGCTGAGTCAGGTTCCAATGACCAGCCAGATGATTTACAGGGATATCTCTTTATTTTTTTTTTTTGTCCAGTTGTGAAATCACCACCTCTTGATCTCAAGGTGTAGATGACCTGTGATCTTGAGAAAATAAAAGTAATCGTCCACTAATCAGAAGGTCGGTGGTTCGATCCCCAGCTCCTCTGGTCCACATGTCAAAGTGTCCTTGGGCAAGATACTGAACCCCAAATTGCCCCTGATGTGCCCATCACTGTGTGAATGTGCGTGTATTAGTTAAAAATGTGTTTTGTAAAGAGTAAAAAGCGCTGTATGAATGTGTGTGTGAATGGGTGAATGTATGCACAAATATGCAGTCCATTTACCACTCCCTTTACCATTTATTGTGTAGCTGTTAGAAATTGTGACTGTTACTCAGTGTTAATGTGAAAGTTGATCCCATATGACAAAATGACAATTCTGAAGTGTCTGAATGTAACAACTGTGCCAACATTACAGCTGATGTAATGCTATATTGCACCTTTCGTTGGTGTGGGCACTCAGTAACACATAATAGTTTGCCTTACATACATTTTTACCCCTTTTATGAAATCACATTCAAAATCAATTTTCAAATTTTAGATGAACTTAAATCTTCTGTGTAGACAAGGACTGTGCTCCTTGCAGATGAGTGGTGTGATAAAGTGTTTCAGCTGCTGAGTGAGGTCTGCTGAGCCAAGCCTTAAGCACCAAGAGTTTAATTCAACCTTGAACAATTAAGCAGGGATTTTATTACAAATTATTTACATGTACAACTTAAATATATCAACAAGTCCAGTTCAATAACTTCCAAAGGAATGGAAAAAAAAAATCTGCATAGCAGAGGAGGTACAAAAAAACTCCCACCATGGCTCATATAGTCATATTGCCTCTGAGGTGAAATATTGTCCCATGTCCTGTACGTGTCTCACACCCTCAGTGCCTCAGCTGATGCTCTGTTCCCTCAAAGAAAGACTCCATCTGGCATCCAACATCCTGCCGTCCACATCATGTTTTCAGTTTCAACTCTCAGAGTGTGCCACTGCCTAAATGCCAATAGCATCAGAGTTACATTCTGTGTGGTGCAGCGCAGCACCACACAGAATGCCTGCCCCTCAACATTTGCTGTAAAGACAAAACTCAGAAAAGAGGAGCTCAAAGGTCAATGACTGAGGAGAACAAAGAAAACATAAGAAACACAAACCCAAAGACAGGAAATACAGTCACACTGAAGCCTCATCACTTCTCATTCTTTGTGTACTCTTTTATTTCTATTTCTCTTTTTCTGTTTTCCCAAATAAACTAGTCACCTCTTGTACACCACAGGCTTTTTTTTTAAAGAGGATCACCAGCCAGTCTTTTGAAGACTCAATGGTTGAATCACTTCCATGTTATTGAAATCAGTGAATTTAGAATGTCTGATATTTGCACATCAGCTTCAGCTTCAAACTTCCCCCAAGTAACATAAAGTTTAATAGGTAAACTAGTGATGGCTAGCACGACCTCGCTACACAACTTAGTCACTCTGAATGTATACATGGTCTGCTGGTTCTCACAGTTAGTGTAACACACAGACACATACTTGTTTTTGCTACACCGTGAGGACACCTGAATGGAAGAGTGATCCGTGGGGACCTTACTTTCTCAGTGAAATAAATGCATGGTTATACCTCACAAAAGCATGATTTTAATTCAGTTTTTTACCAGAGACCTCCTCAACCAGCGGCATCTCTTCATCTGACAGACCTATTTCAGAATCAGAATTAGAAAAGCTTTATTAATCCCCGTAGGGAAATTCTTTTGTTACTTACAACTCCCAATTGAAAATGAAGAAAATAGGAAAATTGCACATAGAATGTGTAGTAAGAGAAAAAAGTTTCTAAAATAAATAATAAATAAATGAAGTGAAAAACAAAAAAGGTATAGCATAATGAAAAATCAAGTAAAAATATTGCAATACCCCCCTTACAGTATACATATACTCCAATTAAAACACAAGAGCAAAACTGAGAAGAAAGAGGTGGAATCTGCTTCTACATAAACGAAGGTTGGTGTACAGATGTCACAGTAGGGGTGGTTAATCGGTCCAATTTCCCGATTCGATTACGATTATTGAGGTCTCGATTCGATTACCAATCGATTATTGAGTTTTCATTTGACAACAGTAATCCAAAATACACCATAAACGTATTGCACCATTAAAAAAAAACAGTCAGCTGCTGAATTACTCAACTTCTCTTTTATTAAAAAACATCTCAAAGCACCTTCAGTATTGTGCAGTATAGCTGTAACTTCCAAATTATTTTTTTGTAACTCTTTCATAGATGTAGTCTTTCACCGGGGCTAATTTTGTTGTCACCTCGTGGAGAGCACGTTGATTTGGTGGAATGAGGCTTGAGGTGGCTTTCTTTAGCCCAGTGGTCCCCAACTCCCGGGCCGGGGACCGGCACTGGTCAATTGGTACCGGGCCGCACAGAAAGAAAACATAACTTACATTATTTCCGTTTTATTTTTTATCTGATACTGAACGATGTTTTATTTTGAAAAATTACCAGATTTTCTCCGCCACATCTGTCTATGACTCACTCTTGATGCATGTCAAGATGCTTGCCTCGGTCACATGTCTTACCTACATCCGCTAACTTTTTAAAGGGGCTGCTCTGGTCGGTAACACATAATACATTACCATGAAGTTACTGAGGAGCTTTCAGTGGAGGCTGAGCAACGGGACGGCCGAGCAGAGGACAGGGAAGCAGAGGATGGATCCTCAGTGGAGACAGAGACAGTCAGGAAATCTCAACGGACAACCAGACCAAGAGAGCTTTTCACTTATAAGACACTGGGGCAGCCATCTTACCAGCTGTGTAATGCAGCAGTGAATTCACTGGTGCCAAACTCCCCTTCACCAAGCTATCTGGGTACTGTTTGCTTCCCATACCCAAGTCACTGCTACCCTTTTTTTTATAACTACTTCAGTCAGGTATATTGGTATGTCATAGACTCAAGTACATCTCTCCACATGTAGACAAATGTCAGGAGACATTCAAGAAACCAGGGGAGAGTGTGAAGGGTTATAAAACAGGCTGATGAGGACAGAGACTATATAGACAAACATTAAATGTGTAAAATGGTCACCTCATATAATTTTTTATTTTTATTGTACTTTTAAGTGAATATGTAGCTGAATTACAATTTTTTGTGTTCCACTGTGTTGAATGGCGTAATGTGCAAAAAGGTCAGTAGGTGGCGCCTAGCGGGAGAGAGGAACATAAAACCCTTAGAGGCAGACACTGCAGAATAAATCCTGCAGCCGAGCTGAACGGACGTTAAAGTGTTGTGCCTCTTTTGTCTTGTATACAGGTGGGTTAATGTTCCCCAGTATGATAGGTGTGTGTCTCAGTATGAAAAAATAGTGTTGTGAATCTTTCGTTGTCATGTATAGTGTAGAAAATCGACTTGTGATGTAGTAAGTTATGAAATAGAGATGTTAGCCATGCTAGGCTAGCGGACCTGTTGCCAACGGTTACGGTAAACGTTAGTAATACCGTAGAACCGTTAAGAACAGTTTTATTGTGTTAACGATAGGTAATAGTTTAAATGTAAATGTATATGTTAACTTTATTTTTCTGTGTACATATATGTTGCTAATAGACATAAAAAATATCAAATAATCAGTGACAATTGGAAGTTGAATATTTAGCTATTCTTATGTTCAGGCAGAATAAATCCTGCAGCCGAGCTGAACGGACGTTAAAGTGTTGTGCCTCTTTTGTCTTGTATACAGAGCTACAATATAGTAAACGATACACACGCTCCCTGACACTCACCAAGTCGGGGGGTTAACAACAGCGTCTAAAGAATAAGGACTAAAAGGCAGAGGTGGGACCAAGTCATTGTTTTGCAAGTCCCAAGTAAGTCTCAAGTCTTGGCCCTCAAGTCCCGAGTCAAGTCCCAAGTCAAGACAGGCAAGTCCCGAGTCAAGTCCAAAGTCAAGATTGACAAGTCTCAAGTCAAGTCCAAAGTCCTACACTTTGAGTTTCAAGTCCTTTCGAGTCCTTTTAACCACACAGCAATAATATATTATGTAAGAGGTAAGCATATTAAACAGATGTCAGAACATCCCTTATAGCCACACATGAACTGTATTGAAACTACTCTTAATTACTCATATTATTAATATCAATCTTAACATTGTGTGATAATATATTTTGTATTTTAGTGTGTTACGTTGCAGCACGTAGACCAGCAACTCACGTGTGCAAGCTAACTTGTTTTTTCGTCAATGGACTGCTGGAGAGTAAGAACAACGAGCAGTATAACTTTGTTTTCCTGTCAGAAAAATCCGTCTGACAGCAAGCTAAAACGGTACACATATTCTTAATATAGCGCACATTTAAAGTGACCTTGATTTTATTAGGTTTGCCTCTTTGTAGGTGGCTAAAATATGCGTTGCTGCTAACCGCCGTCTACTGTGTGATACCTTGACTAATGTTATGTATAAGTACCTCAACCATAGCCCTGTTAAAAAAATACTTAACAAAGGTATGAATAAGGGAGTGAACTCGCAGTAGACGCAACAAATTACCGTGTTTGCAATGATTTAGCTACACAGCAAAGAAAAATTAGCTACTTAGCCAATAAATGTAAGCTTTCATTCAGAACTTACCTTTCTTTGTGCAACTTCAGATGTCGAACGAAGTTCGAAGTTGTTGCGTCTCCATCTGTAATCTTCGAGCCACATGTTTTGCATACTGCAATTCGTTTTTTATTGACCACCTCGTAGTTTTTATACCCGAACGAAACTATCTTTGGTATCATTTTTTCCAGCTAGCGCGCTGTTTGACAGTCCGTCTTCATTGGTTGTCCTGCAATTTGATTGGATGGATGCTGTCGGATCAAAACAACGTTGATCTAATTTGATTGGATGTTGTGCCGACAGCACATACACAGACGCACACATACAAAGAAAGATACACAGCGTTCCTTAATAACATCCTTTTTAATCTTTGGGTTTTTGAGGAAAGTAGCAAGTCTTGTCGAGTCAAAAGGCTCAAGTCCAAGTGAAGTCACAAGTCATTGATGTTAAAGTCCAAGTCGAGTTGCAAGTCTCTTTACATTTTGTCAAGTCGAGTCTAAAGTCATCAAATTAATGACTCGAGTCTGACTCGAGTCCAAGTCATGTGACTCGAGTCCACACCTCTGCTAAAAGGTAAGTAATAGCGTAAATTGTTTTTGTTACGAATTAACGGGCTATGTTAACACACACAAAGTAGGATTCTTTCAACTACAGTAACGTCACCGCGTTACGAAAATAGAGATATAAATGCCGCATTCAACAGCGACCACCTAGCTATGATACCTAGCTACACCTAGCTAATACATGTATGTCTACTGAGGCAGGACGTCTATTCTCTATTAAGATAACTGCAATAATTCCCTGTATATATCTATGGTTACGATATCTCATAGACTTCAGACTCTTCCTCTCCTCTTGTGGTACTTAACAATGTAGTAGCCTAGTATTAATAAACAGCTCTATGTTATTTCTGATACCAGTCATTGCTGTAATTGTTAAATGAATCAATTTTATCCAAATAGGAGAGATAATTAATGCAGGATAAAGAATAAACAAGTGAAATTGGAAGTGATAAGACGCTTACTAGAAAATGTATTTCTTTTTATTTACTAGCTGATTAGATGGAAACCCCTATACTGAACAAACACTTGATGCTTCATCATAATATGGAGTTTTACTTTTACAAAAAGTTCCACTGTATATTCCAGCAATTTGTATCTGTATTTATATAGTATTACAGTGTCAAAATGACCAGATGGAGAAGGACTGGTAATGAAGAAGACCCAAGTAAACGACCAAGAAGGACTGCATAATTGGTAAGTAGCCTGGCATAGCCGTGTTGCAGCAAACTTGCAGCAGATATATTTAATACCTTATTTACCTTATGTACATAATGCAAATATGAAGATGTCTTTATATTTTTCAATTTTCAATTTTATTATATTTTATGTTTGATATTGGAATATATGTATATCTTAAGGAGGATATTGCAATATTTTTTCTTTTATTTTCATTATACTTTTTTCTTTTTCACTTCATTTTATCATATTTATTTTAGAAACATTTTTTCACTTGGTGTACACATTCTCTGTGCAATTTTCATTTGGGAGTTTGTATGTAACAAAAGAATTTCCCTACGGCGATTAATAAAGTTTTTCTGATTCTGATTCTGATCTGATTTTCCTCCCTTCAGCCACCAATGTTCATGTGGAGACTGATCAGCAATATTTAGGTAAGTTATGAAGTGTGTGTGTGTTTTATGTTCAGAAACCATCTTCTCTGCTGTCTGACCTGTTTTAGCAACACCCAGTCCCAAGTGCAGAGAAGAGAGATATCCTGAACACACTTAGGTCTGATTGAGAATCACAGGCCCTATAGATAGATAGATAGAATGCAGTCCACAGTTGATCAAACCAAGCATGGCAATATTGTTTTCTCTTATCCTGATAACAGTAGCACATGTGAATGAAATGTGAAATGTGAGTTATCTCAGCATGTATAATTAATGTTCTTTGAACCTTTCACCTTTTAGTTAAGGCTGTTAATAACATAAGGCCATGATCCTTTCATATAGGTCACCATGTGGCTGCAGCCTCATGTTTGGTTTGCTGCTGTGGCATTGCTCTGTCGAAGACAGTGAAGAACCATCTTCCACATCAGCCTTCAGAGATCCTCCTGATGGCCTAACAAACCAACTACATGGCAATGCTGAGTATGATCCATCTCAATCATTTGAGGAAGCTCTCCCTGATGTGGGGGATTGGACGTATGGTGATGGACATATGTTCAGTGAGGGATTTGAAGAGTGTTTGAGTGAGGAGTGTGCAGAAGAGTCAAATTTCAAGGACACAACAGACAAACCACTATATGACAATGCATCAATAACTGTGGCAGAGTGCCTCATGGCTTACATAAACTGTCATAAAGTGTTAAGGTCCTTAGTGATTTGCTTAAAATGTTCAGGTTGCTTTGTCCTGATAGTCTGAATACAGATTGCTTAAACAGTGTACAGTTGTTCAAAGACTCCCTCTCTGCATCATCCCCTATTGTATTGCATAAATGTTGCAGTAATTGTTCTGGGCCATTAGAAGGTGAACAATTAGAATGTCTGTCTTGTGGGACCATTGTGTCAGAAGAAAGATCATCATCCTTCATAGAGGTTCCAATTGAGGCTCAAATAAGGTCTAATCTGAGCAGTGAGAGACAGAACCATGTATATTTCTCACCGAGACATAACTGAGATAGGGGTTCCAAGTAAGGATAGCAAAGGATAGGAGATCCCTTTTTTTGGCTGCCATAGTAAGATTATAATTGGCAGTTTCAGTTAGCCTCTATCTTTTCTAACTCCTGGGCTAATTTCTTCTCTTCCCACTGATCTCTAGTGAGAGCCCTCTCCTTCTCTGTAGCTGCTAGTTTGTCCCTGACTATGCCCTTCTTAATCTGTTTTATCCTAAGGCGTTCTGCTTGGTCAGCCATTTGAAGCTGCAGTGTCTCCTCTTTTTGGACCTGAATCAGTTTGAGTTTCTGATCCTCAGCTTTTAATTGATTTCTCTGCTCTTGTTCATTGAGCTTCACTCTGCGGATGTCCTCTAAATGTATATTCAGAATCCTTTTCTGAGTCCGAATTTTTTCTTCCGCCTCTTGTCTCATAACTTGTTTTTGATGTTCCTCAAGTTTCTTATGGAACATGAAATCTTTTTCCCTCTCCAGTCTCTCCTCTTCCTTGTGAAGTTCCTTTTCTTTTATTTGCCTCTTTTGGTACTCCACAAGAGCGAGGTGTTCAAGCTTCTTCCGATGCCGCTTCTCCTGTTCCCTTCTTTGTTCTTTTTTTTCTGTCAACATAGCCAGCTCGTCAAACCTAAGGTTTTCCTTCCTGACTAGTTCTTGTTGCCTTTTTCGGAGTTGAGCCAGAGCCTCATTCTCCTTATCTGTGGACACCTGAATGGAAGAGTGATCCGTGGGGATGGGTAATAGCTTGCCTTTGTTAGTGTGTGGCATCATAGCCATTTTCTTTTGTGTCTAGCCACCTTTTGTGTCTGTTGGGTTTTTTACCTTGGACCCAGAGTGTGTGTGTTAAGTTAATTGAAACAATGGCAACACTTGACACTTTTCTTCAACAGCCTAGTGAAGAGCTGCTTGAAGAGTTTACTAAGGAACAACTTCTTCAGCTTGCTTCTAGCTATGAGATTGAGCTTTCTAGTGAGGTTAAGAAGTTAAAAATCAACATTAAGGGCACTATTAAGCAGGTGCTTGTTGCTAGAGGGGTTTTAAAGCCACCCCCTCATCCAGAGGTCCAATGTGTGATGCCTAAATCACCAGCGTTGTCTGCTTTTTTTTCTGTGAACATAGCCAGCTCATCAAACCAAAGGTTTTCCTTCCTGACTAGTTCTTCTTGTCTTTTTTGGAGTTGAGCCAGAGCCTCATTCTCCTTATCTGTGCGTTTTCCACATTCACGAGTTCTTTTTATTCTCTTTTCAGTGACTTGGCTGTTGACAATTGGGTTGTCACTGAGCACATTTCTGTGACCCGAGGGAGAACTTTGTCTCTGTCTCTCTCTGAGTCTCTGACTCGGGGGGGAGGGGGCTGTTTGGTGGTTTACCTGGTTTCCTTCCCGACTAGTTTTTGCTTTCTCTGCAAGAACTTGGTTGATCTGCTTTATAAGCAAACCGGTGGGGTCGAAGGATGGAGGGAGGCAGTCTTTAATGTGGCCTAGGATCAGTGCTTCGGTAGTCAGTGAGGCAGGCTGTGGATGATTCTTTGGGTATGGGGATGATGGTGGATGCTTTCAGACAGGCAGGGGTGGAAGCCTGTGAGAGAGACAGGTTGAAAATTTTTGTAAAGACCTCGGAGAGCTGGTCAGCACAGGCCCTTAGCACCTTACCAGGAACACCATCGGGCCCAGCTGCTTTCCTGGGGTTCTCCCTGCTTGTTACAGGCTGTGTACTTGTAGCTGGTGTGTCTCTTTTTTTTCTCTTTCAGGTAGACTCCCATGATGCACCTGTGATTATCTGCAGGTGTGGGCGGCCTATAAAAACCTGCCACACCTCCCCACTCGCTCTCTCTCTCTCCCATACCTCCTGCTGCAGATGGCCTGGCAGCAGGGCCTGCTGCTCACTCCACATTTTTTTCTTTTGTTAACCCCTATCTTTGATTTAATAAATGTAGTAAACTCTATGTACTTTTGGTGTACTCGTTGTGTTGCTTCCCTTTGAGCCAGGGTTTGTAACATAATGGGGGCTCGTCCAGTTTTCCTGATTTTCTTGGTTCATAAGTGTTTGTTTTGTTACTTGGTGGAGTGTTATAGCTTTGTGGGTCCCTCCTTGTTGTTGGCCTTCCTTTTGTTTGCTGAGTATGATTGTTTGGCATGCTTTATTTTGATAAATTCAAGTATCCCTTTGGGCATCAATTTCTGAGCTCCCTGGTTAGAGAGGGTGAGTGTCCCAGCTGGACATTAGTCCTTCCAACGGTTCACTCTTTTGTTATTTTTCCTTTTTTGTTTTGGAGGCTATCCCAGGTGGGGGCACGCTTCGAGGCTCTGTGGTGAGCTCTGTCTTTGGTTCACCGTGGGACCTCGAGTTCAGCGTTTAAAGTTGCCTCGGGCCTGGTAACCTCAGAAGATAGTTAGGTTAAGTTATGTTAGGCAGGTTTCCAGGGCTTGCTCTCTTTGAATTTACATAAATTTTTTTTTTTTTTTGAGGTCAACTTTCTGTCAACTTTTTTGACACTCCTCAAGTAAACCCCCGAAGTAAACCCACACATGGGAATTTTTATTTTTGGGTGGTGTGGGGTTGATGGGTGGGAGGTGTATGTTGGGTGTGAGGCGGGACTATGGTGGGAGGGGCTTGATGGGTGGGAGGCCGGCTGACCTCAGGTCATTTTTCTCCTGTCCATGTTGTTGTTGGAGGAGATCCCTTTTCTTGGCTGCCAAAACAAGATTATAATTAACAGTTTCAACACATTTTTCCCTCTTCTTCTGAGCCTTAAGTTTTTCATTCTGGTAAAGCAACCTGTCAGCTTCTTTCCCTCTCTGAAGCCAGACCAGGCCGCTCTTTAGCTCAGCCTTTTTTTCTGCTCTTCTTCCTTAGTTTTTTGTAGTCTGTGAGCAGAGATACTCTCCAACATGGCAGCCTTCTTCTCCTCCTTTTCCCTCTGCTGTTTTTTTTCTTTAGCCTCTATCTTTTTTATGTCCTGGGCTAATCTGTTCTCCTCCCACTGATCTCTAGTGAGAGCCCTCTCCTTCTTTGTAGCTGCTAGTTTGTCCCAGACTATGTCCTTGTTAATTTGTTTTTTCCTAAGCCGTTCTGCTTGGTCAGCCTTTTGCTGCCGCAGTGTCTCCTCTTTTTGGACCTGAATCAGTTGGAGTTTCTGATCCTCGGCTTTTAATTGATGTGTCCTCTCTTTTTCATTGAACTTCACTCTGCGGATATCTTCTATTTGTATATTCAGAATCATTTTCTGAGTCTGAATTTTATCTTCCGCCTCTTGTCTTTTAACTTGTTTTTCATGTTCCTCAAGTTTCTTGCGGAACATGAAATCTTTTTCCCTCTCCAGTCTCTCCTCTTCCTTGTGAAGTTCCTTTTCTTTTATTTGTCTCTTTTGGTACTCCAGAAGAGCGAGGTGTTGGAGCTTCTTCTGATGCCGCTTCTCCTGTTCCCTTCTTTGTTCTTTTTTTTCTGTCAACATAGCCAGCTCGTCAAACCAAAGGTTTTCCTTCCTGACTAGTTCTTGTTGCCTTTTTCGGAGTTGAGCCAGAGCCTCATTCTCCTTATCTGTGGACACCTGAATGGAAGAGTGATCCGTGGGGACCTTACTTTCTCAGTGAATTAAATGCATGATTATACCTCACAAAAGCATGATTTTAATTCAGTTTTTTACCAGACGTCCTCAACCAGCGGCATCTCTTCATCTGACAGACCTTTTTAAGAATCAGAATCAGAATTAGAAAAGCTTTATTAATCCCCGTAAGTGTTTGTTTTGTTACGTGGTGGAGTGTTACAGCTTTGTGGGTCCCTCCTTGTTGTTGGCTTTCCTTTTGTTTGCTGAGTATGATTGTTTGGCATGCTTTATTTTGATAAATTCTAGTATCCCTTTGGGCATCAATTTCTGAGCTCCCTGGTTAGAGAGGGTGAGTGTCCCAGCTGGACATTAGTCCTTCCAACGGTTCACTCTTTTGTTATTTTTCCTTTTTTGTTTTCGAGGCTATCCCAGGTGGGGGCACGCTTCGAGGCTCTGTGGTGAGCTCTGTCTTTGGTTCACCGTGGGACCTCGAGTTCAGCGTTTAAAGTTGCCTCGGGCCTGGTAACCTCAGAAGATAGTTAGGTTAAGTTTTGTTAGGCAGGTTTCCAGGGCTTGCTCTCTTTGAATTTACATAATTTTTTTTTTTTTTTTTTTTTGAGGTCAACTTTCTGTCAACTTTTTTACGGTCAAGGACCCGCTTTCCTACCTGTCCTGGGGGGTTATTGCCAAGGCGAACGAAGAGGGCTGCATTTTGACACTCCTCAAGTAAACCCACACATGGGAATTTTTATTTTTAGGTGGTGTGGGGTTGATGGGTGGGAGGTGTATGTTGGGTGTGAGGCGGGACTTGGCTGGGAGGGGGTTGATGGGTGGGAGGCCGGCTGACCTCAGGTCATTTTTCTCCTGTTCATCCTGTTGTTGGAGGAGATCCCTTTTTTTGGCTGCCAAAACAAGATTATAATTGACAGTTTAAATACATTTTTCTCTCTTTTTCTGAGCCTTCAGTTTTTCAGCCTGATGGGTAATAGCTTGCCTTTGTTAGTGTGTGGCATCATAGCCATTTTCTTTTGTGTCTAGCCACCTTTTGTGTCTGTTGGGTTTTTTACCTTGGACCCAGAGTGTGTGTGTTAAGTTAATTGAGCAGCAGTGGTTGTTTTGTGCCCCATTTATTAGTTTTGCTTATTCACTTATCTTTTCACCAATTTTTTTTTTTTTTTGAAGCTGTTAAGCAAACTTGTTAGAAACAATGGCAACACTTGACACTTTTCTTCAACAGCCTAGTGAAGAGCTGCTTGAAGAGTTTACTAAGGAACAACTTCTTCAGCTTGCTTCTAGCTATGAGATTGAGCTTTCTAGTGAGGTTAAGAAGTTAAAAATCAACATTAAGGGCACTATTAAGCAGGTGCTTGTTGCTAGAGGGGTTTTAAAGCCACCCCCTCGTCCAGAGGTCCAATGTGTGATGCCTAAATCACCAGTGTTGTCTGCTTTTCTTTCTGTGAACATAGCCAGCTCATCAAACCAAAGGTTTTCCTTCCTGACTAGTTCTTCTTGTCTTTTTTGGAGTTGAGCCAGAGCCTCATTCTCCTTATCTATGCGTTTTCCACATTCACGAGTTCTTTTTATTCTCTGTTCAGTGACTTGGCTGTTGAGAATTGGGTTGTCACTGAGCATATTTCTGTGACCCGAGGGAAAACTTTGTCTCTGTCTCTCTCTCTGAGTCTCTGACTTGGGGGGGAGGGGGCTGTTTGGTGGTTTACCTGGTTTCCTTCCCGACTAGTTTTTGCTTTCTCTGCAAGAACTTGGTTGATCTGCTTTATAAGCAAACCGGTGGGGTCGAAGGATGGAGGGAGGCAGTCTTTAATGTGGCCTAGGATCAGTGCTTCGGTAGTCAGTGAGGCAGGCTGTGGATGATTCTTTGGGTATGGGGATGATGGTGGATGCTTTCAGACAGGCGGGGGTGGAAGCCTGTGAGAGAGACAGGTTGAAAATTTTTGTAAAGACCTCGGAGAGCTGGTCAGCACAGGCCCTTAGCACCTTACCAGGAACACCATCGGGCCCAGCTGCTTTCCTGGGGTTCTCCCTGCTTGTTACAGGCTGTGTACTTGTAGCTGGTGTGTCTCTTTTTTTTCTCTTTCAGGTAGACTCCCATGATGCACCTGTGATTATCTGCAGGTGTGGGCGGCCTATAAAAACCTGCCACACCTCCCCACTCGCTCTCTCTCTCTCCCATACCTCCTGCTGCAGATGACCTGGCAGCAGGGCCTGCTGCTCACTCCACATTTTTTCCTTTTGTTAACCCCTATCTTTGATTTAATAAATGTAGTAAACTCTATGTACTTTTGGTGTACTCGTTGTGTTGCTTCCCTTTGAGCCAGGGTTTGTAACATAATGGGGGCTCGTCCAATTTTCCTGATTTTCTTGGTTCATAAGTGTTTGTTTTGTTACGTGGTGGAGTGTTACAGCTTTGTGGGTCCCTCCTTGTTGTTGGCTTTCCTTTTGTTTGCTGAGTATGATTGTTTGGCATGCTTTATTTTGATTAATTCAAGTATCCCTTTGGGCATCAATTTCTGAGCTCCCTGGTTAGAGAGAGTGAGTGTCCCAGCTGGACATTAGTCCTTCCAACGGTTCACTCTTTTGTTATTTTACTTTTTTGTTTTCGAGGCTATCCCAAGTGGGGGCACGCTTCGAGGCTCTGTGGTGAGCTCTGTCTTTGGTTCACCGTGGGACCTCGAGTTCAGCGTTTAAAGTTGCCTCGGGCCTGGTAACCTCAGAAGATAGTTAGGTTAAGTTATGTTAGGCAGGTTTCCAGGGCTTGCTCTCTTTGAATTTACATAAATTTTTTTTTTTTTTTGAGGTCAACTTTCTGTCAACTTTTTTACGGTCAAGGACCTGCTTTCCTACATGTCCTGCGGGGTTATTGCCAAGGCGAACAAAGAGGGCTGCATTTTGACACTCCTCAAGTAAACCCACACATTGGAATTTTTATTTTTAGGTGGTGTGGGGTTGATGGGTGGGAGCTGTATGTTGGGTGTGAGGCGGGACTTGGGTGGGAGGGGGTTGATGGGTGGGAGGCCGGCTGACCTCAGGTCATTTTTCTCCTGTTCATCCTGTTGTTGGAGGAGATCCCTTTTTTTGGCTGCCAAAACAAGATTATAATTGACAGTTTCAATACATTTTTCCCTCTTCTTCTGAGCCTTCAGTTTTTCAGCCTGATGGGTAATAGCTTGCCTTTGTTAGTGTGTGGCATCATAGCCATTTTCTTTTGTGTCTAGCCACCTTTTGTGTCTGTTGGGTTTTTTACCTTGGACCCAGAGTGTGTGTGTTAAGTTAATTGAGCAGCAGTGGTTGTTTTGTGCCCCATTTATTAGTTTTGCTTATTCACTTATCTTTTCACCAATTTTTTTTTTTTTTTTTTGAAGCTGTTAAGCAAACTTGTTAGAAACAATGGCAACACTTGACACTTTTCTTCAACAGCCTAGTGAAGAGCTGCTTGAAGAGTTTACTAAGGAACAACTTCTTCAGCTTGCTTCTAGCTATGAGATTGAGCTTTCTAGTGAGGTTAAGAAGTTAAAAATCAACATTAAGGGCACTATTAAGCAGGTGCTTGTTGCTAGAGGGGTTTTAAAGCCACCCCCTCGTCCAGAGGTCCAATGTGTGATGCCTAAATCACCAGTGTTGTCTGCTTTTTTTTCTGTGAACATAGCCAGCTCATCAAACCAAAGGTTTTCCTTCCTGACTAGTTCTTCTTGTCTTTTTTGGAGTTGAGCCAGAGCCTCATTCTCCTTATCTATGCGTTTTCCACATTCACGAGTTCTTTTTATTCTCTGTTCAGTGACTTGGCTGTTGACAATTGGGTTGTCACTGAACATATTTCTGTGACCCGAAGGAGAACTTTGTCTCTGTCTCTCTCTCTGAGTCTCTGACTCGGGGGGGAGGGGGCTGTTTGGTGGTTTACCTGGTTTCCTTCACGACTAGTTTTTGCTTTCTCTGCAAGAACTTGGTTGATCTGCTTTATAAGCAAACCGGTGGGGTCGAAGGATGGAGGGAGGCAGTCTTTAATGTGGCCTAGGATCAGTCCTTCGGTAGTCAGTGAGGCAGGCTGTGGATGGTTCTTTGGGTATGGGGATGATGGTGGATGCTTTCAGACAGGCAGGGGTGGAAGCCTCAGAGAGCTGGTCAGCACAGGCCCTTAGCACCTTACCAGGAACACCATCGGGCCCAGCTGCTTTCCTGGGGTTCACCCTGCTGAACATCCGTGCCACACCCTGTGCCGGCACAGTCAGTGGTTTGGAGCTGGGAACAGATTGAGGTAGCGGTGGTGTGATTGCATACTGTTGTGGTGTAGTTTCAAAGCGTGAGAAGAACATGTTCAGCTCTTCCACTAGTGCCGCGCTGGAGTGTGCAGCTGTGGTCTGTCCCCTGAAGTTCGTCAGCTGCTTTAGACCCTGCCACACCTGCCGAGGGTTATTGTTGGAGAAGTGGTCCTCTATTTTCTGTCTGTTATCCTTAAAGGGGCTGTAAGCGATACTGGATAAAACTTCATTTCTAATGTTAAACTTCTATTCTGATAGTAATTTTTGCTACACTGTCCTGATTGGATATAATCATCATCCCCACTATCCTGGCCTGAAAACACACAGACCCTAATTTTGAGAAAACTTACTTAGGGTTCTGTCAACTTTTTTACGGTCAAGGACCCGCTTTCCTACCTGTCCTGCGGGGTTATTGCCAAGGCGAACAAAGAGGGCTGCATTTTGACACTCCTCAAGTAAACCCCTGAATGGGAATTTTTATTTTTGGGTGGTGTGAGGTTGATGGGTGGGAGGTGTATGTTGGGTGTGAGGCGGGACTTGGGTGGGAGGGGGTTGATGGGTGGGAGGGGGTTGATGGGTGGGAGATGTATGTTGGGTGTGAGGCGGGACTTGGGTGGAGGGGGTTGATGGGTGGGAGGCCGGCTGACCTCAGGTCATTTTTCTCCTGTTCATGCTGTTGTTGGAGGAGATCCCTTTTTTTGGCTGCCAAAACAAGATTATAATTGACAGTTTCAACACATTTTTCCCTCTTCTTCTGAGCCTTCAGTTTTTCATTCTGGTCAAGCAACCTGTCAGCTTCTTTCCCTCTCTGAAGCCAGACCAGGCCGCTCTGTAGCTCAGCCTTTTTTTTCTGCTCTTCTTCCTTACTTTTTTGTAGTCTGTGAGCAGCGATACTCTCCAACATGGCAGCCTTCTTCTCCTCCTTTTCCCTCTGCTGTTTTTTTTCTTTAGCCTCTATCTTTTTTATGTCCTGGGCTAATCTGTTCTCCTCCCACTGATCTCTAGTGAGAGCCCTCTCCTTCTTTGTAGCTGCTAGTTTGTCCCAGACTATGTCCTTGTTAATTTGTTTTTTCCTAAGCCGTTCTGCTTGGTCAGCCTTTTGCTGCCGCAGTGTCTCCTCTTTTTGGACCTGAATCAGTTGGAGTTTCTGATCCTCGGCTTTTAATTGATGTGTCCTCTCTATTTCATTGAACTTCACTCTGCGGATATCTTCTATGTGTATATTCAGAATCCTTTTCTGAGTCTGAATTTTATCTTCCGCCTCTTGTCTTTTAACTTGTTTTTCATGTTCCTCAAGTTTCTTGCGGAACATGAAATCTTTTTCCCTCTCCAGTCTCTCCTCTTCCTTGTGAAGTTCCTTTTCTTTTATTTGTCTCTTTTGGTACTCCAGAAGAGCGAGGTGTTGGAGCTTCTTCTGATGCCGCTTCTCCTGTTCCCTTCTTTGTTCTTTTTTTTCTGTCAACATAGCCAGCTCGTCAAACCAAAGGTTTTCCTTCCTGACTAGTTCTTGTTGCCTTTTTCGGAGTTGAGCCAGAGCCTCATTCTCCTTATCTGTGGACACCTGAATGGAAGAGTGATCCGTGGGGACCTTACTTTCTCAGTGAATTAAATGCATGATTATACCTCACAAAAGCATGATTTTAATTCAGTTTTTTACCAGAGACGTCCTCAACCAGCGGCATCTCTTCATCTGACAGACCTATTTAAGAATCAGAATCAGAATTAGAAAAGCTTTATTAATCCCCGCAAGTGTTTGTTTTGTTACGTGGTGGAGTGTTATAGCTTTGTGGGTCCCTCCTTGTTGTTGGCCTTCCTTTTGTTTGCTGAGTATGATTGTTTGGCATGCTTTATTTTGATTAATTCAAGTATCCCTTTGGGCATCAATTTCTGAGCTCCCTGGTTAGAGAGAGTGAGTGTCCCAGCTGGACATTAGTCCTTCCAACGGTTCACTCTTTTGTTATTTTTCCTTTTTTGTTTTCGAGGCTATCCCAGGTGGGGGCACGCTTCGAGGCTCTGTGGTGAGCTCTGTCTTTGGTTCACCGTGGGACCTCGAGTTCAGCATTTAAAGTTGCCTCGGGCCTGGTAACCTCAGAAGATAGTTAGGTTAAGTTTTGTTAGGCAGGTTTCCAGGGCTTGCTCTCTTTGAATTTACATAAATTTTTTTTTTTTTTTGAGGTCAACTTTTTTGACACTCCTCAAGTAAACCCCCGAAGTAAGCCCACACATGGGAATTTTTATTTTTGGGTGGTGTGGGGTTGATGGGTGGGAGGTGTATGTTGGGTGTGAGGCGGGACTTGGGTGGGAGGGGGTTGATGGGTGGGAGGCCGGCTGACCTCAGGTCATTTTTCTCCTGTTCATGCTGTTGTTGGAGGAGATCCCTTTTTTTGGCTGCCAAAACAAGATTATAATTGACAGTTTCAACACATTTGTCTCTCTTTTTCAGATCCCTGTGCTGAGTAAAACTTAAACTTTTTCATACACGTCCTCCAGATTACTACCATAACAGTGTCACGCTCTGTAGCAGCTTTGTGGACAGGAGACGATGTAGCGCTAAACTGCATTTCCAGGTTTAGCTGGCTTTGTGTGGCTGCAGCTAACATACATACATACACCTCAACATACTGCACTATGCAGCTGAACTCCACTCTCTCTATGTGCAATAACTGTCTCCATGTGCAATACTGTGTGCAATAACAACAAATCAATATTTATATTAGCTGTCTTTCTTGCACCATTTTTTTCTACTGCAGCACCTTTGTATTCTATTTTTAAGTATTATTCTACTTCTATTTTCATTCTTATTTCTACTTTTATTTACACGATTTGTACATACTTTTTTATTTATTTAGATTTGGAGTAACACTTCTATGCTGCTATAATTTCGTTGTATTCTTGTACAATAAAAGAAGTACTTAACAGTGTAGTAGCCTTGTATTAATAAACAGCTCTATATAATTTCTGATACCAGTCATCGCTGTAATTGTTAAATGAATCAATTTTATCCAAGTAGGAGAGAGAATTAATGCAGGATAAAGAATAAACAAGTGAAATTGGAAGTGATAAGACGCTTGCTAGAAAATGTATCAATATCTTAGGCTCCTTACTAGCAAATCCAGATTAGGCCCATGCTCATCATCAATGTCAGAGTCAGAGGAAGAATCTAATCCAACTTCATCATTCCCAGCTGCACTACTCCACATGATCATTTTCCATTTGTATGTGATCTGATTCAACTTCATCTTTCCTACCTACACTACAATCCATATAATCACTTTCCATTTGTACATGGGAAGATGGTGTATCTAGTTGGCACACAGGAGAGGTTCTGACGAGTGGTTCCCTATTGACACAAGTGTGTAAATTTCCCCTTTGATTATGAAGGGTTTCCTCATATTCATTAAGGATATCTTTCTCTGTGTCCCTTAGAAATCTGCTGACTCTATGTCTTTTAGCCCAATAAGAGGACGTCTTAAGTGAGTGAGGTGGTGCTGATATAATTGCAATATTACTTGGCAGTGTATCCTCTTGACTCCTGTTGTCGGAAAAACTGTAAAATAGAGGAAGAGAAAGCAAAAGAAAAAGTAATGCCGAAACTATTAGTGGGAAAAAGAAAAAAGAATGCAAATATGACTGCACTGCTGAAATTCCCTGGTATGACATGTTTTGTTTCTGTCCAAATAAAGTGCCGTACATTCAGCCAATCTACACTACTTTAGAAATGATGTAGATGAAATTTGTGATCATGAATGTCACCATTCTTAAATAAAAATTACATTCATCACATAGAACACCAGTTAAACATTCAACATAACCCAATCTTGCCAATAAAATACTATACTGTCTCTAAAACATTTTCACCTTTAAAAGACAACACAAATGGTCAACAATATGACATTTCAACACCATTTCCCAGGGCTTAAGTCATGACACTAATATTATATATACACATTTTCATTTCATTTACATAAGCCAACTATTCTGCCCTCCCTGAATGTAGGTGTGTTCAGTTTGGCAGGTAGATGAACAGTTCTTTAATGAGACAGATTGCCAGATGAAGTCTAAATAAGTGAAATTGGACTTGATAAGACGCTTGCTAGAAAATGTATTTCTTTTTACTTAAGAGCTGAGTAGATGGAAACCCCTATACTGAACAAACACTTGATGCTTCATCATAATATGGAGTTTTACTTTTACAAAAAGTTCCACTGTATATTCCAGCAATTTGTGTCTGTATTTATATAGTATTAGAGTGTCAAAATGACCAGATGGAGAAGGACTGGTAATGAAAGTAAACGACCAAGAAGGACTGCATAATTGGTAAGTAGCCTGGCATAGCCGTGTTGCAGCAAACTTGCAGCAGATATATTTAATACCTTATTTACCTTATGTACATAATGCAAATATGAATATTTTTCAGTTTTCTATTTTATTATATTTTATGTTTGATATTGGAATATATGTATATCTTAAGGAGGATATTGCAATATTTTTACTTTTATTTTCATTATACTTTTTATACTTTTTTCCTTTTCACTTCATTTTATCATATTTATTTTAGAAACATTTTTTCACTTGGTGTACACATTCTCTGTGCAATTTTCTTCTTCATTTTCATTTGGGAGTTTGTATGTAACAAAAGAATTTCCCTACGGGGATTAATAAAGTTTTTCTGATTCTGATTCTGATCTGATTTTCCTCCCTGCAGCCACCAATGTTCATGTGGAGACTGATCAGCAATATTTAGGTAAGTTATGAAGTGTGTGTGTGTGTTTTATGTTCAGAAACCATCTTCTCTGCTGTCTGACCTGTTTTAGCAACACCCAGTCCCAAGTGCAGAGAAGAGAGATATCCTGAACACACTTAGTTCTGATTGAGAATCACAGGCCCTATAGATAGATAGATAGAATGCAGTCCACAGTTGATCAAACCAAGCATGGCAATATTGTTTTCTCTTATCCTGATAACAGTAGCATGTGTGAATGAAATGTGAAATGTGAGTTATCTCAGCATGTATAATTAATGTTCTTTGAACCTTTCACCTTTTAGTTAAGGTTGTTAATAACATAAGGCCATGATCCTTTCATATAGGTCACCGTGTGGCTGCAGCCTCATGTTTGGTTTGCTGCTGTGGCATTTGACTCATTATATTTTGTCTCTGAGCAGATCCTGCTAAAATATGACAAAATCATTTGAGTGTAAGAATGTGATATACAGGCTGAGACTATATAAATTTTGCGTTGTGACAGGATGTTTTTTTTTCCTGTAATGATTTTTATTGTATTTTATTAACAGCACGAGGAAGCGTGGCACAAGGGAGTATTTCAACTGTTGACTCTGTCGAAGACAGTGAAGAACCATCTTCCACATCAGCCTTCAGAGATCCTCCTGATGGCCTAACAAACCAACTACATGGCAATGCTGAGTATGATCCATCTCAATCATTTAAGGAAGCTCTCCCTGATGTGGGGGATTGGACGTATGATGATGGACATATGTTCAGTGAGGGATTTGAAGAGTGTTTGAGTGAGGAGTGTGCAGAAGAGTCAAATTTCAAGGACACAACAGACAAACCACTATATGACAATGCATCAATAACTGTGGCAGAGTGCCTCATGGCTTACATAAACTGTCATAAAGTGTTAAGGTCCTTAGTGATTTGCTTAAAATGTTCAGGTTGCTTTGTCCTGATAGTCTGAATACAGATTGCTTAAACAGTGTACAGTTGTTCAAAGACTCCCAGTCTGCATCATCCCCTATTGTATTGCATAAATGTTGCAGTAATTGTTTTGGGCCATTAGAAGGTGAACAATTAGAATGTCTGTCTTGTGAGACCATTGTGTCAGAAGAAAGATCCTCATCCTTCATAGAGGTTCCAATTGAGGCTCAAATAAGGTCTAACCTGAGAACTCAAATAGTGAGCAGTCAGAGACAGAACCATGTATATTTCTCACCGAGGCTGATTTAGTTTGGGTTTTTTTAATCTTTATTGAGCCTTGTAGGAAGTAAATTGATAAATAAAAAACATTCATGGAGTTACTTTTTGAAAGCCTCCTCTCTTTAATTTTCATTCTCTTTAAATCTCTTCAGCATCCTATGATGTTTAAAACTTATTAAAGTATTTTCTCAACAGCTATCTGTGATAAAAATGTGTGCAATACCTCTTTACATGATAGATGTAAATGTGACATAAAGGAGAGCTCATCCTCAATTTTGCTTTGCTATGGGCTATTTTCTTTATTTTATTTTATTGTTATTCATTGATTTTAGATTTTGCTACAATGTATTTGAAAAGTACAGACACATTGTGTGCATAACAAGATATGTTGTGTTTTCATGACCATATAACCATAGAGACCATTGACACATTAATGTAAGTCCAGACATTTTTTGTTTTTTTTTGGGGGGGGGGTTTATTTTTTATTAAATGGGGGGTTGGGGTTAGTGGTGGGAACCGGAGCACCCGGAGTAAACCCACACATGGGGATTCTTATGGGGGGGGTTGGATTTGTGGGAACCGGAGCACCCGGAGTAAACCCACACATGGGGATTTTTATTTGGGGGGAGGGGGGTTCAGTTGTGGGAAATGGAGCACCCAAAGTAAACCCGCACATGGGAATTTTTATTTTTGGGTGGTGTGGGGTTGATGGGTGGGAGGTGTATGTTGGGTGTTAGACGGGACTTGGGTGGGAGGGGGTTGATGGGTGGGAGGTGTATGTTGGGTGTTAGACGGGACTTGGGTGGGAGGGGGTTGACGGCTGGGAGATGTATGTTGGGTGTGAGGCGGGACTTGGGTGGGAGGGGGTTGATGGGTGGGAGGCCGGCTGACCTCAGGTCATTTTTCTCCTGTCCATGTTGTTGTTGTTGGAGGAGATCCCTTTTCTTGGCTGCCAAAACAAGATTATAGTTGACAGTTTCAACACATTTTTCCCTCTTCTTCTGAGCCTTAAGTTTTTCGTTCTGTTCAAGCAACCTGTCAGCTTCTTTCCCTCTCTGAAGCCAGACCAGGCCGCTCTTTAGCTCAGCCTTTTTTTTCTGCTCTTCTTCCTTACTTTTTTGTAGTCTGTGAGCAGCGATACTGTCCAACATGGCAGCCTTCTTCTCCTCCTTTTCCCTCTGCTGTTTTTTTTCTTTAGCCTCTATCTTTTTTATGTCCTGGGCTAATCTGTTCTCCTCCCACTGATCTCTAGTGAGAGCCCTCTCCTTCTTTGTAGCTTCTAGTTTCTCCCAGACTATGTCCTTGTTAATTTGTTTTTGTCTAAGCCGTTCTGCTTGGTCAGCCTTTTGCTGCCGCAGTGTCTCCTCTTTTTGGACCTTAATCAGTTGGAGTTTCTGATCCTCTGCTTTTAATTGATGTGTCCTCTCTATTTCTTTGAATTTCTGTCTGCGGATGTCTTCTATGCGTATATTCAGAATCCTTTTCTGATTCTGAATTTTTTCTTCCGCCTCTTGCCTTACAACGTGTTTTTCATGTTCCTCAAGTTTCTTGCGGAACATGAAATCTTTTTCCCTCTCCCGTCTCTCCTCTTCCTTGTGAAGTTCCTTTTCTTTTATTTGTTTCTTTTGGTCCTCCACAAGAGCGAGGTGTTGGAGCTTCTTTTGATGCCGCTTCTCCTGTTCCCTTCTTTGTTCTTTTTTTACTGCCAACATAGCCAGCTCGTCAAACCTAAGGTTTTCCTCCCTGACTATTTCTTGTTGACTTTTTCGGAGTTGAGCCAGAGCCTCATTCTCCTTATCTATGCGTTTCCGGCATGCATGAATTCTTTTCATCCTCTCTTCAGCGACTTGGCTGTTGAGAATTGGGTTTTCTCTGATGATAGTTTTGTGATCTGAGGGAGAACTTTGTCTCTGAGTTCTGAAACAAGTAGCCATCTCACTTTGTTGTTGGGTGTGGGGAGGTACTTGGAGGTGGGGGGGTGGGCTGTTTGGTGGTTTACCTGATTACCTAAGAGGTGGGTCTCTGAAGTATCTTTACTAAATTTTACAACTAGGTCTGAGTATGATGGCATTACCCCTATATAACATCTGAGCTGGTGACATCATTTTCTGTTGTGATGTCACCGGGTGAAGTTGCCTTTGATCTCAATGCCTTTGATGATGTCACCAGCTTCAGAATTGCTTGCTTTTCTCCCATAGACAGTTCTCTGGTCTTGATGTTGCTAACATCTTTTAAACTGTAAATAAAATCTGCACAGGCAAAACCCAAAGCTGAAACTGAAAGCAGGCACTCAGCAGGATTTATTGTTTGAATAAGAGGACTGCTGCTGTTTTAAAGTAAAGTGAGGCTGATTTAGTTTGTTTTTTTATCATCTTTATTGAGCCTTGTAGGAAGTAAATTGATAAATAAAAAACATTCATGGAATTACTTTTTGAAAGCCTCCTCACTTTAATTTTCATTCTTTAAAACTTATTAAAGTATTTTCTCAACAGCATATCTGTGATAAAAAAAAATGTGTGCAATACCTCTCTTACATCTTTAACATGACAGACATAAAGGTCAAGGTAAAATGAATTGACAGTTTGATAATGGCCATCGACAGTGGATAGACAGACTGTTAGTGAACTGTCCAATGATGGCTTCCCTTCAGAGGGATGTTGATGTGGAGGTTAAGGATGCTGAACTACATCTTAACCCTGTGCATTCTCTATGTAAGGTAAGTCAGCTTCTGTAGATCAGGTTTATAAGTGTGACAGTGCTGAGTCAGGTTCCAATGACCAGCCAGATGATTTACAGGGATATCTCTTTATTTTTTTTTTTTTTGTCCAGTTGTGAAATCACCACCTCTTGATCTCAAGGTGTAGATGACCTGTGACCTTGGGCTCTTCGATCTTGAGAAAATAAAAGTAATCGTCCACTAATCAGAAGGTCGGTGGTTTGATCCCCGACTCCTCTGGTCCACATGTCAAAGTGTCCTTGGGCAAGATACTGAACCCCAAATTGCCCCTGATGTGCCCATCACTGTGTGAATGTGCGTGTATTAGATAAAAATGTGTTTTGTAAAGAGTAAAAAGCGCTGTATGAATGTGTGTGTGAATGGGTGAATGTATGCACAAATATGCAGTCCATTTACCACTCCCTTTACCATTTATTGTGTAGCTGTTAGAAATTGTAAGCAAACATAAGAAACACAAACCCAAAGACAGGAAATACAGTCACACTGAAGCCTCATCACTTCTCATTCTTTGTGTACTCTTTTATTTCTATTTCTCTTTTTCTGTTTTCCCAAATAAACTAGTCACCTCTTGTACACCACAGGCTTTTTTTTTTAAAGAGGATCACCAGCCAGTCTTTTGAAGACTCAATGGTTGAATCACTTCCATGTTATTGAAATCAGTGAATTTAGAATCTGATATCTGATTTAGAGTGATATTTGCACATCAGCTTCAGCTTCAAACCTCCCCCAAGTAACATAAAGTTTAATAGGTAAACTAGTGATGGCTAGCACGACCTCGCTACACAACTTAGTCACTCTGAATGTATACATGGTCTGCTGGTTCTCACAGTTAGTGTAACACACAGACACATACTTGTTTTTGCTACACCGTGAGGACACCTGAATGGAAGAGTGATCCGTGGGGACCTTACTTTCTCAGTGAAATAAATGCATGGTTATACCTCACAAAAGCATGATTTTAATTCAGTTTTTTACCAGAGACCTCCTCAACCAGCGGCATCTCTTCATCTGACAGACCTATTTCAGAATCAGAATCAGAATTAGAAAAGCTTTATTAATCCCCGTAGGGAAATTCTTTTGTTACTTACAACTCCCAATTGAAAATGAAGAAAATAGGAAAATTGCACATAGAATGTGTAGTAAGAGAAAAAAGTTTCTAAAATAAATAATAAATAAGTGAAGTGAAAAACAAAAAAGGTATAGCATAATGAAAAATCAAGTAAAAATATTGCAATACCCCCCTTACAGTATACATATACTCCAATTAAAACACAAGAGCAAAACTGAGAAGAAAGAGGTGGAATCTGCTTCTACATAAACGAAGGTTGGTGTACAGATGTCACAGTAGGGGTGGTTAATCGGTCCAATTTCCCGATTCGATTACAATTATTGAGGTCTCGATTCGATTACCAATCGATTATTGAGTTTTCATTTGACAACAGTAATCCAAAATACACCATAAACGTATTGCACCATTAAAAAAAATCAGTCAGCTGCTGAATTACTCAACTTCTCTTTTATTAAAAAACATCTCAAAGCACCTTCAGTATTGTGTAGTATAGCTGTAACTTCCAAATTATTTTTTTGTAACTCTTTCATAGATGTAGTCTTTCACCGGGGCTAATTTTGTTGTCACCTCGTGGAGAGCATGTTGATTTGGTGGAATGAGGCTTGAGGTGGCTGTCTTTAGCCCAGTGGTCCCCAACTCCCGGGCCGGGGACCGGCACTGGTCAATTGGTACCGGGCCGCACAGAAAGAAAACATAACTTACATTATTTCCGTTTTATTTTTTATCTGATCCTGAACAATGTTTTATTTTGAAAAATTACCAGATTTTCTCCGCCACATCTGTCTATGACTCACTCTTGATGCATGTCAAGATGCTTGCCTCGGTCACATATCTTACCTACATCCGCTAACTTTTTAAAGGGGCTGCTCCGGTCGGTAACACATAATACATTACCGCTAAATTGAAACCCCCAAGCTAGCAAAATAAACAAAAAACGTCTTTGGAAAGTTTCTTTGCGCAGGGTAAAAGAGCCAGTGAGGAGACAGAAGAAGAGCCTACGACTTCAAAGAAAAAGAAAGCTGTATTTAACAGACAATACCTGGAGTCCTACTTGAAATATGGATTTATTGTGACAGATTGTTCCCACGCACCAAGCCCACTCTGCATAATGAAGCATTCAAATCCGCTTCGCCACTTGGAGACCAAGCATTGGTTTATTATATTTAAAAAATACCACTTTTTATGCTGGTCATTTTATTTTGTTATATTTATCCGCCACACCTTACAGGCCGGTCCGTGAAAATATTGTCTGACATTAAACCGGTCCGTAGTGCAAAAAAGGGGGATCGCTGCTTTAGCCTACATAGCCTCCTCTGGATAGAAGCGCGACATGTGAGCCCTCATCCATCCATCCGTTTTCTATACTGCTTGATTCATCAGGTTTGCAGGGGAGCTGGAGCCTATCCCAGCTGACTACGGCGAGAGGCAGGGTACACCCTGGACTGGTCGCCAATCAATCGCAGGGCCGACACACAAAGACAGATAACCACACATACACACACTCACCTAGTGGCAATGTAAAGTAGCAAGTTAACCTAATGTACATGTTTCTGGGATAGTGGGAGGAAGCCTCCCACTATCTTTTGTTATATTATAATATATTTGTTATGACTGTTACTCAACAGCTCCACCTTGGGATTAAATCTTGTATGACAGCCAGTAACTGGAGAGTCACTGCAGTGCATTAAAAAAATAAAAAAATTGATCTTTGGAAATTTAATAATCGATTCATAATTGTCCATAATCGCGATTAATCAATAATCGATTTTTTTCACCACCCCTATGTCACAGTGTTAGAAAAGTCGTGCAGTCCTCACCTGAAGACACTTTTTATAAATTGCAAACCTTATTATTTACCACGGGAGTTTGTTTTGGTCTGTGTTTACATCCCCCCCAAGCTTCTGTAACACATGCGTTACAACAGCTGGCCGACCAGATAATGAAAATGGAGAAAAAAAATACCTGGATTCACTCATTATCATTCTCTGGGATTTTAACAGTGCAAACCTCACACAAGAACTTCCAAAATATAGACAGCACATCAAGTGTCCCGCTAGAGACACAAACACACTGGACCACTGCTCCACGGTTTTAACGGATGCCTACTGTCACGACTTGAGCAAGGACTTGGACCCAAACACACAACCCCACAGACAAAATCAAAAGTAATAATGGTCATGGTGGGGACTTCAAATGTCAGGATCTGTGTAAGATTTAAGTTATTACTGGGTGGGAGGACTACAGCTGTAGAAATGGAATTACTCAACAGAAATTTGGTTTTAAAAGGTTAAAATATATGAATAAATGAACAATGCTGTTCATAGTATAAATATTTTTTCTTTCTCCACATATACCATAGTTTATAATAGCATATATATATATGCCTTACTTGCTCCTACTCATGGTCCTTCTTCTTCATATTCGGGTTCTCTGCCAGCCCTGAGTGTCCCCATTACCACAGGGACCACTGTTGCCTTCACCTTCATCTTCCACATCTTTTCTAGCTCTTCTTTCAGCCCTTGGTATATCTCGAGTTCCTCATGTTCCTTATTCCTGTTGCTATCATTTAGGATTGCTACACTGACACTACACTATGCCAGCCACTTGGTTATAGCGTTCCATGTACAACGTGCCTGTTAGCATCTGCTACATCAGGTGCATGGACTCTAGTTTCTCATTCATCTACTTGTAAGCTAGTTGTTTTCTTATTAAAATATCTTCATCAATCATTAAGCAAGCTGCTTCAGTGTGAGTCCCAGATAGCTGATGACTGCGTGAAGGTTGCTGTTTCCATTAGATAAAAGATAGTGCTGATTTGCAATTTTCAATGACCCAAAATAGGAATACCACAAACATTAACTTCAAACTTTCTGATAATAACTCAAAGAGTTGAACTGCACATGCATGTAATGACAGCTGTATGACTCATCTCTTTTCTACCTTACGCTAAAAACATACTCAATTCAATTCAGTTTTATTTATATAGCGCCTTCCACAATCAAAATTGTCTCAAAGCACTTTACAGAGATCCAGAGTCTGACCCCAGATCGGCACTTAAGGCGACAGTGACAAGAAAAAACTCCCTTTTAACAGAACCTGGTTCAGTTGCTTGAGCCAGCCCTACTATGGGCTTTATCCTTAACTATAACAGTGTCTATAGAAATAATTGTCACTTATCAACCCTTACATAAAGTGATTTAATTCATGGTAATTATAATAAATATGTAAGTAAGTAAATGATTAATAAATGTTGGTCAGTTTGTCCTGGGGATGTCATTCTGGCTTAGCCACTGATCCAGATCCTCAAAAAATTCCTTGAAACTAAATAAAATAACACTTAAAAAAATAAAAACAGACATATTTGCAACACTGACAGATAAAAACATTAAATTGTTTTTTTCCACTGACAGTGATTCCTGAGATCATTGATCTGTGAGTCTTGAAGATCATTTCTTTTTCATTTGTTATTTCCGCATTCCCTAACTGTGAATCTCGGGGGTATGTCTGTTTTCATACATACAGTATGCTGCATACAGCACAAAGTAGATACATGTATACATACTGTATATATTGTATGTGTCAGACTTCAGTAATTTGGACGTGTTGTTCCTTGTTCTGAGGGTTTGAGTCCAAAATGATGTTACTGCTTGTTATTGCTGACCTCTGGTATCAGTGAAGGCAATGTGGTTCATAATGTCCCTGCATCCTGGCTAAGTTACCTACTGGAGGCCCCCTCTTCACCTCATTCTGAAGCATTTCTCCTTAACACGCTGCTGTCCAAGCTGCTCAGCTAACAGTTCTACCAGTGTGGGCGCTAACTTCTAACAATTCTATACAGCACAAAGTAGATGCATGCATTCATACTGTATATATTTTATGTGTCAGACTTTAGTAATTTGGACGTGTTGTTCCTTGTTCTGAGGGTTTGAGTCCAGTGGTGTCAGAGTAACTGAAATTATGTTATGGCTTGTTATTGCTAATATCTATTCAATTCAATTCAATTCAATTCAATTTTATTTATATAGTGCCTTTCACAATCAAAATGGTCTCAAAGCGCTTTACAGAGGCCCAGAGCCTGACCCCAGAGCAAGCACTTAAGGCGACAGTGGCAAGGAAAAACTCCCCTTTAACAGGAAGAAACCTTGAGCAGAACCTGGCTCAAATGGGGGACCCCCCTGCCCATGGCCGGGCTGGGTGAAAGGAGGAAAGGGAGGAAGATAGGACAGCTAGGAATGGAGGAGAGGGGGAGAAAGACATGCAGCATAATACAAACAGGGTTGGCAATGGACAATGTTAGAGGGTCAGCATTTAGATTACAGTTAGTGAACAGTTAGTGGATAATGTGTGCTCAGCAGATTACAGTTATGATAGGAAACAGAGCACAGAGGCAAAAAGCTGTCATGACTGGTAATTATTTACATTACAGTCTGCATAGAATATTAATCTAATATTTATCTGTAGCAGAATGGAACATTAAACGTGTAGAATGTTCCTGCAGAAAGGTACAGAGAAAGAGAGACCAGAGAGAAACAAACACAGGAATACGGGACAGAGAGGAGACAGAGTTAATGACATGTAATAAAGGCTAATAAATGTGAGGGGGGGTCTGAGGAGAGAAGAAGTGCACAGAAGATCATGGGATGTCCCCCAGCAGCCTGGGCTTATAGCAGCATAACTAAGGGATGGTTCAGTTGCCTGAGCCAGGCCTACTAAGGGCTATATCCTTAACTGTAACAGTGTCTATAGAGATAATTGTGACTAACTATATGTTTAGTCATAATAACTAGGACTGTAACTACAACTAATTATAAGCTTTGTCAAACAAGAAGGTTTTAAGCTTAATTTTAAAATTAGAGAGGGTGTCCATAAGCAAACCTGCATTCTGGGAACGAAGCAATCTGTTGGGATAATATGGTACTATCAGCTCTTTGAGATATGAAGGAGCCTGGCCATTGAGGGCCTTATATGTAAGGAGAAGGATTTTAAAATCAAGTAGCAAAAGCATGGACTAATTTTTCAGCATCACTCTGCGACAGAATGTTCCTAATCTTACTGATATTGCGCAGGTGAAAGAAGGCGGTCCTAGAGACTTGTTTTATATGTGAGTTAAAGGACAAAGCCTGATCAAAAATAACTCCAAGGTTCCTCACAGTCGTACTGGAGGCTAAATTAATGCCATCCAGAGTAACTATATGATTAGATAAACTGTTTCTGAGGTGTTTGGGACCAAACAAAATAACCTCAGTTTTGTCTGAATTCAGAAGAAGAAAGTTACAGGTCATCCAGGCCTTTATGTCTTTAAGACATGCCTGAAGTATGGCTAACTGATCTGTTTCGTCTGGCTTCATAGATAAATATAGCTGGGTATCATCCGCATAGCAATGGAAATTTATTCCATGCTTCCTGATAATATTGCCTAGGGGAAGCATGTATAAGGTGAACAATATCGCTCCAAGCACAGAACCCTGTGGAACTCCATAACTAACTCTGGTATAAATGGAGGAATCATCATTAACATGAACAAACTGGTATCTATCTGATAGATATGATTTAAACCAGCCTAGTGCTCTTCCTTTAATCCCAATAACATGTTCCAATCTTTCCAATAGGATACTATGATCAGTGGTGTCAAATGCAGCACTACGATCTAGCAGGACAAGTATAGAAACAAGTCCATTGTCTGATGCTATGAGACGGTCGTTGGTAACTTTCACCAGTGCTGTTTCTGTGCTATGATGAACTCTAAATCCTGACTGAAAAACTTCAAACAAACCGTTCCTATGTAGATGGTCACACAACTGAGTTGCAACAACCTATACGTCTATAGTTTGTCAAAATGTCAGAGTCCAGAGAAGGCTTTTTAAGTAAAGGTTTGATAACTGCAACCTTAAAAGCCTGTGGAACATATCCTGTTACCAAAGAGAGATTTATCTGGTCTAATATGTTAGTGCCAATCAAAGGCAAAACATCTTTCAGAAGTCTGGTTGGGATAGGATCCAAAAGACATGTTGATGATTTAGATTTAGAAACTATTGAAGTCAATTCAGCGAGATCTATGGGAGAGAAACAGTCTAACGACAAATCAGGACTGGCAGACATTTCTAAAGATGCTGTTCTTGACACACCTACATCATTAACAGTTGTAGGCAGGATAAGATGGATTCTATCTCTAATGTCCACTATTTTGTTGCTAAAGAAGCTCATAAAGTCATGACTAGTGAGAGCTAGAGGGATGCATGGTTCAACAGAGCTATGGCTCTTTGTCAGCCTGGCTGCAGTGCTTTCCTCTATTAATGATGAATAATAGGCAGTTCTTGCCTTACGAAGGGCTTTTTTATACGTTATGAAGCTGTCTTTCCAGGCTAGGCGGAATTCCTCTAAATTAGTGGATAACCAGTCTGTGAATGTTCTCATTCATCCAGGTCATTGTTCTCTCTTAGAAATTGTCTAGTCTGACTAGTCTGACTAAGTCTGGTCAGACTAGTGCGGACTAGATAGACCGATGCATACGAACTGATGAACTGATGAAACGTCTTCCCAGACAAACATAAGTCCAGTTGCCTTCGATTCAATTTCTAAGAGAGCTTTAAAGTACGTATTTGTGAATTGTACCATGGAGCTAGCTTCCTCTGATTAATGACCTTCTTTTTCAAAGGGGCAACAGAGTCAAGGGTTGAACGTAATGAATCAACTAGATAGTCTATATCTGCTGGAGTAACGTTTAGGCCATTGCCCTCTGTAAAACTGGCACATGGCAAAGGAGATAATAAAGATGGAATAACTTCCTTATATTTGGTAACAGCATTATCACTCAAATATCTACAGTAGTAATTTTTTTCCCAGATGCTGTGCAGTTCATTATTGTAAATTCAAATGTTACTAAAGAATGATCAGATAAAACAGGGTTCTTGGAATACTATCTAAGATCAAGGGTGTGATCAAAACAGTGAGTTGGTTTGTTAACATTTTGTAAAAAGCCAATTGAGTCTAATACTGAATAGAATGCAGTCTTAAGGCTGTCATTGTGGGTGTCAGCATGAATGTTAAAGTCACCCACTATAATTACTCTAATTACTTCAGACAAAAACTCTGAGTAAGCAGCAGGTGGACGATACACCACAGCAAATAGGACTGGCTTTTCTGTCTTCCAATTTGGATGTGAGAGGCTGAGGATAAGGCTTTCAAATGTGCTTTAATTCGGCTTAGGTCTAGGATTAATTAATAAACTTGAGTGGTAGATTGCTGCCACTCCTCCTCGGCCTGTGCCTCGAGGAATGTGATAATTAATATGACTAGCAGGGGTTGACTCATTTAGACTGACATACTCTTCCTCCTGCAGCCAGGTCTCAGTAAGACAGAATAAATCAATCTGCTGAACCATTATCAAATAATTTACTAACAGAGATTTAGACAAGATAGATAGATAGATAGATAGACTTTATTAATCCCAAAGGGAAATTAGTTTGTCCCAGCAGCACACATACACAACAAACACAGTATAGTTACAAATAGAGAGATTAATCTAAGTGAAATTCACGTGAAATTCAGAGCACAGTTCAGGTAGAAAGGACTTGCTTTAGCGCTCCTTAGAACATCTGGGCTGCAGCAGTCTGTTGCTGTGGGAGCTCCTCAGACTGTCCAAGATGTTGTAAAGGGGGTGAGAGACATTGTCCAAAATTGCTCTGATCTTTCTCTCTCATCACCACCTCTAATGGAGCCAGGCTGGTGCCAACAACTGACTCAGCCTTTTTTATGAGTTTGTTTAGTCTGTTTGCATCCTTTGTTCTGATTCCTGCTCCCCAACACACCACCGCAAAGAAGATGGTACTGGCCACTACCGACTGGTAGAACATGTGGAGCATTTTATTGCAGACATTGAAGGACCTGAGCCTTCTAAGGAAATAAAGTCAACTCAGGCCTTTTTTATAGAGCACCTCAGTGTTTGTGGACCACTCCAGTTTGTAGTCCAAATTAACACCAAGGTATTTGTATGATGTTACAATCTCCACATCTGATCCCGCGATGGAAATTGGCAGTGGCTTAGCCTTCTTACAGCTGAAATCAACCACCATCTCCTTTGTTTTATCCACATTGAGCTGTAGATGGTTCTCCCCACACCACCACCAAGAGAGATCTAATGTTTAATTGTGGTGTTTTTAGGTTCAGATACTTTTGTAGTATTCATTTTTTTGAGGTTTTTATGAATAACACCTCTTGCATTTTTTGGTTTATACACTTTTTGTTGGCGGGGAGCAGACACAGTCTCTATAGGATAAAGGGAATTGTTGGAATGGTAGGAATGGTAAGGTGCACAGCAAGCCTGTGACAGAGACAGGTTGAAAATTTTTGTAAAGACCTCGGAGAGCTGGTCAGCACAGGCCCTTAGTACCTTACCAGGAACACCATCGGGCCCAGCTGCTTTCCTGGGGTTCACCCTGCTGAACATCCGTGCCACATCCTGTGTCTGCACACAGCGCCGTCGTATAGGGGGGAAAGGTGATGACAATTATAAGGGCCCACAGCCTGCTAGGGTCCACACACAGCCCCCAGTAGCCTCTATGACAAAATGATTATGCATACACTGAACTAATATATATTCATACGAATGACTCCGAATTAAAACAAAGCCACAAGTCATACAATATTCTAATTTGAATAATTTCAATAACCCCTTTGGCCCCTTTTTAAAAAATGGTTTGGTCCACACCGCTGTTGGTTCTTCCTCAAGTGAGCTGAGCGCGAGCGAACTCCAGCAGGGTTAGGATGGCCCCCAAAAAACACAAGTCCGGACACCAAAAAAGACTTGAGAAGGAGGCCAGGAGTAGGAGCAGCAGAGCAGGGCCCCAGGACATTAAAAACTTTTTTTCTGTGAATGGTGAGAGTAAAACTACCGAGGGCGGCTGAAACAATTAGGCTACTTGTTCATTCATTTCTGTCTGTAACATTACGTTTGACGGGTCGCAGACTGGAGCCTGTGTTAACTGTCATCTGGCCGCGCTACACTCTGGACAAGTCACCAGTTCATTAAAAAAAATAAAAAAGTCGCCAGTTCATTGCAGAGTAACGGTTCCTAGAGTAGCTATAACTGAACGTTACTAATTTAGCGGCTACAGTCAGTGACTGTGTGTTTCACACATATCACTGTCGGACAGTGCTCCAGTATGCGCCCACTCAGAGGCTGCATTGAATTGTATTATGACCCATTCAAGTTCTACTCAGTAATTATGAGCATCTGACGAAGGTCAGTTACGTTATCATGATGTGTTCAATGTGGTCTTGTAAAATGTGTTATTAGTAGAACATTTGAATTGCCTAAATACCAAGAAGTTAAATGTTCAAATATTTGTTGTTGTTGTTTGTTTTCATAGCAATATAAAATAAAAGACACCATAATAGCTGACAACAACAAAATAAAAAAGACTATTAAGAATTTTAGACAGTTTACTCTGACTTTTGAATGGTTTAAAAATATTTTTTGCCTGAGAAAGTGAAGCTGTCCACCTAGAGCTATGGTACTAAGAAGCCCATTTAGATTTTGTCCAAGAATAGGTTAGTTCTGCATTAGTTTTTCCATAAAACATAACATTTAATGTTTACAATATATATAATGGAACAATAAACCTTTATGCTCTGCTGCTCCAGAATCAGCAGTGGCTGCTTCATCTGAGTTTGACCCCACAGCAGATGCTCACTCCCAGCAGTCCAATGATGCCTTTGATGGTGAGTGAGTGATGTAGACACTGGTTGGCTGTTTTGGTTTATTAGTGAACAGCTGTACCACTGGCAGTGACTAAGACATTAATCAACACCTTGGCTATTTCAATTATAATTTAAATTTAATAGCAAAATATAGTCTACATTTTTTTAATAACTCAATTTATGTCACTGTTGCTGTTGACAGAGCCAGGCCCAAGTTCCCAAAGCAAGGCTACTTCAGATAGTGAAGGGAATTGTGAAGCAGATCAAAGCTGTTGCTGAAGAAAGTCAGAGCACAGGAAGTGCAGAAAGACAGGAAAGAGAGAACAAGGAGAAAGAATATTTACAATGTGACCCAGGATTATGGCCAGAGAAGCTCACAGACCATGATCGTGAGGTAATTGTCAAAAAGCTAGCCACAGCCACTCAGAGAGATCTGACCTTGATAATGCCAAAGGATTCAGATGGAAGAAAATTTCCAGAGTATTTAGAGTATACAAAGTCAACAAATGGACGGGAAAAACAGAAGAGAGACTGGTTAATGTACAGTGAAAGTGCAAGGGCAATATACTGTGTGCCATGCATGTTATTTTCCTGTGATGGCCTAAAACAACCATCAGCCAGTGCACTTAACACCAAAGAAGGGTACAAAATATCAGATCTCAAATGGCGGAAAATGTACAACAAATTCCCTGACCATGAAGGTTGCAAGGCGCACAAAACCTGCTACCTCAAGTGGAAAAATCTGAGATATTCTTTGATGGAAGCAAAAGGGATAGACAGCCATCTGCAACAAGAAATCCAACTTGAAGTTGACAGAAACAAAGCTATTCTTGAGAGAATATTAGATGTTACTCTTTTTCTGGCCTCAAGAAATTTGCCATTCAGAGGGAGCACAGAAATGCTTGGTGATGTACGGAATGGTAACTTCCTTGGCACTGTAGAGCTTGTAGCCAAGTATGATCCTCTGTTGAATGATCATCTGAGAAAAGACCAAGCACCAGAGTAACCCATTACCTTAGCCCAGAGTCTCAAAATGAGTTCATAGAACTCTGTGGAGATAGAGCTTTGAAAGAAATACTGAAGGAAAGGGAGTGTGCAATTTATTACTCATTAATATGTGATGCAACTCCTGATGTCTCCCACAAGGAACAGAATGTAATTCTGTTGAGATATGTCGTTCAGAAGGCGAATGATCAGTGGGATGTAACTGAACGTTTCTTGCAGTTTGAAGAATTCAGTGGCAAGACTGGCCATGAAATATCAGAGAGGATACTGAAGACATTAGAGGAGCACCACATTGACATTGCAGATTGCAGAGGCCAGGGCTTTGACAATGGCTCGAACATGTCAGGAAAAGTTAAAGGGGTCCAGGATGAAATAAGGAAAATAAATCCACGTGCTACATATTCAGCATGTGCCTCACATACTCTAAATCTTGTTGGAGTACATGCTGCAGAGACATGTACCGATGTTTCAACATTTTTCGGGTGTTTGAATTGCTTGTACAATATCTTCAGTGCCAGCCCAGAGACATGGGCCATTCTCAAAGAAAAGACTGGCTGCTCCCTTCACCGCATGTCTGATACCCGTTGGAGTGCCCGCATAGCGGCTGTTAAACCAGTGGCAAATCACTTACCATCACTCCTTGAGGCCCTGGATAGCATCCTTGCTAGATGCAGCTTGACTAATGAAGTCAAATCAGAGGTCACTGGTCTCAGGAGTTATTTTACATCTTTTAAAGCCATTGTTCTCCTGACTGTTTGGAAAAAAATACTGCAGTCCATTGAAAACAGAAACATAATTCTGCAGTCAGGAAAAATTACACTAGATGTAGAAGCAGCCAATATAGAGGCACTGAAGGAAGAAATGCAGGTCTTTCGTGACTCATGGGATGACTTCCTTGCAGAGGCTTCCCTCATCGCAGAAGCTATGGATGTTCCCATTGGATTTCCAGTCAGCCACAAGCGAAAGAGAAAACGTTTTGCAGATGAGAGTCAGAGGTCAGAAGAAGAAGGAAACCAACAGGAGACGGAATCAAATCTGTTTCGCAACAGTGTTCTCTATGTGGCTTTAGATAACATCATCTGTGCCTTGGACACCCGCTTTCAATCCATTGCAAATATCTGTGAGGAATTTGCTGCAATACTGAAAATCTACTTCACTTTAAAAGATGATCAGATTCACTCAGTTTGCCATTCATTAACAAGCAAATACAAACAGGATCTTACTGATAATTTTGAAAGTGAATTGCAACATTTGAGGTCTGTCTATAGTGCCACATTTTCAGACTGCCACTCTCCCCTTGAACTGCTGAATTCCATTTGTAAACTTCAGCTTCAGAGCATTTTTGGTGAAGTATGTGTTGCCATCCGAATCTTCTGTACGTTACCTGTGACTGTTGCAGGTGGAGAAAGGGCGTTTAGCAAACTGAAACTAGTTAAGAACTATCTCAGATCCACAACAAGCCAGGAGAGGCTAAATAGCCTTGCTAGACTTTCAATTGAAAGTCAGCTAAGTCGACAGTTGGACTTCAAAGACCTCATCAGCGAATTTGCTTACAAAAAGGCCCGGCGTTGGGCTTTCTGATGAGACTTACATTGAACAAACAAGCCAATTTAAACTTAAACTGAGATTTGATGAGGCTTGTTGTTGTTTTTGATATTTGTTTTACAACAATGTATTCCATGTGCTCTTTGTTTTACTTGCACATTTAAGTTAAATGCTCCATATTTACCTGTGGACTATCTTGAGCCAGGACACTTTGTTTTTTTGCATATCAGTGCTTGATTGTTACAGTGGGGCAAAAAAGTATTTAGTCAGCCACCGATTGTGCAAGTTCTCCTGCTTAAAATGATGACAGAGGTCTGTAATTTTCATCATAGGTACACTTCAACTGTGAGAGACAGAATGTGGGAAAAAAATTCAGGAAATCACATTGTAGGATTTTTAAAGAATTTATTAATAAATTCCTGTGTAAAATAAGTATTTGGTCACCTACAAACAAGCAAGATTTCTGGCTCTCACAAACCTGTAACTTCTTCTTTAAGAAGCTCTTCTATCCTCCACTCCTTACCTGTATTAATGGTACCTGTTTGAACTTGTTATCTGTATAAAAGACACCTGACCACAGCCTCAAACAGTCAGACTCTAAACTCCACCATGGCAAAGACCAAAGAGCTGTGGAAGGACACCAGGAACAAAATTGTAGACCTGCACACGGCTGGGAAGAGTGAATCTACAATAGGCAAGCAGCTTGGAGTGAATAAATCAACTGTGGGAGCAATTATTAGAAAATGGAAGACATACAAGGTCATTGATAATCTCCCTCAATCTGGGACTCCACGCAAGATCTCATCCCGTGTCTCTCTCTCCAATGATGTCACAAAGAGTCTGAAGCTCTCTGAGCTGGCCTGGATCTGAAAAGGAGAAATAGTAAAAACAATACAAGAGTGAGAAAATACCAAGCTACTCTTTAAAATGGTTACACAGCTTTAATGGCAGGCAAATTCATTTTTGAACATATTAAAACATGCCTACACGACCTTGCATAGGCCTCCTTCAGGGCAAATAGAAAGAGATACAACACCACAAAAAATATATATATAGATATGTATGTGTGTGTGTGTAATACGCTAATATGAACATTGCCAGCTAACCCATCTAACTAACAGTAACTTAGATAACAATTAACGTGGCACAATACAGCTACAGCTAAAAAAACTGCAGTGAGTAGAAGTCGCTAAAAGATGGAGAGAGCTATGAGTGCTTGAGTAGAACTAGTGTAAGTTTAAATTAGGGAACATATGCAATTTGTGGCTACACAAATAATCTTTGTTGCACTTCTGTTAAATGTATAACTGGACATGTAACTAGCTTTACAGTCTGAGCCATTGTGTTATGCCTATCTCTGCTGCATGTATATTTTTCTATTAAAATATTTATACAGTTGAGGAAAAAGGAGTAAAAATGGATGTTACTTAATTGTACTAGTTTAGATTAATTTGATCACCTTTAGCTCATTTATACACTTTATATACTTTACCTTACCTTTATCTTATACTTTATTGTTACCATTCTTCATAATACTTTATCATCTCACTGGGCAGCCCCCTGCACCAGCATCTCTAGTGCATGTGCATGCTTGTGTGTGTGTTTCGTTCACTTGGTGTGGGTAAAATGCAGAGTAATTTCCCCAGGATAAATAAAGTAATTAAAAAGAAATAAATATCACAATAATAATTAAGATAATGAATTGTGCTGTTCAAGGATAATTCAAACAGTATATTTATGTGTTCAAGGTCCAATCACTAATGTTGGTAAACAAAACAATTACATAATGAATGAATTAGCAGTAATTATTTGCCTATTCTCGAGATGACTTCATCGATCCCTCTCTTTTCGCGTAGGATTCTTTCGACCTCCCCCTTACATCCTTCACATGGTGTCCATGCATTTTCTGCCTGCTATCCGTATGGGATGTTGCCTTCGTCAGATGAGCTGCCTGCATCTCTCCTGTCCGGTGGCAGACGAGCTGCTTTTCCGCTGTCAGGTGAATTGACCCCAGTGGCTGGCAAGCCAGCGGCATGGCCTCCGCCGGGTGATGGACCAAAGGTGTTGAGGTCATCGAGTGATGGGCCAGCTGCATGGCCTTCATAGAGTGATAGACCTGGGGTGTCATGGCCATACGGTGATGGGCTGGCTGTATTGCTTCCGTAGGGTGAAGAACCAATGGTGCCCCCTTTGGAAGAGCTATCACAAAATTACATTGAACTGTAAATGACATTTCTGTAAACACAAATTGTCCAGAATAGATATGACAAGTAACTACAAAGAACTGACTGAAATGACCGGCATATTAACCTCCAATTAACTACAGCGGCCAAAGCGGCATCTACTCTTTTTATGTATGGCCGGTACCAATAATGAAAATAATTGTACTATGACCAAAATCTGCCATATTTATAATCATTTTATACTTTAAAACATAGAGCATTTCAATAGTTGAAATATAACCATCTTCCCATCTGACCAATGCAAAACCCCCTCAGGGAGAGAGAAAGCGAGACAGAAAATGTTTAACAATTTCTATTTGGGCACAACAATTTAGACTGATATTTTTAGACCCCATTTGGACTATAATGTTATGATTATTAGGGAAGCAGAGTATGGATCCTCAGTGGAGACAGAGACAGTCAGGAAATCTCAACGGACAACCAGACCAAGAGAGCTTTTCACCTATAAGACACTGGGGCAGCCATCTTACCAGCTGTGTAATGCAGCAGCGAATTCACTGGTGCCAAACTCCCCTTCACCAAGCTATCTGGGTACTGTTTGTCTCCCATACCCAACTCACTGCTACCCTTATTTTTATAACCACTTCAGTCAGGTATATTGGTATGTCATAGACTCAAGTACATCTCTCCACATGTAGACAAATGTCAGGAGACATTCAAGAAAGCAGGGGAGAGTGTGAAGGGTTATAAAACAGGCTGATGAGGACAGAGACTATATAGACAAACATTAAATGTGTAAAATGGTCACCTCATATAATTTTTTATTTTTATTGTACTTTTAAGTGAATATGTAGCTGAATTACAATTTTTTGTGTTCCAGTGTGTTGAATGGCGTAATGTGCAAAAAGGTCAGTAGGTGGCGCCTAGCGGGAGAGAGGAACATAAAACCCTTAGAGGCAGACACTACAGAATAAATCCTGCAGCCGAGCTGAACGGACGTTAAAGTGTTGTGCCTCTTTTGTCTTGTATACAGGTGGGTTAATGTTCCCCAGTATGATAGGTGTGTGTCTCAGTATGAAAAAATAGTGTTGTGAATCTTTCGTTGTCATGTATAGTGTAGAAAATCGACTTGTGATGTAGTAAGTTATGAAATAGAGATGTTAGCCATGCTAGGCTAGCGGACCTGTTGCCAACGGTTACGGTAAACGTTAGTAATACCGTAGAACCGTTAAGAACAGTTTTATTGTGTTAACGATAGGTAATAGTTTAAATGTAAATGTATATGTTAACTTTATTTTTCTGTGTACATATATGTTGCTAATAAACATAAAAATATCAAATAATCAGTTATATAATGACAATTGGAAGTTGAATATTTAGCTATTCTTATGTTCAGGCAGAATAAATCCTGCAGCCCAGCTGAACGGACGTTAAAGTGTTGTGCCTCTTTTGTCTTGTATACAGAGCTACAATATAGCAAATGATACAAGCCAGGGGGTTAACAACAGCGTCTAAAGAATAAGGACTAAAAGGTAAGTAATAGCGTCAATTGTTTTTGTTACGGAAGAACGGGCTCTGTTAACACACACAAAGTAGGATTCTTTCAACTACAGTAACGTCACCGCGTTACGAAAATAGAGATATAAATGCCGCATTCAACAGCGACCACCTAGCTATGATACCTAGCTACACCTAGCTAATACATGTATGTCTACTGAGGCAGGACGTCTATTCTCTATTAAAATAATTGCAGCTCCCTGTATATATATATGGTTACGATATCTCATAGACTTCAGACTCTTCCTCTCCTCTTGTGGTACTTAACAATGTAGTAGCCTAGTATTAATAAACAGCTCTATGTTATTTCTGATACCAGTCATTGCTGTAATTGTTAAATGAATCAATTTTATCCAAATAGGAGAGATAATTAATGCAGGATAAAGAATAAACAAGTGAAATTGGAAGTGATAAGACGCTTACTAGAAAATGTATTTCTTTTTATTTACTAGCTGATTAGATGGAAACCCCTATACTGAACAAACACTTGATGCTTCATCATAATATGGAGTTTTACTTTTACAAAAAGTTCCACTGTATATTCCAGCAATTTGTATCTGTATTTATATAGTATTACAGTGTCAAAATGACCAGATGGAGAAGGACTGGTAATGAAGAAGACCCAAGTAAACGACCAAGAAGGACTGCATAATTGGTAAGTAGCCTGGCATAGCCGTGTTGCAGCAAACTTGCAGCAGATATATTTAATACCTTATTTACCTTATGTACATAATGCAAATATGAAGATGTCTTTATATTTTTCAATTTTCAATTTTATTATATTTTATGTTTGATATTGGAATATATGTATATCTTAAGGAGGATATTGCAATATTTTTTCTTTTATTTTCATTATACTTTTTTCTTTTTCACTTCATTTTATCATATTTATTTTAGAAACATTTTTTCACTTGGTGTACACATTCTCTGTGCAATTTTCATTTGGGAGTTTGTATGTAACAAAAGAATTTCCCTACGGCGATTAATAAAGTTTTTCTGATTCTGATTCTGATCTGATTTTCCTCCCTTCAGCCACCAATGTTCATGTGGAGACTGATCAGCAATATTTAGGTAAGTTATGAAGTGTGTGTGTGTTTTATGTTCAGAAACCATCTTCTCTGCTGTCTGACCTGTTTTAGCAACACCCAGTCCCAAGTGCAGAGAAGAGAGATATCCTGAACACACTTAGGTCTGATTGAGAATCACAGGCCCTATAGATAGATAGATAGAATGCAGTCCACAGTTGATCAAACCAAGCATGGCAATATTGTTTTCCCTTATCCTGATAACAGTAGCATGTGTGAATGAAATGTGAAATGTGAGTTATCTCAGCATGTATAATTAATGTTCTTTGAACCTTTCACCTTTTAGTTAAGGTTGTTAATAACATAAGGCCATGATCCTTTCATATAGGTCACCATGTGGCTGCAGCCTCATGTTTGGTTTGCTGCTGTGGCATTCGACTCATTATATTTTGTCTCTGAGCAGATCCTGCTAAAATATGACAAAATCATTTGAGTGTAAGAATGTGATATACAGGCTGAGACTATATACATTTTGCGTTGTGACAAGATGTTTTTTTTTTCCTGTAATGATTTTTATTGTATTTTATTAACAGCACAAGGAAGCGTGGCACAAGGGAGTATTTCAACTGTTGACTCTGTCGAAGACAGTGAAGAACCATCTTCCACATCAGCCTTCAGAGATCCTCCTGATGGCCTAACAAACCAACTACATGGCAATGCTGAGTATGATCCATCTCAATCATTTGAGGAAGCTCTCCCTGATGTGGGGGATTGGACGTATGGTGATGGACATATGTTCAGTGAGGGATTTGAAGAGTGTTTGAGTGAGGAGTGTGCAGAAGAGTCAAATTTCAAGGACACAACAGACAAACCACTATATGACAATGCATCAATAACTGTGGCAGAGTGCCTCATGGCTTACATAAACTGTCATAAAGTGTTAAGGTCCTTAGTGATTTGCTTAAAATGTTCATGTTGCTTTGTCCTGATAGTCTGAATACAGATTGCTTAAACAGTGTACAGTTGTTCAAAGACTCCCTCTCTGCATCATCCCCTATTGTATTGCATAAATGTTGCAGTAATTGTTCTGGGCCATTAGAAGGTGAACAATTAGAATGTCTGTCTTGTGGGACCATTGTGTCAGAAGAAAGATCATCATCCTTCATAGAGGTTCCAATTGAGGCTCAAATAAGGTCTAATCTGAGCAGTGAGAGACAGAACCATGTATATGTATATCTCACCGAGACATAACTGAGATAGGGGTTCCAAGTAAGGATAGCAAAGGATAGGAGATCCCTTTTTTTGCCTGCCATAGTAAGATTATAATTGGCAGTTTCAGTTAGCCTCTATCTTTTCTAACTCCTGGGCTAATTTCTTCTCCTCCCACTGATCTCTAGTGAGAGCCCTCTCCTTCTCTGTAGCTGCTAGTTTGTCCCTGACTATGCCCTTCTTAATCTGTTTTATCCTAAGGCGTTCTGCTTGGTCAGCCATTTGAAGCTGCAATGTCTCCTCTTTTTGGACCTGAATCAGTTTGAGTTTCTGATCCTCAGCTTTTAATTGATTTCTCTGCTCTTGTTCATTGAGCTTCACTCTGCGGATGTCCTCTAAATGTATATTCAGAATCCTTTTCTGAGTCCGAATTTTTTCTTCCGCCTCTTGTCTCATAACTTGTTTTTGATGTTCCTCAAGTTTCTTATGGAACATGAAATCTTTTTCCCTCTCCAGTCTCTCCTCTTCCTTGTGAAGTTCCTTTTCTTTTATTTGCCTCTTTTGGTACTCCACAAGAGCGAGGTGTTCAAGCTTCTTCCGATGCCGCTTCTCCTGTTCCCTTCTTTGTTCTTTTTTTTCTGTCAACATAGCCAGCTCGTCAAACCTAAGGTTTTCCTTCCTGACTAGTTCTTGTTGCCTTTTTCGGAGTTGAGCCAGAGCCTCATTCTCCTTATCTGTGGACACCTGAATGGAAGAGTGATCCGTGGGGATGGGTAATAGCTTGCCTTTGTTAGTGTGTGGCATCATAGCCATTTTCTTTTGTGTCTAGCCACCTTTTGTGTCTGTTGGGTTTTTTACCTTGGACCCAGAGTGTGTGTGTTAAGTTAATTGAAACAATGGCAACACTTGACACTTTTCTTCAACAGCCTAGTGAAGAGCTGCTTGAAGAGTTTACTAAGGAACAACTTCTTCAGCTTGCTTCTAGCTATGAGATTGAGCTTTCTAGTGAGGTTAAGAAGTTAAAAATCAACATTAAGGGCACTATTAAGCAGGTGCTTGTTGCTAGAGGGGTTTTAAAGCCACCCCCTCATCCAGAGGTCCAATGTGTGATGCCTAAATCACCAGCGTTGTCTGCTTTTTTTTCTGTGAACATAGCCAGCTCATCAAACCAAAGGTTTTCCTTCCTGACTAGTTCTTCTTGTCTTTTTTGGAGTTGAGCCAGAGCCTCATTCTCCTTATCTGTGCGTTTTCCACATTCACGAGTTCTTTTTATTCTCTTTTCAGTGACTTGGCTGTTGACAATTGGGTTGTCACTGAGCACATTTCTGTGACCCGAGGGAGAACTTTGTCTCTGTCTCTCTCTGAGTCTCTGACTCGGGGGGGAGGGGGCTGTTTGGTGGTTTACCTGGTTTCCTTCCCGACTAGTTTTTGCTTTCTCTGCAAGAACTTGGTTGATCTGCTTTATAAGCGAACCGGTGGGGTCGAAGGATGGAGGGAGGCAGTCTTTAATGTGGCCTAGGATCAGTGCTTCGGTAGTCAGTGAGGCAGGCTGTGGATGATTCTTTGGGTATGGGGATGATGGTGGATGCTTTCAGACAGGCGGGGGTGGAAGCCTGTGAGAGAGACAGGTTGAAAATTTTTGTAAAGACCTCGGAGAGCTGGTCAGCACAGGCCCTTAGCACCTTACCAGGAACACCATCGGGCCCAGCTGCTTTCCTGGGGTTCTCCCTGCTTGTTACAGGCTGTGTACTTGTAGCTGGTGTGTCTCTTTTTTTTCTCTTTCAGGTAGACTCCCATGATGCACCTGTGATTATCTGCAGGTGTGGGCAGCCTATAAAAACCTGCCACACCTCCCCACTCGCTCTCTCTCTCTCCCATACCTCCTGCTACAGATGGCCTGGCAGCAGGGCCTGCTGCTCACTCCACATTTTTTTCTTTTGTTAACCCCTATCTTTGATTTAATAAATGTAGTAAACTCTATGTACTTTTGGTGTACTCGTTGTGTTGCTTCCCTTTGAGCCAGGGTTTGTAACATAATGGGGGCTCGTCCAATTTTCCTGATTTTCTTGGTTCATAAGTGTTTGTTTTGTTACGTGGTGGAGTGTTACAGCTTTGTGGGTCCCTCCTTGTTGTTGGCTTTCCTTTTGTTTGCTGAGTATGATTGTTTGGCATGCTTTATTTTGATTAATTCAAGTATCCCTTTGGGCATCAATTTCTGAGCTCCCTGGTTAGAGAGGGTGAGTGTCCCAGCTGGACATTAGTCCTTCCAACGGTTCACTCTTTTGTTATTTTACTTTTTTGTTTTCGAGGCTATCCCAGGTGGGGGCACGCTTCGAGGCTCTGTGGTGAGCTCTGTCTTTGGTTCACCGTGGGACCTCGAGCTCAGCGTTTAAAGTTGCCTCGGGCCTGGTAACCTCAGAAGATAGTTAGGTTAAGTTATGTTAGGCAGGTTTCCAGGGCTTGCTCTCTTTGAATTTACATAAATTTTTTTTTTTTTTTGAGGTCAACTTTCTGTCAACTTTTTTACGGTCAAGGACCCGCTTTCCTACATGTCCTGCGGGGTTATTGCCAAGGCGAACAAAGAGGGCTGCATTTTGACACTCCTCAAGTAAACCCACACATTGGAATTTTTATTTTTGGGTGGTGTGGGGTTGATGGGTGGGAGCTGTATGTTGGGTGTGAGGCGGGACTTGGGTGGGAGGGGGTTGATGGGTGGGAGGCCGGCTGACCTCAGGTCATTTTTCTCCTGTTCATGCTGTTGTTGGAGGAGATCCCTTTTCTTGGCTGCCAAAACAAGATTATAATTGACAGTTTCAATACATTTTTCCCTCTTCTTCTGAGCCTTCAGTTTTTCAGCCTGATGGGTAATAGCTTGCCTTTGTTAGTGTGTGGCATCATAGCCATTTTCTTTTGTGTCTAGCCACCTTTTGTGTCTGTTGGGTTTTTTACCTTGGACCCAGAGTGTGTGTGTTAAGTTAATTGAGCAGCAGTGGTTGTTTTGTGCCCCATTTATTAGTTTTGCTTATTCACTTATCTTTTCACCAATTTTTTTTTTTTTTTTTTTGAAGCTGTTAAGCAAACTTGTTAGAAACAATGGCAACACTTGACACTTTTCTTCAACAGCCTAGTGAAGAGCTGCTTGAAGAGTTTACTAAGGAACAACTTCTTCAGCTTGCTTCTAGCTATGAGATTGAGCTTTCTAGTGAGGTTAAGAAGTTAAAAATCAACATTAAGGGCACTATTAAGCAGGTGCTTGTTGCTAGAGGGGTTTTAAAGCCACCCCCTCGTCCAGAGGTCCAATGTGTGATGCCTAAATCACCAGTGTTGTCTGCTTTTTTTTCTGTGAACATAGCCAGCTCATCAAACCAAAGGTTTTCCTTCCTGACTAGTTCTTCTTGTCTTTTTTGGAGTTGAGCCAGAGCCTCATTCTCCTTATCTATGCGTTTTCCACATTCACGAGTTCTTTTTATTCTCTGTTCAGTGACTTGGCTGTTGACAATTGGGTTGTCACTGAACATATTTCTGTGACCCGAAGGAGAACTTTGTCTCTGTCTCTCTCTCTGAGTCTCTGACTTGGGGGGGAGGGGGCTGTTTGGTGGTTTACCTGGTTTCCTTCACGACTAGTTTTTGCTTTCTCTGCAAGAACTTGGTTGATCTGCTTTATAAGCAAACTGGTGGGGTCGAAGGATGGAGGGAGGCAGTCTTTAATGTGGCCTAGGATCAGTCCTTCGGTAGTCAGTGAGGCAGGCTGTGGATGGTTCTTTGGGTATGGGGATGATGGTGGATGCTTTCAGACAGGCAGGGGTGGAAGCCTCAGAGAGCTGGTCAGCACAGGCCCTTAGCACCTTACCAGGAACACCATCGGGCCCAGCTGCTTTCCTGGGGTTCACCCTGCTGAACATCCGTGCCACACCCTGTGCCGGCACAGTCAGTGGTTTGGAGCTGGGAACAGATTGAGGTAGCGGTGGTGTGATTGCATACTGTTGTGGTGTAGTTTCAAAGCGTGAGAAGAACATGTTCAGCTCTTCCACTAGTGCCGCGCTGGAGTGTGCAGCTGTGGTCTGTCCCCTGAAGTTCGTCAGCTGCTTTAGACCCTGCCACACCTGCCGAGGGTTATTGTTGGAGAAGTGGTCCTCTATTTTCTGTCTGTTATCCTTAAAGGGGCTGTAAGCGATACTGGATAAAACTTCATTTCTAATGTTAAACTTCTATTCTGATAGTAATTTTTGCTACACTGTCCTGATTGGATATAATCATCATCCCCACTATCCTGGCCTGAAAACACACAGACCCTAATTTTGAGAAAACTTACTTAGGGTTCTGTCAACTTTTTTACGGTCAAGGACCCGCTTTCCTACCTGTCCTGCGGGGTTATTGCCAAGGCGAACAAAGAGGGCTGCATTTTGACACTCCTCAAGTAAACCCCTGAATGGGAATTTTTATTTTTGGGTGGTGTGAGGTTGATGGGTGGGAGGTGTATGTTGGGTGTGAGGCGGGACTTGGGTGGGAGGGGGTTGATGGGTGGGAGGGGGTTGATGGGTGGGAGATGTATGTTGGGTGTGAGGCGGGACTTGGGTGGAGGGGGTTGATGGGTGGGAGGCCGGCTGACCTCAGGTCATTTTTCTCCTGTTCATGCTGTTGTTGGAGGAGATCCCTTTTTTTGGCTGCCAAAACAAGATTATAATTGACAGTTTCAACACATTTTTCCCTCTTCTTCTGAGCCTTCAGTTTTTCATTCTGGTCAAGCAACCTGTCAGCTTCTTTCCCTCTCTGAAGCCAGACCAGGCCGCTCTGTAGCTCAGCCTTTTTTTTCTGCTCTTCTTCCTTACTTTTTTGTAGTCTGTGAGCAGCGATACTCTCCAACATGGCAGCCTTCTTCTCCTCCTTTTCCCTCTGCTGTTTTTTTTCTTTAGCCTCTATCTTTTTTATGTCCTGGGCTAATCTGTTCTCCTCCCACTGATCTCTAGTGAGAGCCCTCTCCTTCTTTGTAGCTGCTAGTTTGTCCCAGACTATGTCCTTGTTAATTTGTTTTTTCCTAAGCCGTTCTGCTTGGTCAGCCTTTTGCTGCCGCAGTGTCTCCTCTTTTTGGACCTGAATCAGTTGGAGTTTCTGATCCTCGGCTTTTAATTGATGTGTCCTCTCTATTTCATTGAACTTCACTCTGCGGATATCTTCTATGTGTATATTCAGAATCCTTTTCTGAGTCTGAATTTTATCTTCCGCCTCTTGTCTTTTAACTTGTTTTTCATGTTCCTCAAGTTTCTTGCGGAACATGAAATCTTTTTCCCTCTCCAGTCTCTCCTCTTCCTTGTGAAGTTCCTTTTCTTTTATTTGTCTCTTTTGGTACTCCAGAAGAGCGAGGTGTTGGAGCTTCTTCTGATGCCGCTTCTCCTGTTCCCTTCTTTGTTCTTTTTTTTCTGTCAACATAGCCAGCTCGTCAAACCAAAGGTTTTCCTTCCTGACTAGTTCTTGTTGCCTTTTTCGGAGTTGAGCCAGAGCCTCATTCTCCTTATCTATGCGTTTCCGGCATGCATGAATTCTTTTCATCCTCTCTTCAGCGACTTGGCTGTTGAGAATTGGGTTTTCTCTGATGATAGTTTTGTGATCTGAGGGAGAACTTTGTCTCTGAGTTCTGAAACAAGTAGCCATCTCACTTTGTTGTTGGGTGTGGGGAGGTACTTGGAGGTGGGGGGGGGTGGGCTGTTTGGTGGTTCACCTGATTACCTAAGAGGTGGGTCTCTGAAGTATCTTTACTAAATTTTACAACTAGGTCTGAGTATGATGGCATTACCCCTATATAACATCTGAGCTGGTGACATCATTTTTTGTTGTGATGTCACCGGGTGAAGTTGCCTTTGATCTCAATGCCTTTGATGATGTCACCAGCTTCAGAATTGCTTGCTTTTCTCCCATAGACAGTTCTCTGGTCTTGATGTTGGTAACATCTTTTAAACTGTAAATAAAATCTGCACAGGCAAAACCCAAAGCTGAAACTGAAAGCAGGCACTCAGCGGGATTTATTGTTTGAATAAGCAGACTGCTGCTGTTTTAAAGTAAAGTGAGGCTGATTTAGTTTGTTTTTTTATCATCTTTATTGAGCCTTGTAGGAAGTAAATTGATAAATAAAAAACATTCATGGAATTACTTTTTGAAAGCCTCCTCACTTTAATTTTCATTCTTTAAAACTTATTAAAGTATTTTCTCAACAGCATATCTGTGATAAAAAAAAATGTGTGCAATACCTCTCTTACATCTTTAACATGACAGACATAAAGGTCAAGGTAAAATGAATTGACAGTTTGATAATGGCCATCGACAGTGGATAGACAGACTGTTAGTGAACTGTCCAATGATGGCTTCCCTTCAGAGGGATGTTGATGTGGAGGTTAAGGATGCTGAACTACATCTTAACCCTGTGCATTCTCTATGTAAGGTAAGTCAGCTTCTGTAGATCAGGTTTATAAGTGTGACAGTGCTGAGTCAGGTTCCAATGACCAGCCAGATGATTTACAGGGATATCTCTTTATTTCTTTTTTTTTTGTCCAGTTGTGAAATCACCACCTCTTGATCTCAAGGTGTAGATGACCTGTGACCTTGGGCTCTTCGATCTTGAGAAAATAAAAGTAATCGTCCACTAATCAGAAGGTCGGTGGTTTGATCCCCGACTCCTCTGGTCCACATGTCAAAGTGTCCTTGGGCAAGATACTGAACCCCAAATTGCCCCTGATGTGCCCATCACTGTGTGAATGTGCGTGTATTAGTTAAAAATGTGTTTTGTAAAGAGTAAAAAGCGCTGTATGAATGTGTGTGTGAATGGGTGAATGTATGCACAAATATGCAGTCCATTTACCACTCCCTTTACCATTTATTGTGTAGCTGTTAGAAATTGTAAGCAAACATAAGAAACACAAACCCAAAGACAGGAAATACAGTCACACTGAAGCCTCATCACTTCTCATTCTTTGTGTACTCTTTTATTTCTATTTCTCTTTTTCTGTTTTCCCAAATAAACTAGTCACCTCTTGTACACCACAGGCTTTTTTTTTTAAAGAGGATCACCAGCCAGTCTTTTGAAGACTCAATGGTTGAATCACTTCCATGTTATTGAAATCAGTGAATTTAGAATCTGATATCTGATTTAGAGTCTGATATTTGCACATCAGCTTCAGCTTCAAACCTCCCCCAAGTAACATAAAGTTTAATAGGTAAACTAGTGATGGCTAGCACGACCTCGCTACACAACTTAGTCACTCTGAATGTATACATGGTCTGCTGGTTCTCACAGTTAGTGTAACACACAGACACATACTTGTTTTTGCTACACCGTGAGGACACCTGAATGGAAGAGTGATCCGTGGGGACCTTACTTTCTCAGTGAAATAAATGCATGGTTATACCTCACAAAAGCATGATTTTAATTCAGTTTTTTACCAGAGACCTCCTCAACCAGCGGCATCTCTTCATCTGACAGACCTATTTCAGAATCAGAATCAGAATTAGAAAAGCTTTATTAATCCCCGTAGGGAAATTCTTTTGTTACTTACAACTCCCAATTGAAAATGAAGAAAATAGGAAAATTGCACATAGAATGTGTAGTAAGAGAAAAAAGTTTCTAAAATAAATAATAAATAAGTGAAGTGAAAAACAAAAAAGGTATAGCATAATGAAAAATCAAGTAAAAATATTGCAATACCCCCCTTACAGTATACATATACTCCAATTAAAACACAAGAGCAAAACTGAGAAGAAAGAGGTGGAATCTGCTTCTACATAAACGAAGGTTGGTGTACAGATGTCACAGTAGGGGTGGTTAATCGGTCCAATTTCCCGATTCGATTACAATTATTGAGGTCTCGATTCGATTACCAATCGATTATTGAGTTTTCATTTGACAACAGTAATCCAAAATACACCATAAACGTATTGCACCATTAAAAAAAATCAGTCAGCTGCTGAATTACTCAACTTCTCTTTTATTAAAAAACATCTCAAAGCACCTTCAGTATTGTGTAGTATAGCTGTAACTTCCAAATTATTTTTTTGTAACTCTTTCATAGATGTAGTCTTTCACCGGGGCTAATTTTGTTGTCACCTCGTGGAGAGCATGTTGATTTGGTGGAATGAGGCTTGAGGTGGCTGTCTTTAGCCCAGTGGTCCCCAACTCCAGGGCCGGGGACCGGCACTGGTCAATTGGTACCGGGCCGCACAGAAAGAAAACATAACTTACATTATTTCCGTTTTATTTTTTATCTGATCCTGAACAATGTTTTATTTTGAAAAATTACCAGATTTTCTCCGCCACATCTGTCTATGACTCACTCTTGATGCATGTCAAGATGCTTGCCTCGGTCACATGTCTTACCTACATCCGCTAACTTTTTAAAGGGGCTGCTCCGGTCGGTAACACATAATACATTACCGCTAAATTGAAACCCCCAAGCTAGCAAAATAAACAAAAAACGTCTTTGGAAAGTTTCTTTGCGCAGGGTAAAAGAGCCAGTGAGGAGACAGAAGAAGAGCCTACGACTTCAAAGAAAAAGAAAGCTGTATTTAACAGACAATACCTGGAGTCCTACTTGAAATATGGATTTATTGTGACAGATTGTTCCCACGCACCAAGCCCACTCTGCATAATGAAGCATTCAAATCCGCTTCGCCACTTGGAGACCAAGCATTGGTTTATTATATTTAAAAAATACCACTTTTTATGCTGGTCATTTTATTTTGTTATATTTATCCGCCACACCTTACAGGCCGGTCCGTGAAAATATTGTCTGACATTAAACCGGTCCGTAGTGCAAAAAAGGGGGATCGCTGCTTTAGCCTACGTAGCCTCCTCTGGATAGAAGCGCGACATGTGAGCCCTCATCCATCCATCCGTTTTCTATACTGCTTGATTCATCAGGGTTGCAGGGGAGCTGGAGCCTATCCCAGCTGACTACGGCGAGAGGCAGGGTACACCCTGGACTGGTCGCCAATCAATCGCAGGGCCGACACACAAAGACAGATAACCACACATACACACACTCACCTAGTGGCAATGTAAAGTAGCAAGTTAACCTAATGTACATGTTTCTGGGATAGTGGGAGGAAGCCTCCCACTATCTTTTGTTATATTATAATATATTTGTTATGACTGTTACTCAACAGCTCCACCTTGGGATTAAATCTTGTATGACAGCCAGTAACTGGAGAGTCACTGCAGTGCATTAAAAAAATAAAAAAATTGATCTTTGGAAATTTAATAATCGATTCATAATTGTCCATAATCGCGATTAATCAATAATCGATTTTTTTCACCACCCCTATGTCACAGTGTTAGAAAAGTCGTGCAGTCCTCACCTGAAGACACTTTTTATAAATTGCAAACCTTATTATTTACCACGGGAGTTTGTTTTGGTCTGTGTTTACATCCCCCCCAAGCTTCTGTAACACATGCGTTACAACAGCTGGCCGACCAGATAATGAAAATGGAGAAAAAAAATACCTGGATTCACTCATTATCATTCTCTGGGATTTTAACAGTGCAAACCTCACACAAGAACTTCCAAAATATAGACAGCACATCAAGTGTCCCGCTAGAGACACAAACACACTGGACCACTGCTCCACGGTTTTAACGGATGCCTACTGTCACGACTTGAGCAAGGACTTGGACCCAAACGCACAACCCCACAGACAAAATCAAAAGTAATAATGGTCATGGTGGGGACTTCAAATGTCAGGATCTGTGTAAGATTTAAGTTATTACTGGGTGGGAGGACTACAGCTGTAGAAATGGAATTACTCAACAGAAATTTGGTTTTAAAAGGTTAAAATATATGAATAAATGAACAATGCTGTTCATAGTATAAATATTTTTTCTTTCTCCACATATACCATAGTTTATAATAGCATATATATATATGCCTTACTTGCTCCTACTCATGGTCCTTCTTCTTCATATTCGGGTTCTCTGCCAGCCCTGAGTGTCCCCATTACCACAGGGACCACTGTTGCCTTCACCTTCATCTTCCACATCTTTTCTAGCTCTTCTTTCAGCCCTTGGTATATCTCGAGTTCCTCATGTTCCTTATTCCTGTTGCTATCATTTAGGATTGCTACACTGACACTACACTATGCCAGCCACTTGGTTATAGCGTTCCATGTACAACGTGCCTGTTAGCATCTGCTACATCAGGTGCATGGACTCTAGTTTCTCATTCATCTACTTGTAAGCTAGTTGTTTTCTTATTAAAATATCTTCATCAATCATTAAGCGAGCTGCTTCAGTGTGAGTCCCAGATAGCTGATGACTGCGTGAAGGTTGCTGTTTCCATTAGATAAAAGATAGTGCTGATTTGCAATTTTCAATGACCCAAAATAGGAATACCACAAACATTAACTTCAAACTTTCTGATAATAACTCAAAGAGTTGAACTGCACATGCATGTAATGACAGCTGTATGACTCATCTCTTTTCTACCTTACGCTAAAAACATACTCAATTCAATTCAGTTTTATTTATATAGCGCCTTCCACAATCAAAATTGTCTCAAAGCACTTTACAGAGATCCAGAGTCTGACCCCAGATCGGCACTTAAGGCGACAGTGACAAGAAAAAACTCCCTTTTAACAGAACCTGGTTCAGTTGCTTGAGCCAGCCCTACTATGGGCTTTATCCTTAACTATAACAGTGTCTATAGAAATAATTGTCACTTATCAACCCTTACATAAAGTGATTTAATTCATGGTAATTATAATAAATATGTAAGTAAGTAAATGATTAATAAATGTTGGTCAGTTTGTCCTGGGGATGTCATTCTGGCTTAGCCACTGATCCAGATCCTCAAAAAATTCCTTGAAACTAAATAAAATAACACTTAAAAAAATAAAAACAGACATATTTGCAACACTGACAGATAAAAACATTAAATTGTTTTTTTCCACTGACAGTGATTCCTGAGATCATTGATCTGTGAGTCTTGAAGATCATTTCTTTTTCATTTGTTATTTCCGCATTCCCTAACTGTGAATCTCGGGGTATGTCTGTTTTCATACATACAGTATGCTGCATACAGCACAAAGTAGATACATGTATACATACTGTATATATTGTATGTGTCAGACTTCAGTAATTTGGACGTGTTGTTCCTTGTTCTGAGGGTTTGAGTCCAAAATGATGTTACTGCTTGTTATTGCTGACCTCTGGTATCAGTGAAGGCAATGTGGTTCATAATGTCCCTGCATCCTGGCTAAGTTACCTACTGGAGGCCCCCTCTTCACCTCATTCTGAAGCATTTCTCCTTAACACGCTGCTGTCCAAGCTGCTCAGCTAACAGTTCTACCAGTGTGGGCGCTAACTTCTAACAATTCTATACAGCACAAAGTAGATACATGCATTCATACTGTATATATTTTATGTGTCAGACTTTAGTAATTTGGACGTGTTGTTCCTTGTTCTGAGGGTTTGAGTCCAGTGGTGTCAGAGTAACTGAAATTATGTTATGGCTTGTTATTGCTAATATCTATTCAATTCAATTCAATTCAATTCAATTTTATTTATATAGTGCCTTTCACAATCAAAATGGTCTCAAAGCGCTTTACAGAGGCCCAGAGCCTGACCCCAGAGCAAGCACTTAAGGCGACAGTGGCAAGGAAAAACTCCCCTTTAACAGGAAGAAACCTTGAGCAGAACCTGGCTCAAATGGGGGACCCCCCTGCCCATGGCCGGGCTGGGTGAAAGGAGGAAAAGGAGGAAGATAGGACAGCTAGGAATGGAGGAGAGGGGGAGAAGGACATGCAGCATAATACAAACAGGGTTGGCAATGGACAATGTTAGAGGGTCAGCATTTAGATTACAGTTAGTGAACAGTTAGTGGATAATGTGTGCTCAGCAGATTACAGTTATGATAGGAAACAGAGCACAGAGGCAAAAAGCTGTCATGACTGGTAATTATTTACATTACAGTCTGCATAGAATATTAATCTAATATTTATCTGTAGCAGAATGGAACATTAAACGTGTAGAATGTTCCTGCAGAAAGGTACAGAGAAAGAGAGACCAGAGAGAAACAAACACAGGAATACGGGACAGAGAGGAGACAGAGTTAATGACATGTAATAAAGGCTAATAAATGTGAGGGGGGGTCTGAGGAGAGAAGAAGTGCACAGAAGATCATGGGATGTCCCCCAGCAGCCTAGGCTTATAGCAGCATAACTAAGGGATGGTTCAGTTGCCTGAGCCAGGCCTACTAAGGGCTATATCCTTAACTGTAACAGTGTCTATAGAGATAATTGTGACTAACTATATGTTTAGTCATAATAACTAGGACTGTAACTACAACTAATTATAAGCTTTGTCAAACAAGAAGGTTTTAAGCTTAATTTTAAAATTAGAGAGGGTGTCCATAAGCAAACCTGCATTCTGGGAACGAAGCAATCTGTTGGGATAATATGGTACTATCAGCTCTTTGAGATATGAAGGAGCCTGGCCATTGAGGGCCTTATATGTAAGGAGAAGGATTTTAAAATCAAGTAGCAAAAGCATGGACTAATTTTTCAGCATCACTCTGCGACAGAATGTTCCTAATCTTACTGATATTGTGCAGGTGAAAGAAGGCGGTCCTAGAGACTTGTTTTATATGTGAGTTAAAGGACAAAGCCTGATCAAAAATAACTCCAAGGTTCCTCACAGTCGTACTGGAGGCTAAATTAATGCCATCCAGAGTAACTATATGATTAGATAAACTGTTTCTGAGGTGTTTGGGACCAAACAAAATAACCTCAGTTTTGTCTGAATTCAGAAGAAGAAAGTTACAGGTCATCCAGGCCTTTATGTCTTTAAGACATGCCTGAAGTATGGCTAACTGATCTGTTTCGTCTGGCTTCATAGATAAATATAGCTGGGTATCATCCGCATAGCAATGGAAATTTATTCCATGCTTCCTGATAATATTGCCTAGGGGAAGCATGTATAAGGTGAACAATATCGCTCCAAGCACAGAACCCTGTGGAACTCCATAACTAACTCTGGTATAAATGGAGGAATCATCATTAACATGAACAAACTGGTATCTATCTGATAGATATGATTTAAACCAGCCTAGTGCTCTTCCTTTAATCCCAATAACATGTTCCAATCTTTCCAATAGGATACTATGATCAGTGGTGTCAAATGCAGCACTACGATCTAGCAGGACAAGTATAGAAACAAGTCCATTGTCTGATGCTATGAGACGGTCGTTGGTAACTTTCACCAGTGCTGTTTCTGTGCTATGATGAACTCTAAATCCTGACTGAAAAACTTCAAACAAACCGTTCCTATGTAGATGGTCACACAACTGAGTTGCAACAACCTATACGTCTATAGTTTGTCAAAATGTCAGAGTCCAGAGAAGGCTTTTTAAGTAAAGGTTTGATAACTGCAACCTTAAAAGCCTGTGGAACATATCCTGTTACCAAAGAGAGATTTATCTGGTCTAATATGTTAGTGCCAATCAAAGGCAAAACATCTTTCAGAAGTCTGGTTGGGATAGGATCCAAAAGACATGTTGATGATTTAGATTTAGAAACTATTGAAGTCAATTCAGCGAGATCTATGGGAGAGAAACAGTCTAACGACAAATCAGGACTGGCAGACATTTCTAAAGATGCTGTTCTTGACACACCTACATCATTAACAGTTGTAGGCAGGATAAGATGGATTCTATCTCTAATGTCCACTATTTTGTTGCTAAAGAAGCTCATAAAGTCATGACTAGTGAGAGCTAGAGGGATGCATGGTTCAACAGAGCTATGGCTCTTTGTCAGCCTGGCTGCAGTGCTTTCCTCTATTAATGATGAATAATAGGCAGTTCTTGCCTTACGAAGGGCTTTTTTATACGTTATGAAGCTGTCTTTCCAGGCTAGGCGGAATTCCTCTAAATTAGTGGATAACCAGTCTGTGAATGTTCTCATTCATCCAGGTCATTGTTCTCTCTTAGAAATTGTCTAGTCTGACTAGTCTGACTAAGTCTGGTCAGACTAGTGCGGACTAGATAGACAGATGCATACGAACTGATGAACTGATGAAACGTCTTCCCAGACAAACATAAGTCCAGTTGCCTTCGATTCAATTTCTAAGAGAGCTTTAAAGTACGTATTTGTGAATTGTACCATGGAGCTAGCTTCCTCTGATTAATGACCTTCTTTTTCAAAGGGGCAACAGAGTCAAGGGTTGAACGTAATGAATCAACTAGATAGTCTATATCTGCTGGAGTAACGTTTAGGCCATTGCCCTCTGTAAAACTGGCACATGGCAAAGGAGATAATAAAGATGGAATAACTTCCTTATATTTGGTAACAGCATTATCACTCAAATATCTACAGTAGTAATTTTTTTCCCAGATGCTGTGCAGTTCATTATTGTAAATTCAAATGTTACTAAAGAATGATCAGATAAAACAGGGTTCTTGGAATACTATCTAAGATCAAGGGTGTGATCAAAACAGTGAGTTGGTTTGTTAACATTTTGTAAAAAGCCAATTGAGTCTAATACTGAATAGAATGCAGTCTTAAGGCTGTCATTGTGGGTGTCAGCATGAATGTTAAAGTCACCCACTATAATTACTCTAATTACTTCAGACAAAAACTCTGAGTAAGCAGCAGGTGGACGATACACCACAGCAAATAGGACTGGCTTTTCTGTCTTCCAATTTGGATGTGAGAGGCTGAGGATAAGGCTTTCAAATGTGCTTTAATTCGGCTTAGGTCTAGGATTAATTAATAAACTTGAGTGGTAGATTGCTGCCACTCCTCCTCGGCCTGTGCCTCGAGGAATGTGATAATTAATATGACTAGCAGGGGTTGACTCATTTAGACTGACATACTCTTCCTCCTGCAGCCAGGTCTCAGTAAGACAGAATAAATCAATCTGCTGAACCATTATCAAATCATTTACTAACAGAGATTTAGACAAGATAGATAGATAGATAGATAGACTTTATTAATCCCAAAGGGAAATTAGTTTGTCCCAGCAGCACACATACACAACAAACACAGTATAGTTACAAATAGAGAGATTAATCTAAGTGAAATTCACGTGAAATTCAGAGCACAGTTCAGGTAGAAAGGACTTGCTTTAGCGCTCCTTAGAACATCTGGGCTGCAGCAGTCTGTTGCTGTGGGAGCTCCTCAGACTGTCCAAGATGTTGTAAAGGGGGTGAGAGACATTGTCCAAAATTGCTCTGATCTTTCTCTCTCATCACCACCTCTAATGGAGCCAGGCTGGTGCCAACAACTGACTCAGCCTTTTTTATGAGTTTGTTTAGTCTGTTTGCATCCTTTGTTCTGATTCCTGCTCCCCAACACACCACCGCAAAGAAGATGGTACTGGCCACTACCGACTGGTAGAACATGTGGAGCATTTTATTGCAGACATTGAAGGACCTGAGCCTTCTAAGGAAATAAAGTCAACTCAGGCCTTTTTTATAGAGCACCTCAGTGTTTGTGGACCACTCCAGTTTGTAGTCCAAATTAACACCAAGGTATTTGTATGATGTTACAATCTCCACATCTGATCCCGCGATGGAAATTGGCAGTGGCTTAGCCTTCTTACAGCTGAAATCAACCACCATCTCCTTTGTTTTATCCACATTGAGCTGTAGATGGTTCTCCCCACACCACCACCAAGAGAGATCTAATGTTTAATTGTGGTGTTTTTAGGTTCAGATACTTTTGTAGTATTCATTTTTTTGAGGTTTTTATGAATAACACCTCTTGCATTTTTTGGTTTATACACTTTTTGTTGGCGGGGAGCAGACACAGTCTCTATAGGATAAAGGGAATTGTTGGAATGGTAGGAATGGTAAGGTGCACAGCAAGCCTGTGACAGAGACAGGTTGAAAATTTTTGTAAAGACCTCGGAGAGCTGGTCAGCACAGGCCCTTAGTACCTTACCAGGAACACCATCGGGCCCAGCTGCTTTCCTGGGGTTCACCCTGCTGAACATCCGTGCCACATCCTGTGTCTGCACACAGCGCCGTCGTATAGGGGGGAAAGGTGATGACAATTATAAGGGCCCACAGCCTGCTAGGGTCCACACACAGCCCCCAGTAGCCTCTATGACAAAATGATTATGCATACACTGAACTAATATATATTCATACGAATGACTCCGAATTAAAACAAAGCCACAAGTCATACAATATTCTAATTTGAATAATTTCAATAACCCCTTTGGCCCCTGAAAATGGTTTGGTCCACACCGCTGTTGGTTCTTCCTCAAGTGAGCGGAGCGCGAGCGAACTCCAGCAGGGTTAGGATGGCCCCCAAAAAACACAAGTCCGGGCACCAAAAAAGACTTGAGAAGGAGGCCAGGAGTAGGAGCAGCAGAGCAGGGCCCCAGGACATTAAAAACTTTTTTTCTGTGAATGGTGAGAGTAAAACTACCGAGGGCGGCTGAAACAATTAGGCTACTTGTTCATTCATTTCTGTCTGTAACATTACGTTTGACAGGTCGCAGACTGGAGCCTGCGTTAACTGTCATCTGGCCGCGCTACACTCTGGACAAGTCACCAGTTCATTAAAAAAAATAAAAAAGTCGCCAGTTCATTGTAGAGTAACGGTTCCTAGAGTAGCTATAACTGAACGTTACTAATTTAGCGGCTACAGTCAGTGAGTGTGTATTTCACACATATCACTGTCGGACAGTGCTCCAGTATGCGCCCACTCAGAGGCTGCATTGAATTGTATTATGACCCATTCAAGTTCTACTCAGTAATTATGAGCATCTGACGAAGGTCAGTTACGTTATCATGATGTGTTCAATGTGGTCTTGTAAAATGTGTTATTAGTAGAACATTTGAATTGCCTAAATACCAAGAAGTTAAATGTTCAAATATTTGTTGTTGTTGTTTGTTTTCATAGCAATATAAAATAAAAGACACCATAATAGCTGACAACAACAAAATAAAAAAGACTATTAAGAATTTTGGACAGTTTACACTGACTTTTGAATGGTTTAAAAATATTTTTTGCCTGAGAAAGTGAAGCTGTCCACCTAGAGCTATGGTACTAAGAAGCCCATTTAGATTTTGTCCAAGAATAGGTTAGTTCTGCATTAGTTTTTCCATAAAACATAACATTTAATGTTTACAATATATATAATGGAACAATAAACCTTTATGCTCTGCTGCTCCAGAATCAGCAGTGACTGCTTCATCTGAGTTTGACCCCACAGCAGATGCTCACTCCCAGCAGTCCAATGATGCCTTTGATGGTGAGTGAGTGATGTAGACACTGCTTGGCTGTTTTGGTTTATTAGTGAACAGCTGTACCACTGGCAGTGACTAAGACATTAATCAACACCTTGGCTATTTCAATTATATAATAGCAAAATATAGGCTACATTTTTTTAATAACTCAATTTATGTCACTGTTGCTGTTGACAGAGCCAGGCCCAAGTTCCCAAAGCAAGGCTACTTCAGATAGTGAAGGGAATTGTGAAGCAGATCGAAGCTGTTGCTGAAGAAAGTCAGAGCACAGGAAGTGCAGAAAGACAGGAAAGAGAGAACAAGGAGAAAGAATATTTACAATGTGACCCAGGATTATGGCCAGAGAAGCTCACAGACCATGATCGTGAGATAATTGTCAAAAAGCTAGCCAGAGCCACTCAGAGAGATCTGACCTTGATAATGCCAAAGGATTCAGATGGAAGAAAATTTCCAGAGTATTTAGTGTCAGGACTAATGGGAAGGCAAGGACTAGGACCCAAATGCAAGACCCCACAGACGTAGTCCAAACTAATAATAATTTATTTAAACAAAGTAACAACAGAAAATCACTCACAGAGGAGGAGGAAGACAAATTAACTGGACAAAGTATCAAACCAAAAATCACCCAGTAAGGGGAAAAGGGCACTAAAACAAAAGTTACAAAACGCAAACGCAAAATCACTCTTAGAGAGGAGAACATGGATCAAGGAACTAAAACTAAACAAGAAACAAAGTAACCAATAAATACACAACCTGATAGGGGATACGATGACGAGAGGCAAGGCGAGGAACGAGACAAGGCAAAGGCAAGGGACAAAAGCATGGGACTAAAACATGGAACATGGAGTGAGACGAAAGCATAAGACAAAAATATGGCGACGGCTTGGAACAAAACATGAGACAAAAACGAACTGACACTGGACAAGGGGAAACGCGGACTATATATACACACACAGGTAAGGGGAACAGGTGGAACCAATTAGGGCGGGGAAAACAATGACAAAAGCGGGAAACAAGACAAAGACAGGAAGTACAACAAGACCAGATACACAAGGGCAGAAATTTCAAAATAAAACAGGAACTATAACCAAAACTTAAACTAGAGTTCCAGAGTCCCAAAAAGATCCAAAATAAGCCCCCTTAGGGGCTAGTCATGACAATTTAGAGTATACAAAGTCAACAAATGGACGGGAAAAACAGAAGAGAGACTGGTTAATGTACAGTGAAAGTGCAAGGGCAATATACTGTGTGCCATGCATGTTATTTTCCTGTGATGGCCTAAAAAAACCATCAGCCAGTGCACTTAACACCAAAGAAGGGTACAAAATATCAGATCTCAAATGGCGGAAAATGTACAACAAATTCCCTGACCATGAAGGTTGCAAGGCGCACAAAACCTGCTACCTCAAGTGGAAAAATCTGAGATATTCTTTGATGGAAGCAAAAGGGATAGACAGCCATCTGCAACAAGAAATCCAACTTGAAGTTGACAGAAACAAAGCTATTCTTGAGAGAATATTAGATGTTACTCTTTTTCTGGCCTCAAGAAATTTGCCATTCAGAGGGAGCACAGAAATGCTTGGTGATGTACGGAATGGTAACTTCCTTGGCACTGTAGAGCTTGTAGCCAAGTATGATCCTCTGTTGAATGATCATCTGAGAAAAGACCAAGCACCAGAGTAACCCATTACCTTAGCCCAGAGTCTCAAAATGAGTTCATAGAACTCTGTGGAGATAGAGCTTTGAAAGAAATACTGAAGGAAAGGGAGTGTGCAATTTATTACTCATTAATATGTGATGCAACTCCTGATGTCTCCCACAAGGAACAGAATGTAATTCTGTTGAGATATGTCGTTCAGAAGGCGAATGATCAGTGGGATGTAACTGAACGTTTCTTGCAGTTTGAAGAATTCAGTGGCAAGACTGGCCATGAAATATCAGAGATGATACTGAAGACATTAGAGGAGCACCACATTGACATTGCAGATTGCAGAGGCCAGGGCTTTGACAATGGCTCGAACATGTCAGGAAAAGTTAAAGGGGTCCAGGATGAAATAAGGAAAATAAATCCACGTGCTACATATTCAGCATGTGCCTCACATACTCTAAATCTTGTTGGAGTACATGCTGCAGAGACATGTACCGATGTTTCAACATTTTTCGGGTGTTTGAATCGCTTGTACAATATCTTCAGTGCCAGCCCAGAGACATGGGCCATTCTCAAAGAAAAGACTGGCTGCTCCCTTCACCGCATGTCTGATACCCGTTGGAGTGCCCGCATAGCGGCTGTTAAACCAGTGGCAAATCACTTACCATCACTCCTTGAGGCCCTGGATAGCATCCTTGCTAGATGCAGCTTGACTAATGAAGTCAAATCAGAGGTCACTGGTCTCAGGAGTTATTTTACATCTTTTAAAGCCATTGTTCTCCTGACTGTTTGGAAAAAAATACTGCAGTCCATTGAAAACAGAAACATAATTCTGCAGTCAGGAAAAATTACACTAGATGTAGAAGCAGCCAATATAGAGGCACTGAAGGAAGAAATGCAGGTCTTTCGTGACTCATGGGATGACTTCCTTGCAGAGGCTTCCCTCATCGCAGAAGCTATGGATGTTCCCATTGGATTTCCAGTCAGCCACAAGCGAAAGAGAAAACGTTTTGCAGATGAGAGTCAGAGGTCAGAAGAAGAAGGAAACCAACAGGAGACGGAATCAAATCTGTTTCGCAACAGTGTTCTCTATGTGGCTTTAGATAACATCATCTGTGCCTTGGACACCCGCTTTCAATCCATTGCAAATATCTGTGAGGAATTTGCTGCAATACTGAAAATCTACTTCACTTTAAAAGATGATCAGATTCACTCAGTTTGCCATTCATTAACAAGCAAATACAAACAGGATCTTACTGATAATTTTGAAAGTGAATTGCAACATTTGAGGTCTGTCTATAGTGCCACATTTTCAGACTGCCACTCTCCCCTTGAACTGCTGAATTCCATTTGTAAACTTCAGCTTCAGAGCATTTTTGGTGAAGTATGTGTTGCCATCCGAATCTTCTGTACGTTACCTGTGACTGTTGCAGGTGGAGAAAGGGCGTTTAGCAAACTGAAACTAGTTAAGAACTATCTCAGATCCACAACAAGCCAGGAGAGGCTAAATAGCCTTGCTAGACTTTCAATTGAAAGTCAGCTAAGTCGACAGTTGGACTTCAAAGACCTCATCAGCGAATTTGCTTACAAAAAGGCCCGGCGTTGGGCTTTCTGATGAGACTTACATTGAACAAACAAGCCAATTTAAACTTAAACTGAGATTTGATGAGGCTTGTTGTTGTTTTTGATATTTGTTTTACAACAACGTATTCCATGTGCTCTTTGTTTTACTTGCACATTTAAGTTAAATGCTCCATATTTACCTGTGGACTATCTTGAGCCAGGACACTTTGTTTTTTTGCATATCAGTGCTTGATTGTTACAGTGGGGCAAAAAAGTATTTAGTCAGCCACCGATTGTGCAAGTTCTCCTGCTTAAAATGATGACAGAGGTCTGTAATTTTCATCATAGGTACACTTCAACTGTGAGAGACAGAATGTGGGAAAAAAATTCAGGAAATCACATTGTAGGATTTTTAAAGAATTTATTAATAAATTCCTGCGTAAAATAAGTATTTGGTCACCTACAAACAAGCAAGATTTCTGGCTCTCACAAACCTGTAACTTCTTCTTTAAGAAGCTCTTCTATCCTCCACTCCTTACCTGTATTAATGGCACCTGTTTGAACTTATCTGTATAAAAGACACCTGACCACAGCCTCAAACAGTCAGACTCTAAACTCCACCATGGCAAAGACCAAAGAGCTGTGGAAGGACACCAGGAACAAAATTGTAGACCTGCACACGGCTGGGAAGAGTGAATCTACAATAGGCAAGCAGCTTGGAGTGAATAAATCAACTGTGGGAGCAATTATTAGAAAATGGAAGACATACAAGGTCATTGATAATCTCCCTCAATCTGGGACTCCACGCAAGATCTCATCCCGTGTCTCTCTCTCCAATGATGTCACAAAGAGTCTGAAGCTCTCTGAGCTGGCCTGGATCTGAAAAGGAGAAACAGTAAAAACAATACAAGAGTGAGAAAATACCAAGCTACTCTTTAAAATGGTTACACAGCTTTAATGGCAGGCAAATTCATTTTTGAACATATTAAAACATGCCTACACGACCTTGCATAGGCCTCCTTCAGGGCAAATAGAAAGAGATACAACACCACAAAAAATATATATATAGATATGTATGTGTGTGTGTGTAATACGCTAATATGAACATTGCCAGCTAACCCATCTAACTAACAGTAACTTAGATAACAATTAACGTGGCACAAAACAGCTACAGCTAAAAAAAACTGCAGTGAGTAGAAGTTGCTAAAAGATGGAGAGAGCTACGAGTGCTTGAGTAGAACTAGTGTAAGTTTAAATTAGGGAACATCTGCAATTTGTAGCTACACAAATAATCTTTGTTGCACTTCTGTTAAATGTATAACTGGACATGTAACTAGCTTTACAGTCTGAGCCATTGTGTAATGCCTATCTCTGCTGCATGTATATTTTTCTATTAAAATATTTATACAGTTGAGGAAAAAGGAGTAAAAATGGATTTTACTCAATTGTACTAGTTTAGATTAATTTGATCACCTTTAGCTCATTTATACACTTTATATACTTTACCTTACCTTTATCTTATACTTTATCATTACCATTCTTCATAATACTTTATCATCTCACTGGGCAACCCCCTGCACCAGCATCTCTAGTGCATGTGCATGCTTGTGTGTGTGTTTCGTTCACTTGGTGTGGGTAAAATGCAGAGTAATTTCCCCAGGATAAATAAAGTAATTAAAAATAAATAAATAAATATCACAATAATAATTAAGATAATGAATTGTGCTGTTCAAGGATAATTCAAACAGTATATTTATGTGTTCAAGGTCCAATCACTAATGTTGGTAAACAAAACAATTACATGATGAATGAATTAGCAGTAATTATTTGCCTATTCTCGAGATGACTTCCTCGATCCCTCTCTTTTCGCGTAGGATTCTTTCGACCTCCCCCTTACATCCTTCACATGGTGTCCATGCATTTTCTGCCTGCTGTCCGTATGGGATGTTGCCTTCGTCAGATGAGCTGCCTGCATCTCTCCTGTCCGGTGGCAGACAAGCTGCTTTTCCGCTGTCAGGTGAATTGACCCCAGTGGCTGGCAAGCCAGCGGCATGGCCTCCGCCGGGTGATGGACCAAAGGTGTTGAGGTCATCGAGTGATGCATGGCCTTCATAGAGTGATAGACCTGGGGTGTCATGGCCATACGGTGATGGGCTGGCTGTATTGCTTCCGTAGGGTGAAAAACCAAAGGTGCCCCCTTCGGAAGAGCTATCACAAAATTACTTTATTGAACTGTAAATGACATTTCTGTAAACACAAATTGTCCAGAATAGATATGACAAAGAACTGACTGAAATGACCGGCATATTAACCTCCAATTAACTACAGCGGCCAAAGCGGCATCTACTCTTTTTATGTATGGCCGGTACCAATAATGAAAATAATTGTACTATGACCAAAATCTGCCATATTTAGAATCATTTTATACTTTAAAACATAGAGCATTTCAATAGTTGAAATATAACCATCTTCCCATCTGACCAATGCAAAACCCCCTCAGGGAGAGAGAAAGCGAGAGAAAATGTTTAACAATTTGGGCACAACAATTTAGACTGCTATTTTTAGACCCCATTTGGACCATAATGCTATGATTATTAGGGAAGCAGAGTATGGATCCTCAGTGGAGACAGAGACAGTCAGGAAATCTCAACGGACAACCAGACCAAGAGAGCTTTTCACCTATAAGACACTGGGGCAGCCATCTTACCAGCTGTGTAATGCAGCAGTGAATTCACTGGTGCCAAACTCCCCTTCACCAAGCTATCTGGGTACTGTTTGCCTCCCATACACAACTCACTGCTACCCTTATTTTTATAACCACTTCAGTCAGGTATATTGGTATGTCATAGACTCAAGTACATCTCTCCACATGTAGACAAATGTCAGGAGACATTCAAGAAAGCAGGGGAGACTGTGAAGGGTTATAAAACAGGCTGATGAGGACAGGGACTATATAGACAAACATTAAATGTGTAAAATGGTCACCTCATATAATTTTTTATTTTTATTGTACTTTTAAGTGAATATGTAGCTGAATTACAATTTTTTTTGTGTTCCACTGTGTTGAATGGCGTAATGTGCAAAAAGGTCAGTAGGTGGCGCCTAGCGGGAGAGAGGAACATAAAACCCTTAGAGGCAGACACTGCAGAATAAATCCTGCAGCCGAGCTGAACGGACGTTAAAGTGTTGTACCTCTTTTGTCTTGTATACAGGTGGGTTAATGTTCCCCAGTATGATAGGTGTGTGTCTCAGTATGAAAAAATAGTGTTGTGAATCTTTCGTTGTCATGTATAGTGTAGAAAATCGACTTGTGATGTAGTAAGTTATGAAATAGATATGTTAGCCATGCTAGGCTAGCGGACCTGTTGCCAACGGTTACGGTAAACGTTAGTAATACCGTAGAACCGTTAAGAACAGTTTTATTGTGTTAACGATAGGTAATAGTTTAAATGTAAATGTATATGTTAACTTTATTTTTCTGTGTACATATATGTTGCTAATAGACATAAAAAATGTCAAATAATCAGTTATATAATGACAATTGGAAGTTGAATATTTAGCTATTCTTATGTTCAGGCAGAATAAATCCTGCAGCCGAGCTGAACGGACGTTAAAGTGTTGTGCCTCTTTTGTCTTGTATACAGAGCTACAATATAGTAAACGATACACACGCTCCCTGACACTCACCAAGCCAGGGGGTTAACAACAGCGTCTAAAGAATAATGACTAAAAGGTAAGTAATAGCGTCTAGCGCGTTACGAAAATAGAGATATAAATGCCGCATTCAACAGCGACCACCTAGCTATGATACCTAGCTACACCTAGCTAATACATGTATGTCTACTGAGGCAGGACGTCTATTCTCTATTAAGATAATTGCAGCTCCCTGTATATATCTATGGTTACGATATCTCATAGACTTCAGACTCTTCCTCTCCTCTTGTGGTACTTAACAATGTAGTAGCCTAGTATTAATAAACAGCTCTATGTTATTTCGGATACCAGTCATTGCTGTAATTGTTAAATGAATCAGTTTTATCCAAGTAGGAGAGAGAATTAATGCAGGATAAAGAATAAACAAGTGAAATTGGAAGTGATAAGACGCTTACTAGAAAATGTATTTCTTTTTACTTAAGAGCTGATTAGATGGAAACCCCTATACTGAACAAACACTTGATGCTTCATCATAATATGGAGTTTTACTTTTACAAAAAGTTCCACTGTATATTCCAGCAATTTGTGTCTGTATTTATATAGTATTACAGTGTCAAAATGACCAGATGGAGAAGGACTGGTAATGAAGAAGATCCAAATAAACGACCAAGAAGGACTGCATAATTGGTAAGTAGCCTGGCATAGCCGTGTTGCAGCAAACTTGCAGCAGATATATTTAATACCTTATTCACCTTATGTACATAATGCAAATATGAAGATGTCTTTATATTTTTCAATTTTCAATTTTATTATATTTTATGTTTGATATTGGAATATATGTATATCTTAAGGAGGATATTGCAATATTTTTTTCTTTTATTTTCATTATACTTTTTTCTTTTTCACTTCATTTTATCATATTTATTTTAGAAACATTTTTTCACTTGGTGTACACATTCTCTGTGCAATTTCATTTGGGAGTTTGTATGTAACAAAAGAATTTCCCTACGGGGATTAATAAAGTTTTTCTGATTCTGATCTGATTTTCCTCCCTGCAGCCACCAATGTTCATGTGGAGACTGATCAGCAATATTTAGGTAAGTTATGAAGTGTGTGTGTGTGTTTTATGTTCAGAAACCATCTTCTCTGCTGTCTGACCTGTTTTAGCAACACCCAGTCCCAAGTGCAGAGAAGAGAGATATCCTGAACACACTTAGGTCTGATTGAGAATCACAGGCCCTATAGATAGATAGATAGAATGCAGTCCACAGTTGATCAAACCAAGCATGGCAATATTGTTTTCTCTTATCCTGATAACAGTAGCACATGTGAATGAAATGTGAAATGTGAGTTATCTCAGCATGTATAATTAATGTTCTTTGAACCTTTCACCTTTTAGTTAAGGCTGTTAATAACATAAGGCCATGATCCTTTCATATAGGTCACCATGTGGCTGCAGCCTCATGTTTGGTTTGCTGCTGTGGCATTGCTCTGTCGAAGACAGTGAAGAACCATCTTCCACATCAGCCTTCAGAGATCCTCCTGATGGCCTAACAAACCAACTACATGGCAATGCTGAGTATGATCCATCTCAATCATTTGAGGAAGCTCTCCCTGATGTGGGGGATTGGACGTATGGTGATGGACATATGTTCAGTGAGGGATTTGAAGAGTGTTTGAGTGAGGAGTGTGCAGAAGAGTCAAATTTCAAGGACACAACAGACAAACCACTATATGACAATGCATCAATAACTGTGGCAGAGTGCCTCATGGCTTACATAAACTGTCATAAAGTGTTAAGGTCCTTAGTGATTTGCTTAAAATGTTCAGGTTGCTTTGTCCTGATAGTCTGAATACAGATTGCTTAAACAGTGTACAGTTGTTCAAAGACTCCCACTCTGCATCATCCCCTATTGTATTGCATAAATGTTGCAGTAATTGTTCTGGGCCATTAGAAGGTGAACAATTAGAATGTCTGTCTTGTGGGACCATTGTGTCAGAAGAAAGATCATCATCCTTCATAGAGGTTCCAATTGAGGCTCAAATAAGGTCTAATCTGAGCAGTGAGAGACAGAACCATGTATATTTCTCACCGAGACATAACTGAGATAGGGGTTCCAAGTAAGGATAGCAAAGGATAGGAGATCCCTTTTTTTGGCTGCCATAGTAAGATTATAATTGGCAGTTTCAGTTAGCCTCTATCTTTTCTAACTCCTGGGCTAATTTCTTCTCTTCCCACTGATCTCTAGTGAGAGCCCTCTCCTTCTCTGTAGCTGCTAGTTTGTCCCTGACTATGCCCTTCTTAATCTGTTTTATCCTAAGGCGTTCTGCTTGGTCAGCCATTTGAAGCTGCAGTGTCTCCTCTTTTTGGACCTGAATCAGTTTGAGTTTCTGATCCTCAGCTTTTAATTGATTTCTCTGCTCTTGTTCATTGAGCTTCACTCTGCGGATGTCCTCTAAATGTATATTCAGAATCCTTTTCTGAGTCCGAATTTTTTCTTCCGCCTCTTGTCTCATAACTTGTTTTTGATGTTCCTCAAGTTTCTTATGGAACATGAAATCTTTTTCCCTCTCCAGTCTCTCCTCTTCCTTGTGAAGTTCCTTTTCTTTTATTTGCCTCTTTTGGTACTCCACAAGAGCGAGGTGTTGGAGCTTCTTCTGATGCCGCTTCTCCTGTTCCCTTCTTTGTTCTTTTTTTTCTGTCAACATAGCCAGCTCGTCAAACCTAAGGTTTTCCTTCCTGACTAGTTCTTGTTGCCTTTTTCGGAGTTGAGCCAGAGCCTCATTCTCCTTATCTGTGGACACCTGAATGGAAGAGTGATCCGTGGGGATGGGTAATAGCTTGCCTTTGTTAGTGTGTGGCATCATAGCCATTTTCTTTTGTGTCTAGCCACCTTTTGTGTCTGTTGGGTTTTTTACCTTGGACCCAGAGTGTGTGTGTTAAGTTAATTGAAACAATGGCAACACTTGACACTTTTCTTCAACAGCCTAGTGAAGAGCTGCTTGAAGAGTTTACTAAGGAACAACTTCTTCAGCTTGCTTCTAGCTATGAGATTGAGCTTTCTAGTGAGGTTAAGAAGTTAAAAATCAACATTAAGGGCACTATTAAGCAGGTGCTTGTTGCTAGAGGGGTTTTAAAGCCACCCCCTCATCCAGAGGTCCAATGTGTGATGCCTAAATCACCAGCGTTGTCTGCTTTTTTTTCTGTGAACATAGCCAGCTCATCAAACCAAAGGTTTTCCTTACTGACTAGTTCTTCTTGTCTTTTTTGGAGTTGAGCCAGAGCCTCATTCTCCTTATCTGTGCGTTTTCCACATTCACGAGTTCTTTTTATTCTCTTTTCAGTGACTTGGCTGTTGACAATTGGGTTGTCACTGAGCACATTTCTGTGACCCGAGGGAGAACTTTGTCTCTGTCTCTCTCTGAGTCTCTGACTCGGGGGGGAGGGGGCTGTTTGGTGGTTTACCTGGTTTCCTTCCCGACTAGTTTTTGCTTTCTCTGCAAGAACTTGGTTGATCTGCTTTATAAGCAAACCGGTGGGGTCGAAGGATGGAGGGAGGCAGTCTTTAATGTGGCCTAGGATCAGTCCTTCGGTAGTCAGTGAGGCAGGCTGTGGATGATTCTTTGGGTATGGGGATGATGGTGGATGCTTTCAGACAGGCAGGGGTGGAAGCCTGTGACAGAGACAGGTTGAAAATTTTTGTAAAGACCTCGGAGAGCTGGTCAGCACAGGCCCTTAGCACCTTACCAGGAACACCATCGGGCCCAGCTGCTTTCCTGGGGTTCTCCCTGCTTGTTACAGGCTGTGTACTTGTAGCTGGTGTGTCTCTTTTTTTTCTCTTTCAGGTAGACTCCCATGATGCACCTGTGATTATCTGCAGGTGTGGGCGGCCTATAAAAACCTGCCACACCTCCCCACTCGCTCTCTCTCTCTCCCATACCTCCTGCTGCAGATGGCCTGGCAGCAGGGCCTGCTGCTCACTCCACATTTTTTTCTTTTGTTAACCCCTATCTTTGATTTAATAAATGTAGTAAACTCTGTACTTTTGGTGTACTCGTTGTGTTGCTTCCCTTTGAGCCAGGGTTTGTAACATAATGGGGGCTCGTCCAATTTTCCTGATTTTCTTGGTTCATAAGTGTTTGTTTTGTTACTCGGTGGAGTGTTACAGCTTTGTGGGTCCCTCCTTGTTGTTGGCCTTCCTTTTGTTTGCTGAGTATGATTGTTTGGCATGCTTTATTTTGATAAATTCAAGTATCCCTTTGGGCATCAATTTCTGAGCTCCCTGGTTAGAGAGGGTGAGTGTCCCAGCTGGACATTAGTCCTTCCAACGGTTCACTCTTTTGTTGTTTTTCCTTTTTTGTTTTCGAGGCTATCCCAGGTGGGGGCACGCTTCGAGGCTCTGTGGTGAGCTCTGTCTTTGGTTCACCGTGGGACCTCGAGTTCAGCGTTTAAAGTTGCCTCGGGCCTGGTAACCTCAGAAGATAGGTTAAGTTTTGTTAGGCAGGTTTCCAGGGCTTGCTCTCTTTGAATTTACATAAATTTTTTTTTTTTTTTGAGGTCAACTTTCTGTCAACTTTTTTGACACTCCTCAAATAAACCCCCGAAGTAAACCCACACATGGGAATTTTTATTTTTAGGTGGTGTGGGGTTGATGGGTGGGAGGTGTATGTTGGGTGTGAGGCGGGACTTGGGTGGGAGGGGGTTGATGGGTGGGAGGCCGGCTGACCTCAGGTCATTTTTCTCCTGTCCATGTTGTTGATGGAGGAGATCCCTTTTCTTGGCTGCCAAAACAAGATTATAATTGACAGTTTGAACACATTTTTCCCTCTTCTTCTGAGCCTTCAGTTTTTCATTCTGGTCAAGCAACCTGTCAGCTTCTTTCCCTCTCTGAAGCCAGACCAGGCCGCTCTTTAGCTCAGCCTTTTTATTCTGCTCTTCTTCCTTAGTTTTTTGTAGTCTGTGAGCAGCGATACTCTCCAACATGGCAGCCTTCTTCTCCTCCTTTTCCCTCTGCTGTTTTTTTTCTTTAGCTTCTATCTTTTTTATGTCCTGGGCTAATCTGTTCTCCTCCCACTGATCTCTAGTGAGAGCCCTCTCCTTCTCTGTAGCTGCTAGTTTGTCCCAGACTATGTCCTTGTAAATTTGTTTTTTCCTAAGCCGTTCTGCTTGGTCAGCCTTTTGCTGCCGCAGTGTCTCCTCTTTTTGGACCTGAATCAGTTGGAGTTTCTGATCCTCTGCTTTTAATTGATGTGTCCTCTCTTTTTCATTGAACTTCACTCTGCGGATATCTTCTATGTGTATATTCAGAATCCTTTTCTGAGTCTGAATTTTATCTTCCGCCTCTTGTCTTTTAACTTGTTTTTCATGTTCCTCAAGTTTCTTGCGGAACATGAAATCTTTTTCCCTCTCCAGTCTCTCCTCTTCCTTGTGAAGTTCCTTTTCTTTTATTTGTCTCTTTTGGTACTCCAGAAGAGCGAGGTGTTGGAGCTTCTTCTGATGCCGCTTCTCCTGTTCCCTTCTTTGTTCTTTTTTTTCTGTCAACATAGCCAGCTCATCAAACCAAAGGTTTTCCTTCCTGACTAGTTCTTGTTGCCTTTTTCGGAGTTGAGCCAGAGCCTCATTCTCCTTATCTGTGGACACCTGAATGGAAGAGTGATCCGTGGGGACCTTACTTTCTCAGTGAAATAAATGCATGATTATACCTCACAAAAGCATGATTTTAATTCAGTTTTTTACCAGAGACGTCCTCAACCAGCGGCATCTCTTCATCTGACAGACCTTTTTAAGAATCAGAATCAGAATTAGAAAAGCTTTATTAATCCCCGTAAGTGTTTGTTTTGTTACGTGGTGGAGTGTTACAGCTTTGTGGGTCCCTCCTTGTTGTTGGCTTTCCTTTTGTTTGCTGAGTATGATTGTTTGGCATGCTTTATTTTGATAAATTCTAGTATCCCTTTGGGCATCAATTTCTGAGCTCCCTGGTTAGAGAGGGTGAGTGTCCCAGCTGGACATTAGTCCTTCCAACGGTTCACTCTTTTGTTATTTTTCCTTTTTTGTTTTCGAGGCTATCCCAGGTGGGGGCACGCTTCGAGGCTCTGTGGTGAGCTCTGTCTTTGGTTCACCGTGGGACCTCGAGTTCAGCGTTTAAAGTTGCCTCGGGCCTGGTAACCTCAGAAGATAGTTAGGTTAAGTTTTGTTAGGCAGGTTTCCAGGGCTTGCTCTCTTTGAATTTACATAAATTTTTTTTTTTTTTTGAGGTCAACTTTCTGTCAACTTTTTTACGGTCAAGGACCTGCTTTCCTACATGTCCTGCGGGGTTATTGCCAAGGCGAACAAAGAGGGCTGCATTTTGACACTCCTCAAGTAAACCCACACATTGGAATTTTTATTTTTGGGTGGTGTGGGGTTGATGGGTGGGAGCTGTATGTTGGGTGTGAGGCGGGACTTGGGTGGGAGGGGGTTGATGGGTGGGAGGCCGGCTGACCTCAGGTCATTTTTCTCCTGTTCATCCTGTTGTTGGAGGAGATCCCTTTTCTTGGCTGCCAAAACAAGATTATAATTGACAGTTTCAATACATTTTTCCCTCTTCTTCTGAGCCTTCAGTTTTTCAGCCTGATGGGTAATAGCTTGCCTTTGTTAGTGTGTGGCATCATAGCCATTTTCTTTTGTGTCTAGCCACCTTTTGTGTCTGTTGGGTTTTTTATCTTGGACCCAGAGTGTGTGTGTTAAGTTAATTGAGCAGCAGTGGTTGTTTTGTGCCCCATTTATTAGTTTTGCTTATTCACTTATCTTTTCACCAATTTTTTTTTTTTTTTTTGAAGCTGTTAAGCAAACTTGTTAGAAACAATGGCAACACTTGACACTTTTCTTCAACAGCCTAGTGAAGAGCTGCTTGAAGAGTTTACTAAGGAACAACTTCTTCAGCTTGCTTCTAGCTATGAGATTGAGCTTTCTAGTGAGGTTAAGAAGTTAAAAATCAACATTAAGGGCACTATTAAGCAGGTGCTTGTTGCTAGAGGGGTTTTAAAGCCACCCCCTCGTCCAGAGGTCCAATGTGTGATGCCTAAATCACCAGTGTTGTCTGCTTTTTTTTCTGTGAACATAGCCAGCTCATCAAACCAAAGGTTTTCCTTCCTGACTAGTTCTTCTTGTCTTTTTTGGAGTTGAGCCAGAGCCTCATTCTCCTTATCTATGCGTTTTCCACATTCACGAGTTCTTTTTATTCTCTGTTCAGTGACTTGGCTGTTGACAATTGGGTTGTCACTGAGCACATTTCTGTGACCCGAAGGAGAACTTTGTCTCTGTCTCTCTCTCTGAGTCTCTGACTCGGGGGGGAGAGGGCTGTTTGGTGGTTTACCTGGTTTCCTTCACGACTAGTTTTTGCTTTCTCTGCAAGAACTTGGTTGATCTGCTTTATAAGCAAACCGGTGGGGTCGAAGGATGGAGGGAGGCGGTCTTTAATGTGGCCTAGGATCAGTCCTTCGGTAGTCAGTGAGGCAGGCTGTGGATGATTCTTTGGGTATGGGGATGATGGTGGATGGTTTCAGACAGGCAGGGGTGGAAGCCTGTGACAGAGACAGGTTGAAAATTTTTGTAAAGACCTCAGAGAGCTGGTCAGCACAGGCCCTTAGCACCTTACCAGGAACACCATCGGGCCCAGCTGCTTTCCTGGGGTTCACCCTGCTGAACATCCGTGCCACACCCTGTGCCGGCACAGTCAGTGGTTTGGAGCTGGGAACAGATTGAGGTAGCGGTGGTGTGATTGCATACTGTTGTGGTGTAGTTTCAAAGCGTGAGAAGAACATGTTCAGCTCTTCCACTAGTGCCGCGCTGGAGTGTGCAGCTGTGGTCTGTCCCCTGAAGTTCGTCAGCTGCTGTAGACCCTGCCACACCTGCCGAGGGTTATTGTTGGAGAAGTGGTCCTCTATTTTCTGTCTGTTATCCTTAAAGGGGCTGTAAGCGATACTGGATAAAACTTCATTTCTAATGTTAAACTTCTATTCTGATAGTAATTTTTGCTACACTGTCCTGATTGGATATAATCATCATCCCCACTATCCTGGCCTGAAAACACACAGACCCTAATTTTGAGAAAACTTACTTAGGGTTCTGTCAACTTTTTTACGGTCAAGGACCCGCTTTCCTACCTGTCCTGCGGGGTTATTGCCAAGGCGAACAAAGAGGGCTGCATTTTGACACTCCTCAAGTAAACCCCTGAATGGGAATTTTTATTTTTGGGTGGTGTGAGGTTGATGGGTGGGAGGTGTATGTTGGGTGTGAGGCGGGACTTGGGTGGGAGGGGGTTGATGGGTGGGAGGGGGTTGATGGGTGGGAGATGTATGTTGGGTGTGAGGCGGGACTTGGGTGGAGGGGGTTGATGGGTGGGAGGCCGGCTGACCTCAGGTCATTTTTCTCCTGTTCATGCTGTTGTTGGAGGAGATCCCTTTTCTTGGCTGCCAAAACAAGATTATAATTGACAGTTTGAACACATTTTTCCCTCTTCTTCTGAGCCTTCAGTTTTTCATTCTGGTCAAGCAACCTGTCAGCTTCTTTCCCTCTCTGAAGCCAGACCAGGCCGCTCTGTAGCTCAGCCTTTTTTTTCTGCTCTTCTTCCTTACTTTTTTGTAGTCTGTGAGCAGAGATACTCTCCAACATGGCAGCCTTCTTCTCCTCCTTTTCCCTCTGCTGTTTTTTTTCTTTAGCCTCTATCTTTTTTATGTCCTGGGCTAATCTGTTCTCCTCCCACTGATCTCTAGTGAGAGCCCTCTCCTTCTTTGTAGCTGCTAGTTTGTCCCAGACTATGTCCTTGTTAATTTGTTTTTTCCTAAGCCGTTCTGCTTGGTCAGCCTTTTGCTGCCGCAGTGTCTCCTCTTTTTGGACCTGAATCAGTTGGAGTTTCTGATCCTCGGCTTTTAATTGATGTGTCCTCTCTATTTCATTGAACTTCACTCTGCGGATATCTTCTATGTGTATATTCAGAATCCTTTTCTGAGTCTGAATTTTATCTTCCGCCTCTTGTCTTTTAACTTGTTTTTCATGTTCCTCAAGTTTCTTGGTTGCGGAACATGAAATCTTTTTCCCTCTCCAGTCTCTCCTCTTCCTTGTGAAGTTCCTTTTCTTTTATTTGTCTCTTTTGGTACTCCAGAAGAGCGAGGTGTTGGAGCTTCTTCTGATACCGCTTCTCCTGTTCCCTTCTTTGTTCTTTTTTTTCTGTCAACATAGCCAGCTCGTCAAACCAAAGGTTTTCCTTCCTGACTAGTTCTTGTTGCCTTTTTCGGAGTTGAGCCAGAGCCTCATTCTCCTTATCTGTGGACACCTGAATGGAAGAGTGATCCGTGGGGACCTTACTTTCTCAGTGAAATAAATGCATGATTATACCTCACAAAAGCATGATTTTAATTCAGTTTTTTACCAGAGACGTCCTCAACCAGCGGCATCTCTTCATCTGACAGACCTATTTAAGAATCAGAATCAGAATTAGAAAAGCTTTATTAATCCCCGCAAGTGTTTGTTTTGTTACGTGGTGGAGTGTTACAGCTTTGTGGGTCCCTCCTTGTTGTTGGCTTTTCTTTTGTTTGCTGAGTATGATTGTTTGGCATGCTTTATTTTGATAAATTCAAGTATCCCTTTGGGCATCAATTTCTGAGCTCCCTGGTTAGAGAGGGTCTCCCAGGTGGGGGCACGCTTCGAGGCTCTGTGGTGAGCTCTGTCTTTGGTTCACCGTGGGACCTCGAGTTCAGCGTTTAAAGTTGCCTCGTGCCTGGTAACCTCAGAAGATAGTTAGGTTAAGTTTTGTTAGGCAGGTTTCCAGGGCTTGCTCTCTTTGAATTTACATAAATTTTTTTTTTTTTTTGAGGTCAACTTTCTGTCAACTTTTTTGACACTCCTCAAGTAAACCCCCGAAGTAAACCCACACATGGGAATTTTTATTTTTGGGTGGTGTGGGGTTGATGGGTGGGAGGTGTATGTTGGGTGTGAGGCGGGACTTGGGTGGGAGGGGGTTGATGGGTGGGAGGCCGGCTGACCTCAGGTCATTTTTCTCCTGTTCATGCTGTTGTTGGAGGAGATCCCTTTTTTTGGCTGCCAAAACAAGATTATAATTGACAGTTTCAACACATTTGTCTCTCTTTTTCAGATCCCTGTGCTGAGTAAAACTTAAACTTTTTCATACACGTCCTCCAGATTACTACCATAACAGTGTCACGCTCTGTAGCAGCTTTGTGGACAGGAGACGATGTAGCGCTAAACTGCATTTCCAGGTTTAGCTGGCTTTGTGTGGCTGCAGCTAACATACATACATACACCTCAACATACTGCACTATGCAGCTGAACTCCACTCTCTCTATGTGCAATAACTGTCTCCATGTGCAATACTGTGTGCAATAACAACAAATCAATATTTATATTAGCTGTCTTTCTTGCACCATTTTTTTCTACTGCAGCACCTTTGTATTCTATTTTTAAGTATTATTCTACTTCTATTTTCATTCTTATTTCTACTTTTATTTACACTATTTGTACATACTTTTTTATTTATTTAGATTTGGAGTAACACCACTTATAGGCTGCTATAATTTCGTTGTATTCTTGTACAATAAAAGAAGTACTTAACAGTGTAGTAGCCTAGTATTAATAAACAGCTCTATATAATTTCTGATACCAGTCATCGCTGTAATTGTTAAATGAATCAATTTTATCCAAGTAGAAGAGAGAATTAATGCAGGATAAAGAATAAACAAGTGAAATTGGAAGTGATAAGACGCTTGCTAGAAAATGTATCAATATCTTAGGCTCCTTACTAGCAAATCCAGATTAGGCCCATGCTCATCATCAATGTCAGAGTCAGAGGAAGAATCTAATCCAACTTCATCATTCCCAGCTGCACTACTCCACATGATCATTTTCCATTTGTATGTGATCTGATTCAACTTCATCTTTCCTACCTACACTACAATCCATATAATCACGTTCCATTTGTACATGGGAAGATGGTGTATCTAGTTGGCACACAGGAGAGGTTCTGACGAGTGGTTCCCTATTGACACAAGTGTGTAAATTTCCCCTTTGATTATGAAGGGTTTCCTCATATTCATTAAGGATATCTTTCTCTGTGTCCCTTACAAATCTGCTGACTCTATGTCTTTTAGCCCAATAAGAGGATGTCTTAAGTGAGTGAGGTGGTGCTGATATAATTGCAATATTACTTGGCAGTGTATCCTCTTGACTCCTGTTGTAGGAAAAACTGTAAAATAGAGGAAGAGAAAGCAAAAGAAAACGTAATGCCGAAACTATTAGTGGGAAAAAGAAAAAAGAATGCAAATATGACTGCACTGCTGAAATTCCCTGGTATTCCCTGGTTTTGTTTCTGTTCCAAATAAAGTGCCATACATTCAGCCAATCTACACTACTTTAGAAATGATGTAGATGAAGTTTGTGATCATGAATGTCACCATTCTTAAATAAAAATTACATTCATCACATAGAACACCAGTTAAACATTCAACATAACCCAATCTTGCCAATAAAATACTATACTGTCTCTAAAACATTTTCACCTTTAAAAGACAACACAAATGGTCAACAATATGACATTTCAACACCATTTCCCAGGGCTTAAGTCATGACACTAATATTATATATACACATTTTCATTTCATTTACATAAGCCAGCTATTCTGCCCTCCCTGAATGTAGGTGTGTTCAGTTTGGCAGGTAGATGAACAGTTCTTTAATGAGACAGATTGCCAGATGAAGTCTAAACAAGTGAAATTGGACGTGATAAGACGCTTGCTAGAAAATGTATTTCTTTTTACTTAAGAGCTGATTAGATGGAAACCCCTATACTGAACAAACACTTGATGCTTCATCATAATATGGAGTTTTACTTTTACAAAAAGTTCCACTGTATATTCCAGCAATTTGTGTCTGTATTTATATAGTATTAGAGTGTCAAAATGACCAGATGGAGAAGGACTGGTAATGAAAGTAAACGACCAAGAAGGACTGCATAATTGGTAAGTAGCCTGGCATAGCCGTGTTGCAGCAAACTTGCAGCAGATATATTTAATACCTTATTTACCTTATGTACATAATGCAAATATGAAGATGTCTTTATATTTTTCAGTTTTCTATTTTATTATATTTTATGTTTGATATTGGAATATATGTATATCTTAAGGAGGATATTGCAATATTTTTACTTTTATTTTCATTATACTTTTTATACTTTTTTCCTTTTCACTTCATTTTATCATATTTATTTTAGAAACATTTTTTCACTTGGTGTACACATTCTCTGTGCAATTTTCATTTGGGAGTTTGTATGTAACAAAAGAATTTCCCTACGGAGATTAATAAAGTTTTTCTGATTCAGCCTCATGTTTGGTTTGCTGCTGTGGCATTCGACTCATTATATTTTGTCTCTGAGCAGATCCTGCTAAAATATGACAAAATCATTTGAGTGTAAGAATGTGATAAACAGGCTGAGACTATATAAGTTTTGTGTTGTGACAAGATGTTTTTTTTCCTGTAATGATTTTTATTGTATTTTATTAACAGCACAAGGAAGCGTGGCACAAGGGAGTATTTCAACTGTTGACTCTGTCGAAGACAGTGAAGAACCATCTTCCACATCAGCCTTCAGAGATCCTCCTGATGGCCTAACAAACCAACTACATGGCAATGCTGAGTATGATCCATCTCAATCATTTGAGGAAGCTCTCCCTGATGTGGGGGATTGGACGTATGATGATGGACATATGTTCAGTGAGGGATTTGAAGAGTGTTTGAGTGAGGAGTGTGCAGAAGAGTCAAATTTCAAGGACACAACAGACAAACCACTATATGACAATGCATCAATAACTGTGGCAGAGTGCCTCATGGCTTACATAAACTGTCATAAAGTGTTAAGGCCCTTAGTGATTTGCTTAAAATGTTCAGGTTGCTTTGTCCTGATAGTCTGAATACAGATTGCTTAAACAGTGTACAGTTGTTCAAAGACTCCCACTCTGCATCATCCCCTATTGTATTGCATAAATGTTGCAGTAATTGTTTTGGGCCATTAGAAGGTGAACAATTAGAATGTCTGTCTTGTGGGACCATTGTGTCAGAAGAAAGATCCTCATCCTTCATAGAGGTTCCAATTGAGGCTCAAATAAGGTCTAACCTGAGAACTCAAATAGTGAGCAGTCAGAGACAGAGCCATGTATATTTCTCACCGAGGCTGATTTAGTTTGGGGTTTTTTTCATCTTTATTGAGCCTTGTAGGAAGTCAATTGATAAATAAAAAACATTCATGGAGTTACTTTTTGAAAGCCTCCTCTCTTTAATTTTCATTCTCTTTAAATTTCTTCAGCACCCTATGATGTTTAAAACTTATTAAAGTATTTTCTCAACAGCATATCTGTGATAAAAATGTGTGCAATACCTCCTTACATGATAGATGTAAATGTGACATAAAGGAGATCTCATCCTCATTTTTGCTTTGCTATGGGCTATTTTCTTTATTTTATTTTATTGTTATTCATTTATTTTAGATTTTGCTACAATGTATTTGAAAAGTACAGACACATTGTGTGCATAACAAGATATGTTGTGTTTTCATGACCATATAACCATAGAGACCATTGACACATTAATGTAAGTCCAGACATTTTAGGGTTTTTTTTGGGGGGGGGGGTTATTTTTTATTAAATGGGGGGTTGGGGGTTAGTGGTGGGAACCGGAGCACCCGGAGTAAACCCACACATGGGGATTTTTATTTGGGGGGGAGGGGGGTTCAGTTGTGGGAAATGGATCACCCGAAGTAAACCCGCACATGGGAATTTTTATTTTTGGGTGGTGTGGGGTTGATGGGTGGGAGGTGTATGTTGGGTGTTAGACGGGACTTGGCTGAGAGGGGGTTGATGGGTGGGAGGTGTATGTTGGGTGTTAGACGGGACTTGGGTGGGAGGGGGTTGATGGGTGGGAGGTGTATGTTGGGTGTTAGACGGGACTTGGGTGGGAGGGGGTTGACGGCTGGGAGATGTATGTTGGGTGTGAGGCGGGACTTGGGTGGGAGGGGGTTGATGGGTGGGAGGCCGGCTGACCTCAGGTCATTTTTCTCCTGTCCATGTTGTTGTTGTTGGAGGAGATCCCTTTTCTTGGCTGCCAAAACAAGATTATAGTTGACAGTTTCAACACATTTTTCCCTCTTCTTCTGAGCCTTAAGTTTTTCGTTCTGTTCAAGCAACCTGTCAGCTTCTTTCCCTCTCTGAAGCCAGACCAGGCCGCTCTTTAGCTCAGCCTTTTTTTCCTGCTCTTCTTCCTTACTTTTTTGTAGTCTGTGAGCAGCGATACTCTCCAACATGGCAGCCTTCTTCTCCTCCTTTTCCCTCTGCTGTTTTTTTTCTTTAGCCTCTATCTTTTTTATGTCCTGGGCTAATCTGTTCTCCTCCCACTGATCTCTAGTGAGAGCCCTCTCCTTCTTTGTAGCTTCTAGTTTCTCCCAGACTATGTCCTTGTTAATTTGTTTTTGCCTAAGCCGTTCTGCTTGGTCAGCCTTTTGCTGCCGCAGTGTCTCCTCTTTTTGGACCTTAATCAGTTGGAGTTTCTGATCCTCTGCTTTTAATTGATGTGTCCTCTCTATTTCTTTGAATTTCTGTCTGCGGATGTCTTCTATGCGTATATTCAGAATCCTTTTCTGATTCTGAATTTTTTCTTCCGCCTCTTGTCTTTTAACTTGTTTTTCATGTTCCTCAAGTTTCTTGCGGAACATGAAATCTTTTTCCCTCTCCAGTCTCTCCTCTTCCTTGTGAAGTTCCTTTTCTTTTATTTGTTTCTTTTGGTCCTCCACAAGAGCGAGGTGTTGGAGCTTCTTCTGATGCCGCTTCTCCTGTTCCCTTCTTTGTTCTTTTTTTACTGCCAACATAGCCAGCTCGTCAAACCTAAGGTTTTCCTCCCTGACTATTTCTTGTTGACTTTTCCGGAGTTGAGCCAGAGCCTCATTCTCCTTATCTATGCGTTTCCGGCATGCATGAATTCTTTTCATCCTCTCTTCAGCGACTTGGCTGTTGAGAATTGGGTTTTCTCTGATGATAGTTTTGTGATCTGAGGGAGAACTTTGTCTCTGAGTTCTGAAACAAGTAGCCATCTCACTTTGTTGTTGGGTGTGGGGAGGTACTTGGAGGTGGGGGGGTGGGCTGTTTGGTGGTTCACCTGATTACCTAAGAGGTGGGTCTCTGAAGTATCTTTACTAAATTTTACAACTAGGTCTGAGTATGATGGCATTACCCCTATATAACATCTGAGCTGGTGACATCATTTTCTGTTGTGATGTCACCGGGTGAAGTTGCCTTTGATCTCAATGCCTTTGATGATGTCACCAGCTTCAGAATTGCTTGCTTTTCTCCCAAAGACAGTTCTCTGGTCTTGATGTTGGTAACATCTTTTAAACTGTAAATAAAATCTGCACAGGCAAAACCCAAAGCTGAAACTGAAAGCAGGCACTCAGCGGGATTTATTGTTTGAATAAGCAGACTGCTGCTGTTTTAAAGTAAAGTGAGGCTGATTTAGTTTGTTTTTTTATCATCTTTATTGAGCCTTGTAGGAAGTAAATTGATAAATAAAAAACATTCATGGAATTACTTTTTGAAAGCCTCCTCACTTTAATTTTCATTCTTTAAAACTTATTAAAGTATTTTCTCAACAGCATATCTGTGATAAAAAAAAATGTGTGCAATACCTCTCTTACATCTTTAACATGACAGACATAAAGGTCAAGGTAAAATGAATTGACAGTTTGATAATGGCCATCGACAGTGACAGTTAGTGAACTGTCCAATGATGGCTTCCCTTCAGAGGGATGTTGATGTGGAGGTTAAGGACGCTGAACTACATCTTAACCCTGTGCATTCTCTATGTAAGGTAAGTCAGCTTCTGTAGATCAGGTTTATAAGTGTGACAGTGCTGAGTCAGGTTCCAATGGGACCAGGGATATTCCAGGGATATCTCTTTATTTTTTTTTTTGTCCAGTTGTGAAATCACCACCTCTTGATCTCAAGGTGTAGATGACCTGTGATCTTGAGAAAATAAAAGTAATCGTCCACTAATCAGAGGGTCGGTGGTTCGATCCCCGGCTCCTCTGGTCCACATGTCAAAGTGTCCTTGGGCAAGATACTGAACCCCAAATTGCCCCTGATGTGCCCATCGCTGTGTGAATGTGCGTGTATTAGTTAAAAATGTGTTTTGTAAAGAGTAAAAAGCGCTGTATGAATGTGTGTGTGTGAATGGGTGAATGTATGCACAAATATGCAGTCCATTTACCACTCCCTTTACCATTTATTGTGTAGCTGTTAGAAATTGTGACTGTTACTCAGTGTTAATGTGAAAGTTGATCCCATATGACAAAATGACAATTCTGAAGTGTCTGAATGTAACAACTGTGCCAACATTACAGCTGATGTAATGCTATATTGCACCTTTCGTTGGTGTGGGCACTCAGTAACACATAATAGTTTGCCTTACATACATTTTTACCCCTTTTATGAAATCACATTCAAAATCAATTTTCAAATTTTAGATGAACTTAAATCTTCTGTGTAGACTGTGCTCCTTGCAGATGAGTGGTGTGATAAAGTGTTTCAGCTGCTGAGTGAGGTCTGCTGAGCCAAGCCTTAAGCACCAAGAGTTTAATTCAACCTTGAACAATTAAGCAGGGATTTTATTACAAATTATTTACATGTACAACTTAAATATATTATATCAACAAGTCCAGTTCAATAACTTCCAAAGGAATGGAAAAAAAAATCTGCACAGCAGAGGAGGTACAAAAAAACTCCCACCATGGCTCATATAGTCATATTGCCTCTGAGGTGAAATATTGTCCCATGTCCTGTACGTGTCTCACACCCTCAGTGCCTCAGCTGATGCTCTGTTCCCTCAAAGAAAGACTCCATCTGGCATCCAACATCCTGCCGTCCACATCATGTTTTCAGTTTCAACTCTCAGAGTGTGCCACTGCCTAAATGCCAATAGCATCAGAGTTACATTCTGTGTGGTGCAGCGCAGCAACACACAGAATGCCTGCCCCTCAACATTTGCTGTAAAGACAAAACTCAGAAAAGAGGAGCTCAAAGGTCAATGACTGAGGAGAACAAAGCAAACATAAGAAACACAAACCCAAAGACAGGAAATACAGTCACACTGAAGCCTCATCACTTCTCATTCTTTGTGTACTTTTATTTCTATTTCTCTTTTTCTGTTTTCCCAAATAAACTAGTCACCTCTTGTACACCACAGGCTTTTTTTTTTTTTTTTAAAGAGGATCACCAGCCAGTCTTTTGAAGACTCAATGGTTGAATCACTTCCATGTTATTGAAATCAATGAATTTAGAATGTCTGATATTTGCACATCAGCTTCAGCTTCAAACTTCCCCCAAGTAACATAAAGTTTAATAGGTAAACTAGTGATGGCTAGCACGACCTCGCTACACAACTTAGTCACTCTGAATGTATACATGGTCTGCTGGTTCTCACAGTTAGTGTAACACACAGACACATACTTGTTTTTGCTACACCGTGAGGACACCTGAATGGAAGAGTGATCCATGGGGACCTTACTTTCTCAGAGAAATAAGTGCATGATTATACCTCACAAAAGCATGATTTTAATTCAGTTTTTTACCAGAGACCTCCTCAACCAGCGGCATCTCTTCATCTGACAGACCTATTTCAGAATCAGAATTAGAAAAGCTTTATTAATCCCTGTAGGGAAATTCTTTTGTTACTTACAACTCCCAATTGAAAATGAAGAAAATAGGAAAATTGCACATAGAATGTGTAGTAAGAGAAAAAAGTTTCTAAAATAAATAATAAATAAGTGAAGTGAAAAACAAAAAAAGGTATAGCATAATGAAAAATCAAGTAAAAATATTGCAATACCCCCCTTACAGTATACATATACTCCAATTAAAACACAAGAGCAAAACTGAGAAGAAAGAGGTGGAATCTGCTTCTACATAAACGAAGGTTGGTGTACAGATGTCACAGTAGGGGTGGTTAATCGGTCCAATTTCCCAATTCGATTACAATTATTGAGGTCTCGATTCGATTACCAATCGATTATTGAGTTTTCATTTGACAACAGTAATCCAAAATACACCATAAACGTATTGCACCATTAAAAAAAAATCAGTCAGCTGCTGAATTACTCAACTTATCTTTTATTAAAAAGCATCTCAAAGCACCTTCAGTATTGTGTAGTATAGCTGTAACTTCCAAATTATTTTTTTGTAACTCTTTCATAGATGTAGTCTTTCACCGGGGCTAATTTTGTTGTCACCTCGTGGAGAGCATGTTGATTTGGTGGAATGAGGCTTGAGGTGGTTGTCTTTAGCCCAGTGGTCCCCAACTCCCGGGCCGGGGACCGGCACTGGTCAATTGGTACCGGGCCGCACAGAAAGAAAACATAACTTACATTATTTCCGTTTTATTTTTTATCTGATCCTGAACGATGTTTTATTTTGAAAAATTACCAGATTTTCTCCGCCACATCTGTCTATGACTCACTCTTGATGCATGTCAAGATGCTTGGCTCGGTCACATGTCTTACCTACATCCGCTAACGTTTTAAAGGGGCTGCTCCGGTCGGTAACACATAATACATTACCGCTAAATTGAAACCCCCAAGCTAGCAAAATAAACAAAAAACGTCTTTGGAAAGTTTCTTTGCGCAGGGTAAAAGAGCCAGTGACGAGACAGAAGAAGAGCCTACGACTTCAAAGAAAAAGAAAGCTGTATTTAACAGACAATACCTGGAGTCCTACTTGAAATATGGATTTATTGTGACAGATTGTTCCCACGCACCAAGCCCACTCTGCATAATGAAGCATTCAAATCCGCTTCGCCACTTGGAGACCAAGCATTGGTTTATTATATTTAAAAAATACCACTTTTTATGCTGGTCATTTTATTTTGTTATATTTATCCGCCACACCTTACAGGCCGGTCCGTGAAAATATTGTCTGACATTAAACCGGTCCGTAGTGCAAAAAAGGGGGATCGCTGCTTTAGCCTTCGTAGCCTCCTCTGGAAAGAAGCGCGACATGTGAGCCCTCATCCATCCATCCGTTTTCTATACCGCTTGATCTGTCAGGGTTGCAGGGGAGCTGGAGCCTATCCCAGCTGACTACGGCGAGAGGCAGGGTACACCCTGGACTGGTCGCCAATCAATCGCAGGGCCGACACACAAAGACAGATAACCACACATACACACACTCACCTAGTGGCAGCCAGTTAACTTAATGTACATGTTTTTGGGATAGTGGTAGGAAGCCTCCCACTATCTTTTGTTATATTATAATATATTTGTTATGACTGTTACTCAACAGCTCCACCTTGGGATTAAATCTTGTATGACAGCCAGTAACTGGAGAGTCACTGCAGTGCATTAAAAAAATAAAAAATTTGATCTTTGGAAATTTAATAATCAATTCATAATTGTCCATAATCGCGATTAATCAATAATTGATTTTTTTCACCACCCCTATGTCACAGTGTTAGAAAAGACATGCAGTCCTCACCTAAAGACACTTTTCATAAATTGCAAACCTTTTTATTTACCACGGGAGTTTGTTTTGGTCTGTGTTTACATCCCCCCCAAGCTTCTGTAACATATGCGTTACAACAGCTGGCCGACCAGATAATGAAAATGGAGAAAAAAAATACCTGGATTCGCTCATTATCATTCTCTGGGATTTTAACAGTGCAAACCTCACACAAGAACTTCCAAAATATAGACAGCACATCAAGTGTCCCGCTAGAGACACAAACACACTGGACCACTGCTACACGGTTTTAACGGATGCCTACTGTCACGACTTGAGCAAGGACTTGGACCCAAACGCACAACCCCACAGACAAAATCAAAAGTAATAATGGTCATGGTGGGGACTTCAAATGTCAGGATCTGTGTAAGATTTCAGTTATTACTGGGTGGGAGGACTACAGCTGTAGAAATGAAATTACTCAACAGAAATTTGGTTTTAAAAGGTTAAAATATATGAATAAATGAACAACGCTGTTCATAGTATTAATATTTTTTCTTTCTCCACATATACCATAGTTTATAATAGCATATATATATATGCCTTACATGCCCCTACTCATGGTCCTTCTCCTTCATACTTGGGTTCTCTGCCAGCCCTGAGTATCCCCATTACCACAGGGACCACTGTTGCCTTCACCTTCATCTTCCACATCTTTTCTAGCTCTTCTTTCAGCCTTTGGTATATCTCGAGTTCCTCATGTTCCTTATTCCTGTTGCTATCATTTAGGATTGCTACACTGACACTACACTATGCCAGCCACTTGGTTATCGCGTTCCATGTACAACCTGCCTGTTAGCATCTGCTACATCAGGTGCATTCAATTCAATTCAATTCAATTCAATTTTATTTATATAGCGCCTTCCACAATCAAAATTGTCTCAAAGCGCTTTACAGAGACCCAGAGCCTGACCCCAGAGCAAGCACTTAAGGCGACAGTGGCAAGGAAAACTCCCTTTTAACAGGAAGAAACCTTGAGCAGAACCTGGCTCAGATGGGGGACCCTCCTGCCGATGGCCGGGCTGGGTGAAAGGAGGAAAAGGAGGAAGATAGGACAGCTAGGAATGGAGGAGAGGGGGAGAAAGACATGCAGCATAATACAGACAATGTGGGTCAGTATTTACATTACAGTTAGTGAACAGTTATTGGATAATGTGTGCTCAGCAGATTAGAATTATGAAACAGAGCACGGAGGCAAAAAGCTGTCATGACTGGTAATTATTTACATTACAGTTTGCAAAGAATATTAATCAAATATTTATCTGTAGCAGAACGGAACATTAAACATGTTAGAAATAGATCATTGTAAACAATAAACAGCAGCAGGTGGGTGGAGCCAGGACCATAGGACAAGCAGCTCCGGAGCCAGAGGTACCTGCAGAAAGGTACAGAGAAAGAGAGACCAGAGAGAAACAAGCACAGGACTACGGGACAGAGAGGACACAGAGTTAATGACATGTAATAAAGGCTAATAAATTTGAGAGTGGGTCTGAGGAGAGAAAGAGAAAGAAGAAGAAGTGCGCAGTAAATCATGGGATGTCCCCCAGCAGCCTAGGCCTATAGCAGCATAACTAGGGGATGATTCAGTTGCCTGAGCCAGTCCTACTAAGGGCTATATCCTTAACTGTAACAGTGTCTATAGAGATAATTGTGACTAACTAACTAAAGTTTAATAAATAACTAGGACTGTAACTACAACTAATTATAAGCTTTATCAAACAAGAAGGTTTTAAGCTTCGTTTTAAAATTAGAGAGGGTGTCTTCTTCCCGAACCCAAACTGGCAGTTGGTTCCATAGGAGAGGGGCCTGATAACTAAAGGCTCGGCCTCCCATTCTACTTTTAGAGATTTTGGGAACCATAAGCAAACCTGCATTCTGGGAACGAAGCAATCTGTTAGGATGATATGGTACTATCAGCTCTTTGAGATATGAAGGAGCCTGGCCATTGAGGGCCTTATATGTAAGGAGAAGGATTTTAAAATCAATTCTGGATTTTACAGGAAGCCAATGAAGAGAAGTTAGTACAGGAGTAATGTGATCTCTCTTGCTAATTCCAGTCAGTACTCTCGCTGCAGCATTTTGGATCAGCTGGATGCTTTTTAGAGAGTTAACTGGACATCCTGATAATAGGGAATTACAGTAGTCCAGCCTAGAAGTAACAAAAGCATGGACTAATTTTTCAGCATCACTCTGCGACAGAATGTTCCTAATCTTACTGATATTGCGCAGGTGAAAGAAGGCGGTCCTAGAGACTTGTTTTATATGTGAGTTAAAGGACAGATCCTGATCAAAAATAACTCCAAGGTTCCTCACAGTCGTACTGGAGGCTAAATTAATGCCATCCAGAGTAACTATATGATTAGATAAACTGTTTCTGAGGTGTTTGGGACCAAACAAAATAACCTCAGTTTTGTCTGAATTCAGAAGAAGAAAGTTACAGGTCATCCAGGCCTTTATGTCTTTAAGACATGCCTGAAGTATGGTTAACTGATCTGTTTCGTCTGGTTTCATAGATAAATATAGCTGGGTATCATCCGCATAGCAATGGAAATTTATTCCATGCTTCCTGATAATATTGCCTAGGGGAAGCATGTATAAGGTGAACAGTATCGGTCCAAGCACAGAACCCTGTGGAACTCCATGACTTACTCTGGTATATATGGAGGGATCATCATTAACATGAACAAACTGGTATCTATCTGATAGATATGATTTAAACCAGCCTAGTGCTGTTCCTTTAATCCCAATAACATGTTCCAATCTATCCAATAGGATATTATGATCAATGGTGTCAAATGCAGCACTAAGATCTAGCAGGACAAGTATAGAGACGAGTCCATTATCTGATGCTATAAGAAGGTCGTGGGACCGCTGACCAAGATGGCAGCTTAAGCTGAGCCTCCTGTCAAACCCCTCGATCTCCCCTGAATTTCTTATGAATGCTGTTTGACTTTCTCTACCATAACAGTCTTATCATAGTGCCCTTATTTCCCTGACACGGGGTCCGTTAACGAGGCTTGAATATGTCAAGTCTAAATCCTAAAACAAGGTTGGCGAAACAGGCAGCTAGCGCTGCTAACGCGGCTAGCACTCACAGGTCAGCTAACACCGTTACGGATGAAGCACAGAGCCGAGAAGAGGGTCCGCCGAGTCCGGTGGCATTGAACGTCTTGACGGAGTTACAGTCTACTTTGGAGAAGGCCATGCGGGAAATGGCTCAGGTGAGCAGCATTCTGCAGGACTTGCAAGCAGACGTTTCAATGGTGAAAACATCGCAAGCCAAAATGGTAACGGATGTTGCTGATCTTTATGATAAATTTGAGCAAGCGGAGGCGCGTATCATGGATTTGGAAGTGGAAAATGGACGGCTGGATAAAGAAGTGAATGAGAGAGTGCGACAGTATGAAGAGTTGCAGAGGGCAGTGCAGGACTTGGAGAACAGAGACAGACGCGTAAACCTTCGACTGGTGGGAGTGAAAGAGCGATCTGAAAACGGCAAACCGAGGGAGCTGGTAAGAGCCATCATATCAGATGCATTGGGCATTGACTTGTCTGAAACTGAGTTGCAGCGGGCACACCGCTCCCCGGGGCCGTTACCGGATGAGGGGCGACCACCGAGGCCGATTATCATACGCTTTCTTAACTATCTGGAGAGGGAGAGAGTCCTCGCAGCTGCAAGACAACGATTTCGGGACAAGGGTGGAATTATCTGGAACGACTGTAAGATCTCCTTCTTTCCTGACATGACAAAGGCAGTGGTGGAGAAGCGAAGGAAGTTTACTGAGGTCAGAAGGAAACTTCATGACCTTGATGTTAGATTTACATTGGCGTATCCTGCTACTCTCCGCTTTACGTGGAAAGGAGAGAAGAAAAGTTTTGAGGATCCCCGCAAGGCGATGGAGCTTATTACACAAAAGCCGCAAGAGTAAGAAGACACTGTTGCATAATATGGACATGTGACAGCTTTAGTTTTTACTTTACTGGGACAGTAAAGCTCCGATCACCAGGATTCACAGCCATTGGAACAGAGACAGTCTCGGCAATGGACTACAGTGGAAAACAGGTTTTATTTGTATGGACAGTGAGTGAGGGTTTTTTTTTTTTTTTTTTTTTTTTCTTTTTCCCAAATTCCTCACTCTTCTGTCCAGGGCTTGAGGCTAATTTCGGTTAAATGTTACAGCTAAGATTGGGAAGAGATAGTCGGAAGATATTTTGCAATGTGGAGATTTTGAGGGGATTGGGGGGAATGACCATTGGCAGTGCCCCACGGACCATTAGAGATAGAGAGGGGTTGGGGATAGTTGCTTCCTGGTATATGATTGGAAGTGGGGAGGGGTTGTTCATGTTGTTCTTTTTTATTTATTTATTTATTTTTTTTGTTCATTTGTTTTGCAGAGTTTGGTTTTGTTTCTTTTTCAGGTTCAGCACAGACAAGAGTTCTCTAACAGTACACAATTACCTTTTACAGCAAGCGAGGTAATGATTCCTCATATACAAGGCCCACATGTGGGGTTCACATTTCTTTTAATGGACAGTTGAGGAGATAAGTATGGCAAAGAGTATGAAAATTGTCACCTGGAATGTTAATGGCCTATCTAATCCTGTCAAGATGAAAAAATGTCTTGGCTATCTTAAATCTCAGAATGCAGACGTAGTATTCCTACAGGAGGTACATCTTATTGATAAAGAAGCTGTTAAACTTAAAGGTATGTGGGTAGGTCAAGTATTCTACAGCTGTTTTAATAGTCAGAAACGGGGAGTGGTGATCTTGGTCCACAAGAGGTTGAATTTTGTATGTTTGAATCAACATAAGGATGAGGAGGGGAGGTTCATTTGTGTAGAAGCTAAAATAAATGGGAGTAAAGTAAATTTATGTAATATTTATGCTCCGAATATAGAGGATCCAAATTTCTTTTACAAGATCAATAAACTTTTGGGTGGTCTTGGTGATGGGCAAACAGTGCTAGGAGGGGACTTTAATCAGGTGCAAGATGGTATACTGGATAAAACAAATTATGGCAATTGGATTCCAAGGGATCGGCAGGCAATTCACCAGCTAATAGATGATCTTGGCCTTGCAGATATTTGGAGGCTGATCAATCCCAGAGAAAAAGAGTTTACCTTTTTCTCTCATAAACATAAATCTGCATCAAGAATTGATTACTTCCTAATCTCTAAAACTATGATTAACTCTTGTATTGATTGTAAAATTGGGGTAATCGCACTTACAGACCATGCTACTGTAACGTTAGATGTAATTATTGGAGAGGAGGCTGTTAAGAGTAGCAGATGGAGATGTAATGTGTCTTTATTTCAGGATTCAGCGTTCAAGGATATGTTAGATGAGAAGATTAAATTTTTCTTTCAGATAAACACAGGGTCCACAGATAAATTTAGTACAGTCTGGGATGCGTCTAAAGCTTATATTAGAGGTCAAATTATAGCATATTCGAGTAAAAAGAAAAGAGATAATACTGCAAAAATAATGAAGCTGGAGTCCCAACTAAAAGAAAAAGAAAGAGAGCTATCACTTAATTATAGGGAATCATTATTAAGGGAAGTTTGTAAATTAAAGTTGGACTTGAATGAAATTTATAATAAAAGGGCAGAGTATGCACTCTTCAGAATGAAGGCAAATTTTTTTGAGAATGGGGACAAAGCTAGTAAATTATTGGCAAGGCAGTTAAAACAGCAGGAGGCTAGCTACGTAATCCCAGGGATAAGAAATGAACAGGGGGAAGTGGTCACCAAAATACAGGATATTAATCATACTTTCAAAAACTTTTACTCAAGTCTGTATTCTTCAGATATGCAGATTGATGTAGAAAAAATGCAGACGTTTCTCTCTGGGATTGATCTTCCTCAGCTTCCCTTACATCAGGCAGAGGTCATAGATGCACCGATCACTGAAGCGGAAGTTAGGGCTGCAATTCAGTCCATGAAAACAGGGAAATTGCCGGGAGGGGATGGCTTCCCTATAGAATATTATAAACATAATTTAGATGTAATGGTACCTATTTTGACAGAGCTTTACCGTGAAGCAAATTCTTCGGGATGCCTCCCTGAAACTTTTCATGAAGCGCTTATTTCATTGCTTCTTAAAAAAGACAAAGACCCATTGGACCCTGGTAGCTTCAGGCCAGTTAGTTTAGTGAATGTGGATTGCAAGGTGCTTACAAAGATCTTGGCTATGAGGTTGGAGAAAGTCCTGGCATTGCTTGTGCATCCAGATCAGGTAGGCTTTGTTAAAGGGAGATCATCCTCTGATAATATGAGAAGGCTACTCCACTTGATGTGGCTGAGCGACAATAATGATGTACCAGTAGCTGCCTTCTCACTCGACGCTGAGAAGGCATTTGACAGGGTGGAGTGGGGTTTTTTATGGTGTGTATTAGAAAAATTTGGATTTGGGAGGGGGTTTATAAATTGGATTAAGACAATATATGAGAAACCTAGCGCAGCTGTTGTTACAAATGGTCTGATCTCCCCATCTTTCAGGCTGTTTAGGGGTACAAAACAGGGGGACCCCCTGTCCCCACTTCTGTTCACGTTGTTTATTGAGCCTTTAGCAGTGGCTATAAGGAAAGAGACAAGAATTAAGGGGGTAGAGGCAGGAGGAAGGGATCATAAACTTTTTTTATACGCGGACGATATTCTTTGTCTGGTCTCTGATCCAGAGTCCTCTACCCAAGTTCTTCTGGATACAATTGAATCATTTTCTCTAATATCTGGTTATAGAATTAACTGGCATAAATCAGAGGCCATGGCTATTTCTAGGACATGTCATTCAGCTATGGTTAGCACTGGTCATTTTAAGTGGCTCACATCTGGTCTGAAATATTTAGGGGTCAAACTGTGTCGTAATATTGCAGATATAATTCATATTAATATGACTCCCCTTCTTACAAAGTTAAAGCATAGTCTTGAGAAGTGGAAAGCGCTTGATTTGACCCTGTGGGGAAAGGTCAACACTATTAAAATGGTGATAGCACCACAATTTAATTATTTGTCAATGATGCTCCCAATATCGATATCTGGGGATATCTTTACACAATACAGCCAAATGATAAAAGATTTTTTATGGAATGGAAAGAAGCCGAGGATTAACTTGGAGAAGCTTTATACAACAAGAAGTGATGGTGGACTTTCACTGCCCAATGTAGAGTTGTATAATATTGCTTTTGAAATGGCCAAATTAGCGAAGCATTGGATCTCAGGGAATAATTCTTCAGGATGGGTAAATATAGAGAAAGAAATTACTGCCCCTTTTGGACCTCTCGAAGTTCTTTCACACAAAATTCCATCTTTGAAGGAGCCTGGGGGAAAGGGGATTAACCCAATTCTCCTACACTCTAAGAATGTTTGGACTAAACTTCACAAATTGTTTAAGATTTCACAGTACAAGCAGGTATATTCATCACCCTGGAATAATCCTGCAATAAGGGTGGGTAAAAAGGCGTTCTTTTGGAACACTTGGTTGTCCTGTGGGATAAAACATATAGCTGATCTGGTTAATGACAGAACACCCAAATCCTATCAAGATCTGTGTGATCAGTTCAACTTAAGAAATAAATGTGATCATTGGAAATACTTGCAAATGAAAAGTTGCCTGGGTGCGGTAATTAAGCAGCTTCCTAGCGAGGACAATGTGGTGCAACTCTATTTTAAATTACCTCAAAATTGTCAATCGGCTTCCATGTTTTATAAGTTAACTGCAAGAGCATTATATGGTAATGATGAAGGCCATAGGCTTATTTGGCAGAGGGATTTGAATATAGACATTAGTAGGGATTCTTGGCTTAAAATAACTTCCAGGGTGGGTTGGTTTACAAGAGAAGCACGAGGGAAACTTACGCATTATAAGATTCTTCACCGTTACTATTTTACACCAGTTCGTCTTCATAAAATGGGTCTATTGGAGAATAATCTTTGTTGGAAATGCAGAAGGTATGAAGGAACTTTTATACATGCAATATGGGACTGCCCCCACGTTTTCCCTTTTTGGCAGGAAGTAATCAAAACCATTCAAGGCTGGCTTGGGGTACCTTTGCCTAACTCTGCTCAATTTTGTCTCTTGGGGGATAGGTCATGCCTGCCTAATGTTTCTAAACCAGCACATGCTCTGGCCCTTATGGGCTGTATTTCAGCTGCGAGGGTTATCCTTCGTAAATGGAAAAGCCAGGATAGACCTGAATATAGGGATTGGGTTAAGTTAATGACAGGCAATGCATCTTTCGAGTTACTGATAGCCAAATTGCATAACTGCAAAGAATCATACTTACTTATCTGGGATCGATTTCTGTCTTACATGAAAGTAGAGGGCGTCTTGTAGGGGTGTATGAACTTGTTATGAGGAAATGATTTGATGCTTTGTGTCCTTGCGAGGGCCATAATTGCTGTCAGGCTGTAATTCTGTTTGATCTGTGCCCTTTTTTTTTTTTTTTTTTTTTGATTTGTGTTTGCTTGTGTTTATGTCTATTGTAATAATGTTTTACAAAATTTTGAATAAAAACTTAAATAATAAAAAAAGAAGGTCGTTGGTAACTTTCACCAGTGCTGTCTCTGTGCTATGATGAACTCTAAATCCTGACTGAAAAACTTCAAACAAACTGTTCCTATGTAGATGGTCACACAACTGAGTTGCAACAGCCTTTTCAAGAATTTTAGAATTAAAGGGGAGATTGGATATAGGTCTATAGTTTGCCAAAATGTCAGAGTCCAGAGAAGGCTTTTTAAGTAAAGGTTTGATAACTGCAACCTTAAAAGCCTGTGGAACATATCCTGTAACCAACGAGAGATTTATCTGATCTAATATGTGAGTGCCAATCAAAGGCAACACATCTTTAAGAAGTCTGGTCGGGATAGGATCCAAAAGACATGTTGATGATTTAGATTTAGAAACTATTGAAGTCAATTCAGCTAGATCTATGGGAGAGAAACAGTCTAACGACAAATCAGGACTGGCAGACATTTCTAAAGATGCTGTTCTAGACATACCTACATCATTAACAGTTGTAGGCAGGATGAGATGGATTCTGTCTCTAATGTCTACTATTTTGTTGCTAAAGAAGCTCATAAAGTCATTGCTAGTGAGAGCTAGAGGGATGGATGGTACAACAGAGCTATGGCTCTTTGTCAGCCTGGCTACAGTGCTGAAAAGAAACCTAGGGTTGTTCTTGTTTTCCTCTATTAATGATGAGTAATAGGCAGTTCTTGCCTTACGAAGGGCTTTTTTATACGTTATAAAGCTGTCTTTCCAGGCTAGGCGGAATTCCTCTAAATTAGTGGATAACCATTTCCTTTCCAGCTTTCGTGATATCTGTTTTAAAGTACGTATTTGTGAACTGTACCATGGAGCTAGCTTCCTCTGATTACTGACCTTCTTTTTCAAAGGGGCAACAGAGTCAAGGGTTGAACGCAATGAAGCAGCAGTATTATCAACTAGATAGTCTATATCTGCTGGAGTAAAGTTTAGGCCATTGCCCTCTGTAAAACTGGCACATGGCAGCGGAGATAATAAAGATGGAATAGCTTCCTTATATTTGATAACAGCATTATCAGACAGAAATCTACAGTAGTTAATTTTTTTCTCAGATGCTGTGCAGTTCATTATTGTAAATTCAAATGTTACTAAAGAATGATCAGATAAAACAGGGTTCTGAGGGAATACTGTCAAATATTCAGCTTCTATGCCATAGGTTAGTACAAGATCAAGGGTGTGATTAAAACAGTGAGTTGGTTTGTTAACATTTTGTAAAAAGCCAATTGAGTCTAATACTGAATAGAAAGCAGTCTTAAGGCTGTCATTGTGGGTATCGACATGAATATTAAAGTCGCCCACTATAATTACTCTATCCGTACTAAGCACTAAATCAGATAAAAATTCAGTGAATTCAGACAAAAACTCTGAGTAAGCAGCAGGTGGACGATACACCACAGCAAATAGTACTGGTTTTTCTGTCTTCCAATTTGGATGTGAGAGGCTGAGGATAAGGCTTTCAAATGTACTATATTTCGGCTTAGGTCTAGGATTAATTAATAAACTTGAGTGGTAGATTGCTGCCACTCCTCCTCCTCGGCCTGTGCCTCGAGGAATGTGATAATTAATATGACTAGCAGGGGTTGACTCATTTAGACTGACATACTCTTCCTCCTGCAGCCAGGTCTCAGTCAGACAGAATAAATCAATCTGCTGATCCATTATCAAATCATTCACTAACAGAGATTTAGACAAGAGAGATCTAATGTTTAATAGCCCACATCTGATTGTGGTGTTTTTAGGTTCAGATGCTTTTGTAGTATAAATTTTTTTGAGGTTTTTATGAGTAACACCTCTTGCATTTTTTAATTTATGCACTTTTTGTTGACGGGGAGCAGACACAGTCTCTATAGGGTAAAGGGAATCGTTAGAATGGTAGGAATAATAAGAATCATGAGAATCATGGGTGGGTGACAGCTCTAGAGAAACTGCAGAGAAGCGTGTAGGACTGCAACTCTGCATCCTGGTCTCAACTCTGGGTTGTCATGACTTTGGTTTTCTAATGAAATCTGTCATATTTCTAGATATGAGAGCTGCACCATCCAAAGTTGGATGGATGCCGTCTCTCCTAATCAGACCAGGTTTTCCCCAAAAAGTTTTCCAGTTATCAATGAAGGCCACGTCGTTTGCTGGACACCACCTAGACAGCCAGCGACGGAATGAAGACATGCGGCTAAACATGTCATCACTGGTCAAATCGGGCAGGGGTCCAGAGAACACTACAGAGTCCGACATTGTTTTGGCAAAGTTACACACCGACTCCACATTAATTTTAGTGACCTCCGATTGGCGTAATCGGGTGTCATTACCGCCGACGTGAATAACGATCTTACCAAATCTACGTTTATCCTTAGCCAGCAGTTTTAAATACGATTCAACATCGCCCGCTCTGGCCCCAGGGATGCATTTAACTATGGTCGCTGGAGTCTCTAACTTCACATTTCGCAAAATGGAGCTGCCAATAACCAGAGTTTTTTCCTCAGCGGGTGTGTCGCTGATTGGGGAAAATCTGTTTGAAACATGAAGCGGTTGATGGTGAACCACGGGCCGTTGTTTCATGCTATGTTTCCTTCGGACTGCCACCCAGCCGCCCTGGCTTCCCGGCTGCTCGGGAGCTGCCGGGGAACGGCTGACAGGAGCTAACGTAGGACGGCTAGCTGTAGCTAATTTAGGCTGGTCCGCATCAGCTACAGGGGACTCACTAGCTAGCGCTGCTGCGGGGCGATTATCTATGGTGCGGAGCCGAGCCTCTACTTCCCTAAGTCTCGCCTCCAATGCTACAAAAATGCTACATTTATTACACATACCATTATCGCTAAAGGAGGCAGAGGAGTAACTAAACATCTCACACACCATGCAAGAGAGAGGAGAGACAGCAGGAGAGATAGCAGGAGAGAGAGAAGCCATTGCTAACAGCTAAGCTAGCGGACCAGAGATAGAGTGATTAGAGTGTAGTGTTAGATTCCGAGGGACACGTGCACCACAGATGTTTAACTAAAGCAATATACGTGTACAGGAATTCAGAGATTGACCACAGAACACGGCAAAGTAAGGGTTGATTAATAAGCTAGGATAACACTCGTAACACCACAGTGCAGAAGCAGCAAACAGGAAGTGACACAATACGTTACCACCACGTCTGCATGGACTCTAGTTTCTCACTCATCTACTTGTAAGCCAGTTGTTTTCTTATTAAAATATCTTCATCAATCATTAAGTGAGCTTCTTCAGTGTGAGTCCCAGATAGCTGATGACTGCGTGAAGGTTGGTGTTTCCATTAGATAAAATGACCCAATGACCCAAAATAGGAATACCACAAACATTAACTTCAAACTTTCTGATAATAACTCAAAGAGTTGAACTGCACATGCATGTAATGACAGCTGTATGACTCATCTCTTTTCTACCTTAGGCTAAAAACATACTCAATTCAATTCAGTTTTATTTATATAGCGCCTTCCACAATCAAAATTGTCTCAAAGCACTTTACAGAGACCCAGAGTCTGACCCCAGATCGGCACTTAAGGCGACAGTGACAAGAAAAAACTCTTTTAACAGAACCTGGTTCAGTTGCTTGAGCCAGCCCTACTATGGGCTTTATCCTTAACTATAACAGTGTCTATAGAAATAATTGTCACTTATCAACCCTTACATAAAGTGATTTAATTCATGGTAATTATAATAAATATGTAAGTAAGTAAATGATTAATAAATGTTGGTCAGTTTGTCCTGGGGATGTCATTCTGGCTTAGCCACTGATCCAGATCCTCAAAAAATTCCTTGAAACTAAATAAAATAACACTTAAAAAAATAAAAACAGACATATTTGCAACACTGACAGATAAAAACATTAAATTGTTTTTTTCCACTGACAGTGATTCCTGAGATCATTGATCTGTGAGTCTTGAAGATCATTTCTTTTTCATTTGTTATTTCCGCATTCCCTAACTGTGAATCTCGGGGGTATGTCTGTTTTCATACATACAGTATACAGTAGATACATGTATACATACTGTATATATTGTATGTGTCAGACTTCAGTAATTTGGACGTGTTGTTCCTTGTTCTGAGGGTTTGAGTCCAAAATGATGTTACTGCTTGTTATTGCTGACCTCTGGTATCAGTGAAGGCAATGTGGTTCATAATGTCCCTGCATCCTGGCTAAGTTACCTACTGGAGGCCCCCTCTTCACCTCATTCTGAAGCATTTCTCCTTAACACGCTGCTGTCCAAGCTGCTCAGCTAACAGTTCTACCAGTGTGGGCGCAAACTTCTAACAGTTCTATACAGCACAAAGTAGATACATGCATTCATACTGTATATATTGTATGCGTCAGACTTTAGTAATTTGGATGTGTTGTTCCTTGTTCTGAGGGTTTGAGTCCAGTAGTGTCAGAGTAACTGAAATTATGTTACTGCTTGTTATTGCTAACATCAATTCAATTCAATTCAATTTTATTTATATAGTGCCTTTCACAATAAAAATTGTCTCAAAGCGCTTTACAGAGACCCAGAGCCTGACCCCAGAGCAAGCACTTGAGGCAAGAGTGGCAAGGAAAAACTCCCTTTTAACAGGAAGAAACCTTGAGCAGAACCTGGCTCAAATGGGGGACCCTCCTGCCGATGGCCGGGCTGGGAGGAAAAGGAGGAAGATAGGACAGCTAGGAATGGAGGAGAGGAGAAAGACATGCAACATAATACAAACAGGGTTGGCAATGGACAATGTTAGAGGGTCAGCATTTAGATTACAGTTAGTGAACAGTTAGTGGATAATGTGTGCTCAGCAGATTACACTTATGATAAGAAACAGAGCACAGAGGCAAAAAGCTGTCATGACTGGTAATTATTTACATTACAGCCTGCATAGAATATTAATCCAATATTTATCTGTAGCAGAATGGAACATTAAACGTGTTAGAAATGGATCATTGTAAACAATAAACAGCAGCAGGTGGGTGGAGCCAGGACCATAGAACATACAGCTCTGGAGCCAGAGATACCTGCAGAAAGGTACAGAGAAAGAGAGACCAGAGAGAAACAAACACATGAATACGGGACAGAGAGGACACAGAGTTAATGACATGTAATAAAGGCTAATAAATGTGAGAGTGGGTCTGAGGAGAGAAAGAGAAAGAAGAAGAAGTGCGCAGAAGATCATAGGATGTCCCCCAGCAGCCTAGGCTTATAGCAGCATAACTAAGGGATGGTTCAGTTGCCTGAGCCAGCCCTACTAAAGGCTATATCCTTAACTGTAACAGTGTCTATACTAAAGACTTGTTTTATATGCGAGTTAAAGGACAAATCCTGATCAAAAATAACTCCAAGTTTCCTCACAGTCGTACTGGAGGCTAAATTAATGCCATCCAGAGTAACTATATGATTAGATAAACTGTTTCTGAGGTGTTTGGGACCAAACAAAATAACCTCAGTTTTGTCTGAATTCAGAAGAAGAAAGTTACAGGTCATCCAGGCCTTTATGTCTTTAAGAAATGCCTGAAGTATGGCTAACTTATCTGTTTCGTCTGGCTTCATAGATAAATATAGCTGGGTATCATCCGCATAGCAATGGAAATTTATTCCATGCTTCCTGATAATATTGCCTAGGGGAAGCATGTATAAGGTGAACAATATTGGTCCAAGCACAGAACCTAGTGGAACTCCATTCCTTATTCTGGTATGTATAGAGGAATCATCATTAACATGAACAAACTGGTATCTATCTGATAGATATGATTTAAACCAGCCTAGTGCTCTTCCTTTAATCCCAATAACATGCTCCAATCTTTCCAATAGGATTCTATGATAGTGTCAAATGCAGCACTACGATCTAGCAGGAGAAGTATAGAGACAAGTCCATTGTCTGATGCTATGAGAAGGTCGTTGGTAACTTTCACCAGTGCTGTTTCTGTGCTATGATGAACTCTAAATCCTGACTGAAAAACTTCAAACCGTTCCTATGTAGATGGTCACACAACTGAGTTGCAACAGCCTTTTCAAGAATTTTAGAATTAAAGGGGAGATTGGATATAGGTCTATAGTTTGCCAAAATATCAGAGTCCAGAGAAGGCTTTTAAGTAAAGGTTTGATAACTGCAACCTTAAAAGCCTGTGGAACATATCCTGTTACCAAAGAGAGATTTATCTGGTCTAATATGTTAGTGCCAATCAAAGGCAAAACATCTTTAAGAAGTCTGGTTGGGTACTGTGCTTTCTCCCTTCCTCTTCACCACCTACACTGCGGATTTTAAGTACTGTTCCGAGGCGTGTCATCTGCAAAAATATTCTGATGACACGGCTATAGTGGGCTGTGTGGAAAGGGGATGGGAAGAGGAGAACAGAGGACTGGTGGATGACTTTGTCAGGTGGTGTGGGGAGAACCATCTACAGCTCAATGTGGATAAAACAAAGGAGATGGTGGTTGATTTCAGCTGTAAGAAGGCTAAGCCACTGCCAATTTCCATCGCGGGATCAGATGTGGAGATTGTAACATCATACAAATACCTTGGTGTTAATTTGGACTACAAACTGGAGTGGTCCACAAACACAGAGGTGCTCTATAAAAAAGGCCTGAGTCGACTTTATTTCCTTAGAAGGCTCAGGTCCTTCAATGTCTGCAATAAAATGCTCCACATATTCTACCAGTCGGTAGTGGCCAGTACCATCTTCTTTGCGGTGGTGTGTTGGGGAGCAGGAATCAGAACAAAGGATGCAAACAGACTAAATAAACTCATAAAAAAGGCTGAGTCAGTTGTTGGCACCAGTCTGGCTCCATTAGAGGTGGTGATGAGAGACAGAATGCTTGGAAAGATCAGAGCAATTTTGGACAATGTCTCTCACCCCCTTTACAACATCTTGGACAGTCTGAGGAGCTCCCACAGCAACAGACTGCTGCAGCCCAGATGTTCTAAGGAGCGCTACAGCAAGCCCTTTCTATCTTTAGATTTAGAAACTACTGAAATCAATTCAGCGAGGTCTATGGGAGAGAAACAATCTAACGACAAATCAGGACTGGCAGACATTTCTAAAGATGCTGTTCTTGACACACCTACATCATTAACAGTTGTAGGCAGGATAAGATGGATTCTATCGCTAATGTCCACTATTTTGTTGCTAAAGAAGCTCATAAAGTCATTGCTAGTGAGAGCTAGAGGGATGCATGGTTCAACAGAGCTATGACTCTTTGTCAGCCTGGCTACAGTGCTGAAAAGAAACCTAGGGTTGTTCTTGTTCTCCTCTATTAATGATGAATAATAGGCAGATCTTGCCTTTCGGAGGGCTTTTTTTATACGTTATGAAGCTGTCTTTCCAGGCTAGGCGGAATTCCTCTAAATTAGTGGATAACCACTTTCTTTCCAGCTTTCGTGATATCTGCTTTAAAGTATGTATTTGTGAATCGTACCATGGAGCTAGCTTCCTCTGATTAACCTTCTTTTTCAGAGGGGCAACAGAGTTAAGGGTTGAATGTAATGAAGCAGCAGTACTATCAACTAGATAGTCTATATCTGCTGGAGTAAAGTTTAGGCCATAGCCCTCTGTAAAACTGGCATATGGCAACGAAGATAATAAAGATGGAATAACTTCCTTATATTTGGTAACAGCATTATCACTCAAATATCTACAGTAGTTATTTTTTTTTCCCAGATGCTGTGTAGTTCATTATTGTAAATTCAAATGTTACTAAAGAATGATCTGATAAAACAGGGTTCTATCAAAATATTCAGCTTCTATGCCATAAGTCAGTACAAGATCAAGGGTGTGATTAAAACAGTGAGTTGGTTTGTTAACATTTTGTAAAAAGCCAATTGAGTCTAATACTGAATAGAATGCAGTCTTAAGGCTGTCATTGTGGATATCAACATGAATGTTAAAGTCACCCAATATAATTTCTTTATCTGTACTAAGCACTAAATCAGATAAAAATTCAGTGAATTCAGACAAAAACTCTGAGTAAGCAGCAGGTGGACGATACACCACAGCAAATAGGAGTGGTTTTTCTGTCTTCCAATTTGGATGTGAGAGGCTGAGGATAAGGCTTTCAAATGTGCTGTAATTCGGCTTAGGTCTAGGATTAATTAATAAACTTGAGTGGTAGATTGCTGCCACTCCTCCTCCTCGGCCTGTGCCTCGAGGAATGTGATAATTAATATGACTAGCAGGGGTTGACTCATTTAGACTGACATACTCTTCCTCCTGCAGCCAGGTCTCAGTAAAACAGAATAAATCAATCTGCTGATCCATTATCAAATCATTCACTAACAGAGATTTAGACAAGAGAGATCTAATGTTTAATAGCCCTCATCTAATTGTGGTGTTTTTAGGTTCAGATACTTTTGTAGTTTTCATTTTTTTGAGGTATTTATGAATAACACCTCTTTTTTGGTTTATACACTTTTTGTTGACGGGGAGCAGACACAGTCTCTATAGGATAAAGGGAATGGTAGGAATGGTAAGGTGAGGTATCAGTGAGGCCAATGTGCTGCTAGCTTCAGTGCATCAGGCCTCAGGGAGCTTCTCTGGACTGGTTCATAATGTCCCTGCATCCTGGCTAAGTTACCTACTGGAGGCCCCCTCTTCGCCTCATTCAGAAGCATTTCTCCTTAACACGCGAGCTGTCCTAGCTGCTCAGCTAACAGTTCTACCAGTGTGGGTGCTAACTGCTGACAGTTCTATACAGCACAAAGTAGATACATGCATACATACTATATATATTGTATGTGTCAGACTTTAGTAATTTGGACGTGTTGTTCCTTGTTCCGAGGGTCCCCACCAGGATAGAAGAACGAGAACACACACACAGTGGGATTGTGGTAGTGGGGTGCCTGCTCACTGCATCATGCTCTCCACCACACTCTTTTTAAGAGTCTAGTGTACAGGTAAATTATATGTCTGGGCCTCAGGGCAAACAGTGTGGTTCAGAGCTGTGTAGTTTGAGTGCGTCACCTTGTTTTTGGTGGCTCTGTGAGTGAGGCAGTGTGATTCAGTGCAGGGGGATTCAACATTAAGCTGTGTGGGTGATGGGAAGTTGGGAACTCCACAACTTTAGAATAAAGTCAGGTGTGCTTTACTAACACAACTAATCATTAACTAATGTCGTCTCTGTTGAGGTTCCCTGCTGTTGAAGTAGGCATGTACTTCAACTTAATGCCACACTGTTAGACGGGTCTAATGAACCCTGGGTTGCAGTCTGAAGTTTCCAGAAAAGTGGCAAAAGAAAATACAAATGAATCTGCATTCCCTTCCTTTCCATCTGTGATTGGCTGATGGAGATAACAGCTGGTGGTGAGGCTATAAGCAGAGATAGGTCATCAGTATGCCGTTGTACCGTTGTTACTTTGGGGGCGTAAAGAACATTGCAGCCTCTAGGAGCCACTGTAGCGTTACCGACTTCTAGTCTTGACTTTTCCTACTGATTATTTATGCTTCAAAAATTGACCCAATACCCAAAGTAGATTTGTGAACGAACAGTGTAGCTGTTCGTTCACACAGGGTCATGTCGGTGAAAACCAAAGGATGCCTTCACACCAGCATTTCTAAAGCACTCAGACTGGTGACATGGGGCAGCGTTTAGCTCATCATACAGAGTCAGTTCCTTGCAGATGATCTGGTTCCACAGTAAAGTAGTGCTGAGTGTAAATGGGGTGGGCCATCTATGGACTCCCAGAGCACAGAGAAGCCACTGTCTCATGGCAGTAAGAAAGTTGGAATAATATATATGTTGGACGAGGGCCCACTCTTTAATATGGAGTCTACTCAGAGCAGTTGTATAAACGTCAGATGACTTGCAGTGTCTTTCTGTGAAGTCAAAGGCCCTTTAAAAAGTCTAAATTGAATCACTATAATAGACAAGAGGGGAGATTGGGAACAATAAGCTACATGAAATTAGATTTCCTCCAGTGATCAGGTTCCACGCTTTTACCTTCAACAGCAGCCGTTTGTGACTTGGAAAAGAGGAGGAGGGGAAAAAGTGCTTGTGATACTTTGTGATTTGATCGTGCTTTGAAATGTTAATAGGACAAAATTTGAATGTGATCCCTCTTCAAAATAAGCACGGCTGGGGAGGGGCATATTGTGATTGGAGGGGTTAGTGTTTATCCTGAGTCGGGGCTCCGCACTCTGCTTCAGAGAGGTTTTCTGTGGCAACGATGATCCAAACCAGCTCAAATAAAGAGCCCCATGGTTCAAGAAACGGAGGGAGTTTCTGTCACCCTGAGTACTTCGGCAGCCAAGCCCCCAGAACAGCATAGGAAAACATGGCAGCCCCCGCAGGGTCCTGAGTCAATAGGCCTCCTTCCTCTGCTGAATGCCAGAAGCTGCTTTTCCAATCACAGGAAAACCTATCAGCAACCGGCTTTGGAAAAACTGCAGCACACTGCTAGCTTCACTCTCTATCGCTGACACACAGTCACAGTATCAGCATTCTACAGAACAAACAAAAGAGCCATGTGTAAAAAATGAGAAAGAAGTGAGTGGGTCACAATGAAACACAACTGGACAGTCACTGTGTGATACATGTAGAGAGCACAGCAAGCACCCCTCCACACTGACAGCAGCTATGTAATGCAGAGGAGGTCTGTGTTTTCTTTCACAGGACAACCTTGCTTGTGTTTCTCAGTGAAGTGAATGATGCACTTCATTGACACAGTCATGTTGGACTGAGCTCCTTTGCCACAGCAGCCTGTAGCTTGTAAACAGTGGAGGTCAGGGAGGGAAATTAATTTATCCCAACCACAATGAGATTAAATACGGTTTGTAGACAATAAGTATGTTAAGATTAGAAAGCTGATGTTGGGAAAGACTGATGTCATTGGTGGAAATACAACACTACAGTAGATCAGAAGAAATGGTTAATAAACTACTATAACAGAGATCGAGCTCAGAGAACATGATGAAGTTCATGTGATGCTTTTCTACAGTCTAAGGTTGAGACAGCATGCTGTGATGGGGAAAGCTGCACTGACAGCTGGACAGCAGTGGCAAGTAGTAACTGTCCTTGGGCAGTTTTTGTTGCTGTGGTTGAAAACATGACTTTGTTTGTTTCTTGTCTATTTTAGCCCGTGTGGTGCTCACATTGAGTATATTCTTAAGTATAGTTTTGTTTAAAAGTTTTACATACTAACCAACAAACAGAAAACTTGCAGGGATTTGTTCCAGTATAGCAGTACTATCTGCTTTTTGGGTCTCTGGGCATATATACAGTAACAGGGGCCTGAGAGCAGCTGTTTTTTCCCAGGGCCTCCTAACTGGTTAATCAAGGCCTTGTGAGCGGACATACGGCTGAGAGGGGTTTTCACACCTGGGTGCATCAGACCAGTACAAACATGAAGAGTTGACTGTGGCCATAATAAGTTAGTGTTATAAATTCTTTTATTAAAATGAACACAAACAGCCACACTATGACAGCATCTCAGAAACCACACATATTCACAACTTACTGCAAAAACTTCTTTTGAACTGTCAGAGGGTGGAGTGTGAAGCACGGCCTTTAGTTCCAGGGAGAAAAGCTTTACATCTGACACACACACACACACACTGGCATTTTTTATGACTTGGGAAAGATAAAAGAGGTGGTAATGTACAAGTATTCATGTTTCATCACTGACATGTGATATGGACTAAGATGTACTGTCATCCTAACACTTGTTGACGTGTGACACACTCAAGAAACACACACCAATTTGATCACACATTAATGGAGATGATGAAAATAGAAGCACACAAACCTTTGTATATTGTTTTTGCTGTAATGTGTGTTATTGTTGCCAAACCGTAACATTAGCACATTGATTTGGTGGAGTTTTAGCATAATAAATGCAGAGGGATTTTAAGGCCTTGTTAACATTGTGTTAATGTCCATAAAGTCTTGTCTTCTGGCAACAGGAAAAGGCAAATTCAATTACATCGGTCCTGATGAGCTAAGCTAAAGCAGAGCTTTAATGATTTCTGGTTGGCAGGGTGCCCCGGAGGTGGCAAAGAGAGGGGGTGGACAGGGTGTAATTTTATGGGAGGGCGGGGGGGGGTGTTGGAGCAGAGCCAGCATGGAGACTCCTGATGGTGTTTGTGTACTGCCCCTGGGGTTAAGCAGCTAGAATGTTTTCATGTCCTCATTTTAAAGCCCTGCATTTGATGCTTTTTGGAAAGCATTACAGAGAAAAAGTGAAAAATAAGAGTCTCTTTGAACATCAGGGTGGTCCAGCAGTTCTTACTGTCGAGTGGCTGCCTTCAGCTGCTATCTGATTGGGAGGGATTCCTCCAGAGCCTGCTGTATAATAGGATATGACAGGACGGTGCATTTTCATAGATAACAAGACATAATAACTATGGTGCTAAGCTACATCAAATATACCATTAGCTATATTTTGAATTACAAATTCACACTTTTCATGCCAATATTGCTTTGCTCAAATGTTGTGTGAAACATAGTATAGAATAATCAGACCCAGAGAGAATGTAGAGCAGCGGTTTTCAAAGTGTGAGGCGTGCCTCCCCTGGGGGGCGCCAGAGGGATTCAGGGGAGGCGCGGTGAGAAAAAAAATAAACCTGAAAAGACAGAAAAAGAGTGTAAACATCGAGGGGCAAAATGGGGTCTGGGGCGAGCAGAAAACGGAGGAAGCATGACCCTGATTATTTAAAGTTTGGCTTTTCGTGTATTGGTCCTGACGATGCTCCGCTGCCACAGTGTGTTATCTGCAAAGAGGTGCTAGCTAACGACAGTATGCGATCATGTAAACTCCGGCGTCATATTGAAACCAAGCACCAAAGTTTAAGGAGCCGCGGGAGTTTTTTGATCGGAAACTTAATGAATTGCGGTTACAGAAGAAAGTCATCGAGGCGTTTGGCACTGTGACTACGGAGGCAACCGAAGCATCGTATCGCGTAGCGTTACGCATTGCGAAGGCGGGGAAAGCCCACAACATTGGTGAGACATTGCTCTTCCCTGCTGCTAAAGATATGTTCGGCACTAATGGGCGAAGCTACTACAGGTGTTAAAATGTGTTTTAAAAATGTGTTAAAAGGGGGGGTGGCATGCTTTTGAGTTCTCTCAGGGGAGGCTCACTATCCCACACTTTGAAAACCCCTGATGTAGAGAATATCAGTCTATAAACATGAGAAACTATTTGTACTCAGATGATCTAAAACCGAGGCCCTGAGAGCTCAGTGCAACTCAAGAAAATGCATTCATATGGATAAAACACACACAAAAAAATTAAGTTAGTGAGTTAATAAATTAGTAAACAAGTTTCCCCTGTTTGTTTTGGTATTTGTTACATTTCTGGATTTGGAGAACCTTTCCCTTAATGTTTGTGCTTTTACACTTGTATGCATTTTGTCCTTTGGGGCCACCGTAATAAATCGTCATTGCACAGGAAGTGTGAAGTGAGATGGACAGTATGAGTAATATATTTACAGTCCACCTTTGTTCTCTCTTGAAGCTTGTCTCCCACCTGTCTGATGATCTGACTGCTCGTTATTATGACGTCTCCAGGTTTCCATGTGTTAGCTGTTACTTTATGGAGATCAGTCTCATCATAACAATGGAGGCAACAGCCAGAGCTAAATCCCCAGATGTAAGACACCATTGCTTTCTGTTAACAGACTGCCAGTTTTACAGAATTAAAATGTGGCTGCTTAGAACCATGACACATGAAATATAGAAATCACTTGTTACTTTCACACAATATTACTGCAGTAGGGAACACCTCCTGTCAGTCAGGGTCAGGGGTATTTAAGACACCTGTTAGCTTTGTGGCTTCCTCTGGCTCCTGCTACGTGCCCTGCTTGTAGGTCCCCACCCGCTGTCAGTTTGTCTGTCCACTTCTTTTGTTTCCTGTTTTGTTTCCTGTCGGTCTGGACTCCAGGTTTTGCCTCCTTTCAGCTTGTAAACCTGTCTGTCTTCAATAAAGACCACATCTCTGGATCTGCCTGTCTTAGCGTCTGCACCTGGGTCCTTCTGCCTGTGCTGAATCAGCTTACTGTGACACATTGTTCATTTTAATGACTTTTTCCCCCAGTGATATCTTTTTTAAATTCAGTAAACTTTTCTTGAATCTCTGTCCCCTCAGTAAAAGAGCATGGGCCTTGTTTTAACTGGATTTAAGTTGGTAGGTATTGCCAAATATTTCCTAATTGTATATCTTTCCTTTCCTAATTTCCATCTGTAATCTCAAAGAACACCTCTCCAAAGAGTGAAATTGCAGTGATGGTGGCAATTTGCAGCAGACTTGGTAAAATATCTCCCAATGTCTGGACATTTCCTTCTCATTTCTGCATTGGGACTCAGTGTGCACAGACAGGTGGAACTGGTCCACAAACATAACTCAGATCAAGGAAAGCAGGATACTCTTAATAGATGGCTGTGTGTATCCAAAGCGATGATCACATCAGTAGCCTTGGTAGTTAGGCAACCTTCCTTGCTGTTGCATGGTAATTAAAGCCAGGCACAGTCAGGTGACCTCAATTTTTTTTTCTTCAGAATGTGGGTCAAACTCAGCTGGTGTTATTTACACCTGGCTGAGATTTACTCACATCACAGTGTGATCCAGACCACCCCCAGATGGGATCTGGCTGATCCAATCACATTTTGACTGGAATGCATTCTGTGTGCATTTACATCTGAAACAACATGTTTTCATTTCTGATGTCAGAAATGCAGAAACAGACCCAGTAAAATAGGGTGGAGGTTCACTGGAAAACTTTCATTACCTGCCATCACAAACCTCCAAACTATCATTTTACATCAACTGGATCATGTTAGAGACAGTGGCAGTCTAGAATTTGATTTTGTAATTTTAAAATCGAGACCAGGGTGATTCAAGGAACAGTCACTTGTTCCCAGAACCAGTCATCAGGATTATGATGATATGACGTGACTTCAGCTCCGCTATTGACTTCAGGGTTTGCACTGCCTTACCTATCAGCTCTTATCATCAGTCCTGATGAGTAAAGCCCCGATCCTGAGATCATCCCTTCAGTCTGTGGTCTTTGTAGTGGAGGTGTGGTCAGATGACCAATCTGGAATCTGTCAACACCTCGGCTCCCTCGGCCGGGAATTCCTTCTGTAGCCTGGCCACTCTGGAGCAGCTCCACGTGGAAAGTACTGTGCAGTGGAAACTGGCAGGCAAAAAAAACTCCAACTTTGCAGTCTGCAACTTGTTCAGATTAGCATTCCTTCCCCCTGACACACAGACTGAAGAGTACATCATCATCTGACCAACAGGGGACGCACTTAAGGCTGGGATGAGGGGTGCGAATGTGCTAATGCTGAAGAAGATATGAAGATGGGCAGCACTGTGGTCAGTGTGCAATTTCATCACCATGGTATACCATACAGTTCAAACTGTAATAACACAGCAATGTAACTGTAACTAATGGGTAGAAGTGCTGCTACATCTCAGACCTGAAATCAATGGGAACCTCATCAAAGCAGGGGCTGAAAGTCTTCAAAGCTGTCAGCGGGAGCTTGTTTGGCTCACCTGATTTCACAGAGGGAGCCTCCTCCATTAACTCCATTCATCCCTGTCACTAAATCAGAAAACACCTGGGTCAGCGAGGGGGAGGGCCAGAGAGGAGAGGGAGAGGAGTGAAGTGAAGGCTGAGGGATGAAGAGGAGGTTGCCATTTCATCAGTGGGGGTGTCAGGTGGGAGGGTTGCTGCTGGCTGCTCAACAGTAGCATTCTTTCACACATAGCTGGAAGTAATCAGTGACTGAGGCTAGAACGAAACCCTGAGGGCGCCTTCTGTTTGCTTTGGCTGCCTCCACCTCCTCATGCAAAGGCCCCGTTTGAGCCCACCTCCTTATCCTGCCTCTATACTACCCCCCACCCCCCCCACCCCCCATCCAATCCATCCACACCAGTCCACTCCAAATGATTTCAGCATTGTTGCCTAATCAGAGAGCAACTAATCCTCACATTTCCATCCTCCCTGCAGCAGAGGACAGTTAGACAGAGAGAAGAAAAGAAGGTGAGAAGAAATAGGAGAAGGTAGGGCTCAGTTCGAAGAGTAAAAGACGGGCTGACTGCAGGTTTGTTGTGCAGTTTGCTTTTCTCTGATAACTGTGTCCACCGTTTGAAGGAAGAAAGCCATTTCTCCTGCACGTTCTGACAGACAGACAGACAGATCACATGGGTTTGTTAGGCACACACTACAGGGATAAAGCAGACGCTGTAGGTTATAATCATAATAAAAATAACTTCATTTAAAAAACAGTTTTTGAAACACAAAGTGCCTTACAAGAATGCTTAATGCTTTACTTGCTGATGCTGAGAACAGGATGTTGCATAAGTCTCAAATCCCGACTGGATTGAAACGGCCTCACTGGCACTATAAAAGCAGCTGCAGAGTTGCCAGTTGCCAGCTTTTTGGACCTTTGGATTATATGTTGGAATGAGGACTGCTGTGGATGAAATAGTAACTATTCCACTGCAGCAAGATACATTGTTTGTGTTCTTGTAAACTGCCTCAGCTTCGTATTGTCCTTCGTATTGTCCTTTCTTCTATCCGTGTCTACTTTCTTCTATCCATGTTTTGACATGCTTCTGGTCCTGCACACTTGGAACAAGTTTCAAATCTAAAATCTGAAGCATGTTTAGGAAATATGTGCTGTGACTTATGATGATGTGTGTAACAGCTGATTTGACATGAATTTTTTTATTAATGGATTTTTTTAAAAATGGTTTTCTATGAGGAATAAGCTAAAACTATAAAGGCTACAAGCCTGAAAGATAGCGAACAGCTTCCTCATACAATGCTTTACATACTCAAAAGTGGTAGTGATAGCGCCACCATGTGTTGAGAAATTATCTAACAAAGACTGCAATGTTTGGATAATATCTCAGTAACTGTGAGGCATAGAGGAAACCTTTTCATGTCTAGGGAATTAGTAGATGATGCTGAAGAGGCCGATATAGACCACACCCATTTCTGTCTCAAAAATGTTTTCACCATTTAGAATTTTTTTTTGCTAGACATACCTTTGACTCCCTATCCTACATCCCTCATTCAAGCTTCACAAGACTTTATTCAGACTATGTCTGGACGATCCCAGCAAGCCCACGTTTGATTTGAGATATCATGTCTTGTTTTTCCATGATTGGCTGATGAACCTTTGTGGGTGTGGTTCATGTGGCTCATTCATAATAGAATCAAAACAAGCATTAGCTGGTTGTCTCGCTTTCTAAACTTCCCCATGTTGCCCTGCTGGGTGTCTTTGGACCCCTGAATCTCAAGGTTCAGGTCATAATCAGTGTTGTCCTGTCCACAGGGTTTGACAGTGTTTGTGTGTGAACAGGATGTGTGGACTGCACCATGTAGTATCTAAACTGACTGACTTTAGCAGCTGTGAGTTCAGTGTGCTGCCGCAACTGCTAATCTGCTGCGTGGCCTTTTCCCCCCAGTGGATGTTTGTTGGCATCTGATTCAATAAGTCAAAGTGCAGCGAAACACATGTTCATGTTTGCAGATAAGAGTGAGACATGAGCCACAAAGCTAATGTGGGTTGAAGTTCAAAGTCTGAGGCGGTTTGTGTTGTGACATGGCTGCTGTCTGACTGAAAGCATCTCCCTGTGATAGACTGTGATGGTTGCAGCCACAGAGAATATATACAATCAAAACCTGGTGAGGCCTTTATTAATGAACACTCTGATTCCTCTGAGACAAACACACAATGTGACTGTATTTTTTGTCTTCACTTGAATTTTGAATCCTAGTAAACCTGTCCCTCAGGATTTCTCCTGGGGTGACAGAACAGCCTCAGTTCCAAAAAAAACTTCTATCACATCATGTCCGTCTGTAACTGAGTCCTTTAAGTCTTACTGCATTCTTTTTGAAAAGACTTAAGACTTTAAGGACTCAGTTGTAGTGAAATAACTGAATCACTGAATAACACATCACATTTAAAGATTGTCATCAAATCAAACCCCATTTTTGATACTCTGCATGGATTCTGCAGTATCCATTCAGTATACTTAAGTTTTTATTGGTAGCTTTTATTGGTATTAGTGGAGTCTTGCACTGGATTCTGACTGCCTGGGGGATTCACAGGAAAACAAGACAGCCACCTGCAGTAGCAACCACTGAGGTCACCAAGGCCTGGAGCTCACTAACATTTAACATAGGCTGCTCATTTTTTATTTTTGTGAATGACTTTGAATGACACCAGCATATCAAAGGTGAGCAACACCCAGTACCAGAGATCATCAAAATACCCAGGACATGTAGAGGTCCACACCCGGTGCATACAGAGGGACATGGTAGGTGAATGGCTACAATACATGTACGACGGAGGAAGCACCTGTCTGTTACTATGGTCCACACATAAAGGTGAAGTGACTGTGGTGTAGGGGTGGAGCTCAGTATTACCAGTTAGTTTCAGGTCCTAAAAAAAGGAAATAGACTGACACAATCATCTGAACTCTCTAGCTTTTTCCAGTGCTCTCAACCACATTTCACATTTTTCATCAGTAGGTTGGAAAACGGTAGTTAGAAAAAATCTCAACATTGACAGGGAGGAGGTCAAAGGTCACTGATCAAGAAGACATTCACATCTGACACCAGAGAGACAGTGATGCAAGTGCCACACTAAGGTCACATGATAACAAGCGAACCATTTCAGTGAGTGTCACCTGCTGATGAAGACAGTGACGTGGTTACACTGCTTCTTAAACACGATAAGATTTACAACTAGATTTACTAAAATACTATAGTAATAACTACTATTACTACTTTTAGAAATAAGGTTTACACTGACTTGAAGCTGCAGAATCAAAAACATTTTGTTCTCAGCGGTGAAACCACCATTCTAACTAAAATGGAATATGTATCTATGATCCAAAACCCCTATTCAGAACAAAAGTATGAAAGCATGTCTCAAAACATGTCTTGAAATTAGGGAGCTGCATATTGATAATGGGCCGCAGCCAATCAGGAAGTGTCTTGCTGATGGATGTGGAGTGGATTGTATAGCCAATCCCAGACACAACACTTTCCTTCATCAAACTCTCTGCCCTGTGCTGGAAGATGAGCATGTTAAATATAGAAAAGATATTTTATGATGATGGAAGAATGGCATGAATTCTGTGGTTGAAATACTTGTGTTGAAGTAGTGCGATGCCTTCTCCAGGGGCTTCAAACTGAGCGTTTACACATGTGGAAAAATAGACTTTAAGTGTAAAAATAGATCTGGAACTGTTAGTGTGTGTAAAGTGGGGGTGAAGTGAGGGCAGTTGTACATAATAGACTATTTTTCTCAGGCGGTTTGGTGAATTGTGCAGGGTTTTCCCTACCATTAGAGGACTTAGGTGCAGCGCCTCAGCCAAATGAATGGAAAAAAAAAAAAAAAAAAACTATGCTGAGTTCTCCACCGCTCTGCAGAGAAAGGAAACCGTTCTGACCTGAATATAAAATGACATTTTTTTTTCTGGAAATCAGATTTAAGAAAATGGGGGTTAACTTATATTTCAGCACGAGATAATTATATGTTCATTCATTACATGAAATTCTGTTTGAATACAGGGAGTACCAGAGGAACTATGATATTTAACAATGTGTTTCATTATGGGTTGTTTTCAGCTCTAACTGCACGCTTCATGATGACAGTGTCTCCTGATGAGCCGAGAATCACAGCTGTCACAGCCGACGAGCTCAGAAAGACGATCAGATGAAGAGAGATGAACAATTGTCTCATTACTTTGTCTTCATGTTAAAATTACATTCGTCTTTCTCCCGTCTGGTGCCCATGTTTTTTAAATAGAACTTCCTGAGCACCCATAAGTGTGTTGGTCTTAAAATAAGGTGTGGTCAGGCACATTCTTATCTTGAGGCAGCGACTGCACAATTGACCGACAAAGACCTGGTCCGAAGTCAATGGTGCAGCATTTCACTGTTATTTCAAGGGGGAATTAGTCAAGTATAGTAATATGCACCTACATACTCACTTGCTACACACTAAAGGATGCACACAAAGGTGCAAAAGATTAATTCTACCAGGCAAATTTTCCATTATAAAAGCAGCACCACCCATCTGGACCAAGTGCCTAGGAGCTTTTTTTTTCCGCTGTGAAGAAGCAAAAGTGGATTTGGACATGCCCCAAATGGACTTTCTCTATGTGCTCAGATGATTACAATAATTATTCATACATCATCAGCAATCTGAGAAGAATAAGCTCAATATCAGGGCCATTCAAAGTGAGGGTAAGTGAGCCTACCTTCAGAAAACATAAAAAACAAACATCTTTTAATTTTTAAAGCAGCTTCTCCCATCATTACCAAACACACATCTTTAGCAGTACAGAGGAGTAATATTTCTGCGCAACACCACATGATGTGATGCGGTTTCAGTTTCCTTTTTTTACAGCGCTAAATGTCTCCATTACTTTCTTCTGTGACTGCAATTCTTTTAGATTCCTATCAACAAACTCCTGTGGCTCAGTTTCCAAACTTGGGTCCTTGGTTCCAATATTACAGCGGAGTTCATGTGGACTTATAACTGTGGAAGCCCCCAGGAGGGACACACCTGAAGAGACCTTACATCTTGTAAAGAGACATTTGGTTCCTGCTGTGAGGCTCATTTAAACTGCTTGGTGTAAAAGTGTTACAGTACACAAATCACAAAGCTAATATTAAAAAAAGGATTTTTTTTATTGACAAAAACACTAAATCTGTGAGTCAGAGGAATGGAAGAGAGTCAGGAGGAGGTGGGTGGGGGGAGTTTGTTGAGGATCCAGCTTCTCAACAGCTCCATCTCAGGCTGGGAAAGCTGGTGGTTCAGGCCTGGGAAGGAGTGGAAGGTAGTAGTCATGCCAGCCTTCCTCAGCCGCACTGACGTGTCGTCTCCCCACCGATGGAGCACCAGCTCATCACTGGTCCCATGGCACTGGAACAACTCAGGGAGGGAGAGTCCTGCTCCGAGACGCTCCTCCACCGTCTTCACCATGCAAAGAGTCACAAGATACACATACATTTAAAAGTGGTACTGTGGCAAAGCTTCATCAGTGCTGCTGGCTCATCATATCAACCCCAGGTTTAACCAGGTTTGACCATTTTTCATGACTGGCTCATCTGTGTATGAGTGCATACACTGATGAGCCTTAAAGTCCTGGAAGCCTGCTAGGTGGAGCCAATGCAGATCAGACTCGCTCCAGTACATCCTCCTACACCCTGTCTGGGTTCTCAGTTTGTTCCTAATTAAACAGCTGACAGTAGGTGTTCATCACCTGTGAATGGGAGCTCCCCCTGAGCTCTGCGGTTTCAGAGACACTCTGACCCAGTGGTCTGGCTGTGACCTTTGGTCCTTGTCCAACTGGCTCAGGTCTTTACACCTGCACATTCTCCCTCATTTAAAATGTTGATGTGACTAAAGTGTCACAGAGCTTGACCTGCGCCACTGTTATGAGATAATTACTGGGTGGTCATCATGTTTTAACCCCAACTAATTATGTGCTGGTTTAACTACTGCAAACAATAAAATCATTAGTATGGAGACTGGTCACCTTTACATTCAGTCACATACAGCTTTATCAGTGTCTCCACAGAATCAAACCTCTGTTCACACTGAAGACTTGAAAAGCAAGTTCATGAGTTAGTGGGACAGCAGGAGGGTTTATTAGGGTTCTGTCCTACAGATCGGCACCAGGGCTGATAAAGGTGTATTTTAATGGATCAGTATCAGCTGAAGTAAAGCTGAGCAAAGTCTGATCCTTTCTTTACTGAACTCCGATGTGTTTTGTTCCCACCAGCCCGCAGCGTGCTCTTCTCTTCTCATCCTCCACAGCGAGCTTTCACAGGTTAAAATGACCAACTTTGCCCGTATCAGATCTTATCAGCTGTCACTAATTCATGTAAACTATGTGAGTGACTTGATAACAGGACAAAATTAAACTTGTCTGCTGTTGGTTTGTGAGTCTGTAATTGACTCTCCGCTCTGTAACACCACTGTACTATCAGACTGTTTCTGTTGGTCCGGCAACTGTGTGTGAAGATGTTAAAATGCTAGGAGAGGATACCTGCTACCCCTGGGAGGTGAGATGTGTGTGCTTTGCGGTGAATTGGTATAACATGAAAAAACCCTTTGCTTTGACAGAAATCGATGGCTGCTGACGTACCTGGAAAGCAACAGAGTCCTTGTTGAGAAAGCTGGACAGTGCAAAAACTCCCGCTACATCAGGGTGATGCCTACACACCAGGTGGAGAGCCATGGCCCCGCCCATCGAGAATCCCCCTTTGATCAGGCACAGAAAGAGCGAAGATTAACTGCTGCACCAGCTGAAATCTGTCACACTACATATTAACACAGTAAGTAGAAAAAGTCACATCATAAACATTTTCATCTCCACATGAGTAATAGGAGATTTCTCAGACACTTTATGCAGTCAGAGGTGGAAAATATTTTGCTTAAAAAAACATTAAGATGGATAGGACTCCACTGTTCCACCTCATCAGCTCCTTTTTTTTTCACCCTGGAATAAGTTGCCGTTCATGAGTCTGTCCTTAATCTCACACATCTGGGTACATCTGGGCACACTGTGTACATCTGGGAAAGTGTGCAAGTACCCATCATCCTGTCATCCTGAGAAGCTGAGGAATGAAGGCGAGTGAAAAAAGAGGAGGGGAAGGGATGGAGAAGAGGTGGAATTCACATGTCTGGACCAGTGAGTCCAAAATGAAGCTGACATGCAATGATCTGGAAGTGGGTATTTCAACTGATAAAGTCACCTGTGTGTGTGTGAATACTTATTTAAAGCTATTCAAGAAAAGGAAGATAAAACCTGAATGAAATGATGAACCTGGGTTGTTGCAACAATTCGATAATAGAGTACAAAGTTAAGGATAATAGATGGAGTCAAAGCTATAAACACAACACCACATATCATGAACCTGTTAGCAAACAAGCTATGGATCTCCCACATCCAGCAGTTCCAGATCAACCTGATCCTTCATGTGGAGTGGTGTCTGAGTCCACCTGATGAATCTAAGTCTTGAGGCTAGCTGTGATATTTCAGCCTAGACTGAAGTGGTGGACTGACTGACTGTCATCCCTAAATCCATGCTGATAGCATGGCTGAAAATACTGTGGAATGTGGCCTCACTTAATGTACATACGCTTATCCATTTATATTATTGGATTATTTTCCCACATCAGCAACTCATTGCTGTGTTAAAGGGCAACTCTGGTTTATCGTCAGCATGTGTTTTTAGACCCGTCTGTTTAAGTTTCTGTTTCCGGTTCTCAGCGATTAACTTGGTAATTATAATGTTATCATAACTAAAAGTTCATCAAAGATGATGTTCAAAACTATAAAAATATGACCCCAGTTATAACAAATCTGAATTATTCCCGAGTAGAAATAAACAGCATGACACAGAAGTCTGATAAAGTAACTTTACAGCTTAACATAATGAGACAACGACAGAAATATGTATCTGCATCACTCACGTACAATTTTGAGTGTGAAATATGAGAAGAATTAAACTATGAATGCATGAGACCACCCCCACACCCCACACCCACCCACACACACCCTGAAACAAATCAACACTGCAGCCTGCGGCTGGCCTCCTCAAAAACCTATTCCATGGAAAGTTCTGGTGCTTGTCAGTCTGTCAGGCGGGGAAGTGGACTCTGGGTCCACAACGCTGCCTTTCTCCAGCACTGAGTATTTATAGTTAATGACAAAATGTTATGATTTAGTAAGATAATATTTCAGCAGTTTCCCAGGACCATGTGTTTTTTCACTCACTGTGTCTGGAGTCGAGTCTTTCACATAACACCCCCCCCCCCGGACTGTGCCTAAATGGTTATACATTTCAGAGCTCCGGGATTAACCCTTCTCCCACTGCTCTCAGCGGTTTGCCCTTTCATGTGCAGCCATCGCTCACTGATATTAAAACATTCTATGGCCTCCTATACGTTTCCTGTGGGAACTCTTACCTTGCTTCAGCCACAATGTTTATAGTACTTGATCTGAGTGGCTTCATTTCATTGTTATTTATATGTGAACTTGATAAGCAGAATATTTGAGGCAAAAGGCTTTTCAGGACCTGAGAATCCCTTCTGAAAATACTGTTTTATTCTCTGCTGGCAGCAAATGAAAGGACACTGTAACCTGATGAGATGCATTCTTCATTTTATATCATGACAGAGGGAGTCAGGAACAGCCAGGCTAAGATGGAATGAGGTGTGTGCGTGTGTGTGTGTGTGTGTGTGTGTGGAGGGGAGGAGGAGAATACAGAGGAAAAAGGATCCAGTGAGAGAGAAAGGGAGTGAGAAAACAGAGACAGTGAGGGAGTGAAAGGCTGACAGATGGCATCCTCACTGTTCTACAGAAGTTGGGGGTGGGGGTGGGGGTTGCGTTTGTCCACCACTGATGCAGTAGCCATTTAGCATTTATTGTACAATTACTGTACTGCACTACACAAATGCCTATGGGGATCCACTTAAGGAGTAGCTCCAAATTTTGGGAGATAGACATTCATTTTTCATTTTCCTTTGGAGAGTGAGATGTTCAGATGCTTGTCAGGCTCATGTCTGTGTGTTAAACATGCTGCTGGAACCAGGATGAGGTTAGAATAAAGACTGGAGGCAGGGGGCAACAGCTAGCCTGGCTAACTTGAAAAGAGCACCCACACAGAAAACAAACGTGTGTTCAAGAGTCTTCAACCAAGCTGGTGGCTCTCTGACCTGACCTGAACTAATTATCATAGTTCATAGGATTAACTATCTCATAGTAGTTAATCTTCATCATCCCCTCAGGATGAACTATGAGACATTTCAGTGCTGTCGGCAGCATTTCAGAGACCACACCACACGTTTTGACCAACAACACTTCCTTCATTCATCCACAGCTTCTCTGTCTACAGTTAGAGTAGAACAGAGCACAGATACAGTATGTGAGACCAGGTTTTGGTTCTGGTAACTGCACTGACTGCTTAAACTAATGAGACACAGTGTGGTCAGCAGAGAGCTTTAGAGGTGCTGGTTGCTGTACCTCTGAACAGAGCATGAGAGGAACCTGTGGTCAGCTTTGAGATGAAGTCAAACCCAGATACATACCAATGACCATCTTGTGTTTGGGGATCCCAGCGTTGACCTCGTCCTGAATGATGGACCCTAAGGTGCTGCACATCGCGTCTATGGACTCAAGATGTTCTGGGCAGTCCCATGAGATCTTGTGACGGTCAAACCAGACAGTAGACAGAGCCCCTCGCATGGGTGTGTATGGCCTGATGGCAGTAAGATAAGGGTCAAAGGTCAGCCACTCAGGCAAACTTGAGTAATCCATTAAGAGTAAGTGCTATGTAGCATGTCCCTCTACACCAATGGGAAATACCATTACAATGAACACCTTTATCTCACATACAGAAGTGTTCCTGTTGCTTAGACTCTCTTCAGTAAATGTTAGAGAAACACTCAACATCACTGCTTTTTGCTTTGAAGATGGTTCACAGTAGAGAGCTCTGAAAATAATACGGTTCTATGACTTCAATGACACATAAAATTAACTGTGTGAATGAGGAAGGGCCTCAGGACATGCTGTCACTGTTATCATGACAGAGATGTCTGGAAAACACCAAAGAAAAGAAATGGGGACTGTCGCCTTGTCACTTAGCACCTGACTAGCTTAGCTGTGCTTTAAACCGGTGGAACTAGCACCTACGTTCACTGTTCACATTTCCACGCTTCTGTATAGTCACTCATTATGAGTGAAGGGCACTACACTCATCACTGCCAGTGATGCTGTGTGCAGCATCACTTCGATCGTCACCCTTGACAGTGACTTTGTGACTTCCTTCAGCAGTGACAGTGAATTAAGTTCCACCAGTGAATCACATTAAGTTTTATCTGAAAACCTTGTACATCAGCCTTTAATTGGCTTCCACTAAAACTGTGGTGAGAAC